>NC_141535.1:115315000-115623333 GCF_021556685.1 Rattus norvegicus | reverse complement strand
AGCTGCGAAGCGACATAGCTGCTGACCTGGGACATATGAGGTCCTGTCAAGACCACAGTTCAAACACCTTCCCAAGGACACAAATATGTGGCTGTCACAATAACTGACTCATTGCACATGTGACTTGTTGATAGCAGTTGTCGTGTGGACGTTATTTCCTTGAAAGGTAGAACAGTGCATTGTATTGGAAAGATTACCTAACAGAACATATTACCTAACAGAACATGTTTTCATTTCATTCATTCCAAAATGGGCTTTGGTGCCATGTTGTGTACCAGCCAATATGCCTTGGGTTGGAATGACAATGGGGTGGGGCTATTATGGCTTCTGCCTAGAAGAAGTTGCCTTGCAGTGAGGGAGACATGTGGTGAACGAGCAGTCGAGTACCTGTGAGAAGGGAGGCCCATGGCCCTGTCCACTGAGCTCAGAGCATCTCCCTAAGGCACAGCTGTGTGCCACGATGATGTTTCCTGGGGTTAAACAGGTGTGTGTGTGTGTGTGTGTGTGTGTGTGTGGTGTAGCACAGGATATTGGATGAGAGTTTTCTAAGCAGAGAAAAAGAGTATAGGTAGAGTTCCTATAATTATAGAAGAGTCTGGAACTCTGGGGGGCCTGAAAAGAGGTGGGTAGGCCAGAACAGAGAGTTAAGGGCAGCCATCAGCAGCTGTCCTCCCAGTCTCCTCTTCTTTTGGCCACACTAGGCCAAGAGAATTCTGATAGGCTGCTCCTCTGAAGGGATAGCCGGATTGGACTGGCTGGCTGCCAGGGGAGCAAAGGAAAAACCAGAGTCAAGATATCTGGGGAAAGTATTGGCTCATGAGAGAAGTGGACTGGATGAATGAAGAAGGGACTAGGTTGGAGGATCCGTTTGCAAAGCAAGATATCAGGCTGCAAGGTTGCCTGGAAGTTTCTGGAAGGCTCATCAGAGCAGGGGTGGTATATGAAAAGTCGGGAACAAAGACAGAAAGTGAGTCCGGCAATTTGAAAAGAAAGTGTTTTGAAACCGTCCAAGGGTGTTGGCAGGCCCAGTGCAGGCCAGCACAGCTGCTGTGAATTCGGGATGACAATGACCATGTCAAGCCCCAAGGCGGCATTGTGCAGCCCTCTCTTGTGGCTCTTACATGTTTTCCTGCACCTTCTTCTGAAATGCTCTCTGAGCCTCAGAGAGGGCAGAAAAACGTCCTAAATAGGAGTGAGAACTCTGCCATCAGCAGGCAGTCATGGTCCAGAAGGGACACACGGAGCACTTTCTGTCTCCATGAGCTATTGGCACCTGACAGATGCTTGGAGAGGGACAATCACTGTCCTCAGCGTGTACAAATGGTAAAGCCGTGAGGTTCCAGTGGATAGTTCAGAACCCGTGGCTGCACAGATGGCTGCTGTTAAAATCATTAGTCACCAAATAAAACAAAAGGTTTGAATGTGGGACAGGCTCCTGCGGGGCTGGGGGATGGGTGTCAGGTTTGAGAGAGATAAGAAAGGATGGAGGTAAACTATGTATATTTAGAAATGATCATCAAAGAATACACTTAAATCAATATAAAATTAGAAGAAAAACCCACGTTGATTTTACTCTGCCCCCTTTTAGAAAAATGCTGCTCTCACTGTGGTTAATTGGGTCAATTCTGGGCTTATCATAAAAGAACTCAAACATGTCATCTGTGGCTAGAGAGCACAAATGTTAAGTTGTGGATGCTGCAGTTTTTAAAGCAATATTAGAACCAATGCAATTCACTTCATTTTTATGACTAGCATGTGAATATTAATATTTTTGAACTAGTACTCCGGAGTGACATTCATGTCTCTCGTGTGGACCCACCCTAAACATTTCATTTTTTTAAAAAATCAATCATTTGAAGTAGGTGTGTGTAACTTTGGTTCTATTGATGTGCCTTTGAATTTTGAAAGAAATGGAAACTTCCTCCATGTCAACAGTCTGTTAGAAAACAAGATTGCTCGAGAGAGCACAGCCAGCATCGGGAGGAATTCATTCCTGACCCAACTGAGTGCACAGGCAGGCAGGATCAATAGGCAATCTCTGGCTCCACAGGATGCCAGCCTCCACGGCCCCACCCTCCAGGCTCCTGCTCTGCGTGGGATGGATTCCCCTAGCAACTACACTGTGAACATCTTTACCATCAATGCTGTCTAAGAAGAAAGTCAGTGTCCATGGAACAATGCTATCTTAGGCATATTGTGTTTGCAGTAGTGGTCAAAGAAAAACACTCCCAGCCTGATATACATTCTGCATGTTTTTCAGAATACTGACGTAAGACTGCTTGCTCTCTGTAATAAATGGCAAATTTTGAGAATTAGTGTATTTCACATCTCTGTCCTCAACAATATCTATATATACATGTTGTGTCTGTTAGTGTGAGAACAAGGGACATAACCTTATCTATTACTATTTATTCAGGTGAATTAAAACACTTAATATTAAATTAGAATCATTCAGTCATATTTATTGGGTCCTTTCTCTTTTATGTTCTTATAATGTATAGTAACTACAATGTCAGGTACTTACAGCACAAAGTAACCATGATGTCAGGTACTTACAGCACATAATAACTATGATGTCATGTACTTACAGAACATAGTAACTATGATGTCAGGTACTTACAACACATAGTAACTACAATGTCAGGTACTTACAGCACATAGTAACTATGATGTCAGGTACTTACAGCACATAGTAACTACGATGTCAGGTACTTACAGCACATAGTAACTACGATGTCAGGTACTTACAGCACATAGTAACTATGATGTCAGGAACTTACAACACATAGTAACTACAATGTCAGGTACTTATAGCACATAGTAACTATGATGTCAGGTACTTACAGCACATAGTAACTACGATGTTAGGTACTTACAGCACATAGTAACTATGATGTCAGGAACTTACAACACATAGTAACTACAATGTCAGGTACTTATAGCACATAGTAACTATGATGTCAGGTACTTACAGCACATAGTAACTACGATGTTAGGTACTTACAGCACATAGGAGCTACAACATCAGGAACTTACAGCACATAGTAACTACGATGTCAGGTACTTACAGCACATAGTAACTATGATGTCAGGTACTTACAGCACATAGTAACTATGATATCATATACTTACAGCACATAGTAACTACAATGTCAGGTACTTACAGCACATAGTAACTATGATATCATGTACTTACAGCACGTAGTAACTATGATGTCAGGTACTTACAGCACACAATCATTACACTGAAAGACATTTACAGACAGCCCTAATCAGTAATTACAGTGTCACATACTTACACAAGTAGTAGTGTGAACTATCCACTATTTATAGCACCCAATGAATAAATTGCCGGGTCCCCACCACATAAACTACAATGGCACAAACCATTTTGTACAATGCCAGGTGCCCAAAGCACATGGTAACAAGTGACTATAGTGCAAAGGTACTTGCACAACATAGTAACTGCAATGCCAGATACTTCGAGGGCACAATAAACAGTAATTATAATGACTGGTTCTGAAATCACAAAGTAAGCGCAGTGCCAGGGAATCACATCCCACAGTCTCTGCAATGCCAAGACTTACAGCACATGGTAATAACTGCATCAGGAGCTCACAGCAATTAAAGTTAGAATATTGGGTACTCATATCACACAGTAACCATAATGGTGGGTACTCTCGACACAAGGCAACTACTAGAGACAACAAGGAGAAATGACAATCCCAGTACTCAGAGCACACAATAGTTACAATGCCAGCTACTTAAAGCACATGATAGCTACTAGGTCATGTACACACAACACATAGTAGGTACAGTGCAGTGCTGAGTATTTTCAGCACATGATAACTACTAGATCATATACACAGAACACAGAGTAGAAATGTACTGAGTACTTACAACACATGGTAACTACTAGGCATGTGCATACAACACACAGTAGGTACAGTGCAAGTTTCTTCATGCAGGCAGTAGTTACATTGCCAAGACCTTATAGATTATAGAAACTAAAGAACTCTTAGTACATGTTAACTATGACTTCACGAAAGCTTCCAGTTTCATGAGATTTTGACCTTCTGCCTTTTCTCACTATGTCATTTCCTCCAACTACTGTAATCTACGTTTTGTTTATTTATCCATTTATTGCCCATTTTTCTACCTTAGGCTATAAGTTCGATGACTGTAGGACACACTACTTAATACTGGACTTTATTCATAGTTACTGTAAAAGAACAACTAGCACGGAGTAGTTGCTAATAAGTACTTCTTGGACACACAAATGACTTTCATCTAGTTATACTGCTTTATGTGTTCTCTTAGAGTGTTTTTATTCTTCTGGTGGAAATGAATGTTCTGTTCTTATTCATTGGCGAATGACATGATCTCTAAATAGCAGTTCCATTACTAATACGATGTGCCAACATACAGAGGTAGATAAGAGGTTGCTCTCCCAGCAGTGAGTCCACAACGGAGCAGGAAGTCAATGGCAGTGCATAGTGGCAAGGGAAAGGAGGCAGCAACGGTCTGGTCAAGAGCAACAGCACACATTAAGCCAACATCTGTGATATGCCAACTTGCCAGTCCCTCACTACTGTTCTGATGATGAATGCAACTTCTTTGTGACAACAAGGGTTTGCTAAGGTCTAGAAGCCAGTAAATAATCAGATTAAGACTGGTTTAGTCCAGTTCTATGGCCTGAGGCATAGCAGATACCACATTTTTCTTCTTTTGAGAGGTTCGTTTAATTCTGCACCAACACTCACTCCTGTTTCCTAGAGGTGGGTGACAGGATGTATCTCAAGGGTATGTAACCTTAAAGATTGACATTATTAAGGTATCATGTTTAGTTTGACTATTTACTTCTTAACATAACCTAGAGTCTTCAGAGAAGAGAGCCTGGAGGAAATCTCGACATTAGGTTGTCCTGTGAGCTTGACTTGATCCTTGATTGGTGTAGAAATGCCCACCTTGAATGCAGGGTGTATTGTCTCTTGGATCATGCCTGAAAGGTCCAAGAGAATAGAAAGCCAGCTGAGATGATCAGCCAGCACGCAAAGACCCTGTCATTTCTATCTGCCCTTGACTGCAGACTCCATGCTACTACATGCGTGTCTGCCTGCCTTGTCTTCCCTCAGTAAAAGACTGTAGCCTAGAACTGTAAGCCAGTCAGATAAACCCTTCTTCCCTTAAGTTGCTGTTGGTCAGGGCATTTTTTCACAGCAACAGAAATGAACCTAGAACAGGAAGGACATGCATAAATTTCTATAACTACTCCTGATCACTCCTGTGCTCCTGTGCATGCTGAAACAGTGTGGTGGGGCCACTATGAATGGGAATTTGGTGATTCAAGCATTCTTTAATTGTGATCCTCCCCACCACCACCCCCATCACTAGGACAAATTTAAATGCTTTTATTTTCTATGCATCCAGAACTTTCCCTTGCACATCATGAATGAGAAGAATTTGGATCAGTGTTTGATCATCTCCATAATTCCTTCATCCGATGTGTGGAAAGGCCCTTAAGGACAGTTTGTCTTTGTTATTTATTTGTGTTCAATGCCTCTGAAAATATTTGCTGAAGAGCTAAATCCATAGCAAGAGTTACTGGAGAACTTACAAATCTATAGAAAGCATGCATAGTTCTTGAGATACAACACAGGATCTGGGGGTGGGAAAGGAATACTGTATTGCCTTTATGAGCCACCTATTTGAAGATGGGCAGTGGTAAGACATGGGAAATATTAATGTATGAAGGAGAGATGCTGGCAGCATTTAGGAAAAGCCAAAGAGGTATGTTTCATCATTAGGCTACTTAGATTACCCCCACACTTAGCAAATGCTTTCCCACTCACGGTTTGCGTCTAGCTTCAGTGAGGTATCACAAAATGATTTCATGTTTCAGGTGAAGAATGTCCGGACCAGGTTAACTTGAACTTCAGCAAACCACATGCTGAAATTGTGATAGGAGCGATACGTAAAGGGAAGTTCTTTTTATTCCAAATCTTGACTGTTTTCTATTGCACTACTTTCTTTTCAGAGTATTGAATGTTTGTACCATTACTCAGATTAAAATATTCCTCATGGTGTCTACAAAAATTCGGTACATATTGCTTTGTTTTGTATCTTTTCCTTATTGCAAAACAAACAGCTTTGCTGTCACTTGATAAGTCTCCAACGTATATGCTAAGGTGCATTCTAGGCTTATTTTTTTAATCTATAATTTAGAGGTTGTGATCGTAAGTTTTTATTGTCAAATTTACTAAATTTAGAACCACCATGGAAACACGCTGAATGTGGGTGGCACTCTCACTAGTGTCTTGATTGAACAAACAGTAGAAGCATTCAGAATATCATGCCCATCCCTCTCTGCTTCCACACTGCAGGTGCAATAGACTGGCTACAACAACTGCCCTTCCATGATGGCCTGCACCGTCCAACTGGGAGCCAACATAAGCCATTACTGCCTTACTTGCTTTTGTTAGCCCCTTTCCCCCAACAGCAATAAAAACAACTAATACCAGATAATACCTCTGTCTCGAGTCCGGTCATCCAAAGTGCTTTAGAATCTTCGTATGCAGAGCCCGCACGGGCACAAAAGTTTTATACTTTTAGAAAGTCACTTTAAAATTCATTGTCTTGAGGTCTGTTTTGCACAATATGACCTTTGAAAGGTTTGTGGGTAAACCCAGGATAACAGAATATGGTGCTATTGGCCCAAGAAGCTATTCATTTGAGATTTGTATATATCAGAGAAGGTAAAAGCTGTCTTTGCAGATGAATGCTGGTAATGTGAGGAAGCAGATATTAATGCAAAATGACAGCTTCTTAAGAAAAAAATCAAGTGACCTTTGGACTTAAAGCTAATACAACAAGCTTTCAGGATCGTAAAAACTAGATAGGATGCCATATCTCACACCTGCACTTAAAATCACCTAATCTGGTTTCCCCTTCGGCATTACCAATTTCATTGATTTTACTTTTTATTTTACTTTACAACCCCACCCCAAGTTTCCAGACAATTCAGAGTGGTTAGATGACTGATCTCTGTATATTTGCTGATCGAGGGCACTTGGGATAAAGCCACAGTGGAAAAATTGTCATGAAGGTCTCGGTTACATATTATACAAGCTGCCAGGAACAAACCTTTCACTGTTGAATTTTAGCTGGGTGCATGGGCTGTGGTTTTTCGTTTCATTGATTGAACAGCTCAGTGATTGCAGATAGGGGCTGGAAATCTACTCTAGAAAAATCTAGGCATCCTGATCTATGGAGCAAAAGTGTGAGTGCGGTGAAGTTTCATGCAGGAATGACTGGTTGGAATCTGGAATCCCATTAAAATGATTTTGTGTGGGGAGCATAGATCTAATGCATGCGCTGCCTCTCGGCCTGCCGTCATAGTGAATGATAGCATTGCTTTGACCACGCCCTGTCTATTAGATTAGTGAGAGAAAAATCAGGATTCTCTTGTTTTCTGATTAAGAGGGGAGGGCAGTGGTCATGTCTTTGTGAATTCTGTTCCTCACTGGGAGAAGCCTTTTTTCTCTTCCCATTTAGAGGAATAATCCAAGCCATGGCAGAAGCTAAGCAAAAGTTCAGACAGAACATGGTGCACCTGCCTGAGTGAATTTCTGAAGGCTTTGGATGTTTTACTTACAAAGTCACAGTGACATGAAAATTGCTTAGTGTAATGGTAACATTATCAAAGGTAGATAAAGTAATAGGTAACTTATACTTCATAGTAAATATGTGTATAAAGAGATTTTTATGAAAAATCTAGCGCCGATTTGATCGCTCTGATTATCAATATTTATAGGTGAAAAAAACCCAAGGCTTAGTGTGTTTATGTAACTTGTCGAAACCACACATCTAATTTTCCACAGAAGCTTGACCTGATTATCTGGTTTTCTGCTTCCCAATGGCATACATTTGAACATTAGCCAGAACTTACACCACTTTTGTATTTAAAATATAAATATACTTTATATGATGATTAGTTTAACTGTCTACTGACACAATCTGGAGTCTATTTTCAATTAGAAATAATAGACCTTAAGGGGCAAGGATGTAGGCTGGTTGGCAGAGTGCTTGTCAGCATATAGACAGGAAGTCCTGAGTTCATATTAAACCAGGTGAGTCCCGCACCATATTAAACCAGGAGTGGCTGGTTTTTCCCATAATCCCAGTCGATTATAATTAATCAGAATGTTAATTAGTTTCATTTATTCCTTTCCCTACTTCTAAAATGTCTCCAACTGTGAATAAAAATCATCCAACAGTTCCCTTTTGACATGGGCAGATTACCTCAGAAATTTAGAATCCAGAGTCTAAGAGTTAGGAACTGCAACACCCTCATATTCCTGGGTTACTTCTCAAATTCAGGGACAGCGTGGGCTACATGAGACCCTGACAGAGAGGAGATAAGAAGAGAATGCAAACATCCCATCAGTGGGCGGATAGTCAAATTCCTCCTCTGGTTGGGACCTACCTGTCTGAGGAGGCTCTTTTGTTTGAGACTGTTGGTAATAGTTAAGGAATTCTGCAATCCTACTTTTGGGGATGACACTCAAAATTCCAAGAAGTTTGAAATGTCACTGCTCTTCCACAGCTCTCCTTTTTGAGCAGTCTCGATAATGACAAATGTGAGGAACCAGTGTTAACTGTTTCTGGAGGATTCTACTAATTCGATCTTTTAAATGTTGTAAGCAAAGAGACAATTACTGTGGCCTCCCAGGGTGGTGGGAAGAGGTGTGAGATAGTAGTGTTTGTCTCGTGTTTTTAATTAACATGTTTGTTTTTAGGGTGCCTTTTCTTCTTTGACATTTCTCCCTCTGGACTCAGCAAGTTTTTGAATTGCTGGTTCTCTTGCCAGAGGAACATCCTTTCTGAGAGACTCTAGAGATGCGAAAAGACCCTGGAGACATGAGGAGATGTTAATTAGTACAAGTAAATAAATGGCCTGTTTATTCCTATGTGCATTTTCGTGCTGTCCCTTCCTTTTTTAAATTAAGAGGTAGCAAATGTGTTTGTGGTTGAATGTAGTAAAGTTTCCCATATTCCTTTGGGTTCAGGTATGTTTTCCCTACTTGCAGAAAACGTGTTCAAAAGCAGAAGCATATTGTCTCTTGAGGCAACACGCCTCCTTTTCATTGTTGTGGCAGGGTGGCAGGCCTCTATGCAAAAGTGGTATCTGAATAATATTATGTAATAATCTGTCATAATAGCTATGCTGACTTACTTGTATTTCTTTAATGTAAAAAATTATGGAGAGTGGGATTTAAAGAAACAGGAGTGAAGGAATTGTCCGCCATTTGCATAAACACCTGCTTATCAAAAAAGTGTTAAGATATAGATGTAGGACCTTCAGAAGACACTGTCCATCTTTATCTTCAGACTGCCTCATTAAAATGAAATGCTGGCCTACTTTGGAAGCCACTGAAGTTAGACTCAGTACTTTTGCTCTCATTAACCTTTCAAATGACAGCGTCATGGAATGGCTTTTCCTTACTTGTATTTGACTTAATCTTTTACAGCAGAGTAGCCTAATCAAGAAGCACTGGAGAGCAGTGGTGGTAGGGAGTTTGAACCCAGGACCTACACTCCCAGTGCTCACAATATGATTGCGCTGGTTAGAGTGCGTTTCAGTTACAGAGCGCTTGTCTAGTACACATCAGGCCCTGGGCTCAGTCCTCTGCACCACATAACGAAACCAGCAAACCAAAGTCGGATTGTGTCACTGGATGCTTACTCTATGACCAGGGTGAGTTTTGCTTACTTAGTCTTTCTTTTTTTTTCTCTCTCTTGCTCTTCTTTCTGAAATCTAGTGTTACTTACTGTGAGAGTCCAGTGAAGTATCACACTGTATGATACTTCAAGTGGCGTGCTCTATGACAAGCTTCCAATGGGTCGTATTAGTTCATGTCACTGAAAGGAAATGAGCTGAAGTCTAGAAAAGGGGGAGGCATGATTGAGTAGGGATTAAATCATCAGGTCTGAGGGTGCTGCAGTTCCTACCTCTTAGACTCACAGCATCTAGATTTCTGAGGTAACCTGCCTATGTCAAAAGGAACCACTGGGGTGATTTTTATTCACATTTGGGGACAATTTTGAAGTAGGGACACGGAATAAATGAATTATATTCTCAAGAGATGATCCGTCATATCATGGGGATATATGCTAGGGTGCTCTTCCTTCAACTAGATACTGCTGTCTGGACTTCTGGACTAAGACTAGTTAGTGAGAAAGAAATACAGACAGCAGCAAACCATAAATATATGTCAAACTGTGTAACCAAAGAGGCCAAGTATGCTCTCCCATATACTTTATGACCAAATATGAGATTCAGAATGAAGTCCTTGGGAGTCAGATGATGAGGAAGAGAAGTGTAGCTGAGTTACTCACACTAAAGGAAGAAAGCATAGTACTTGCTCAGGATTAATTCTTCTTAGTGCTGGGTTTTCTTTATTACTTCTTTAGCTTTTGAATTAACATGTGATTACAGTAATTACATCATTTCCCCTTCCCCTTCCTCCCTCCAACTGCTCCCATTTATCACACCTGCCTTGTTCTCTCTCAAATTCCTGACTTTTTCCTAAATTATCTTCAATTGTTAATATAAATAATGTATATGTGTGCATGCATGATAGGAACATTGTAAGACATAGAGGGACAGGAAATAGACTGTGGGATTACCTAGACCTGGCAGGCAAGTCACACACATGCAGTCTCAACCACACGGCTACCTAAATGAGACCTCAACATGCAAGACACTGATGCACATGCTAAAACAGAAGGGGTAAATCTCATTGAGGCTCACCCCTAAGCAAGGTGATGATGGCCCCTTGATGGCTCACCCCTAAGATGGCCGAGAAAGGCTAACTCCTCTGGGGAGTCCCATCATAGGTTATCCAATACCAAGTGGTCGGCCCCAAAGACTTGTATGTTCATATGATATTGACCAAGTGCTGATTTTTAAGAGAGACATCACGGGGAGCTAAATGATAAGCAATAATTCAACCGATAGTTTCTCCAGTGTTTTTGTTTGTCTGTTTTTTTTTTGTTTTAGGCAAATAATGTCTTTCAAAGCCACCTTGGTGGACAGGGGGAGGGATTCTAAATGTCATTGCTAAGTGTCAGTTTAGCACAAACACCAAACACCATTGGCAAATGGTGAGCACTGTGCTCTATGTTGAACCTTCTGTGGCCTCACTCGATTAGAAGTATCATCTAATTGTTTTACGCTACCTAAAATACTGGCTGTGTGTCTTTCAGTTTTATCTTTCAGATCACTTTTCTTAGCCTAAATTTCAGAACTGGGCAGCGGGTATTAGTTTGAGGAGGCACTGACATGGGCACAGTCTCAGTTTCAGGTTGTGGTAAGTCCAGAGTGTATTAGAAATCAGCTAGGGACTTAGAACAGTCCATACCACTCTCCAGAAACCCGCAAATGCTGTCTGTGCTTTATTTCTTAAGTACTTGAGGTCTCCATTGGTGGCTGGTGGGTACTCGACTTGTGGGAAGAGGAAGATTTTGGGAATAGGGTAAGCCACTTAGCCCTACTTACTTTTATACGTTGAAATTTTACAGAATATTTGTATGACTAGCAGTAAAAGGAGAGTAATATGCTTAAAATATTTAAAGTTACCATATTATCAAATGGCTAGGGTGATTTTGGCCTTACTGGTTTTCATAGCAATAAAAAACAATTATCCATAGTCAAGGCTCATGAAATGGTTTATTTTAACACGAATTTCTTTGAGGATCTAGCCAGATTCATTAGTTTCTCGGTGGGCTTCCGGGACGGAGTATAGAAATAAGCAAGGAAGTAAATACCACCTGCTTTTTGAAGAGTCGTTTTTAGAGAAACTGATTACAGCTTTAGAGTAATTAATATGAAATCCATAACCCATTAGTTTTATCATTTGGCTGTAAAACTTAACAAATTACATTTTGGAACCAGTGTGGTATAACGAAAATAACACCTCATATCCAGAAGGATAGTCCAATTTCTAGTTTTTGTGAAAATGGGAAGTGCTTTCAGTTTATCCATTTATTTATGACAAACTTAAGATGCTAAAATATAGCCATGCTTTGCACCGGTGGCGAACATTCATTCTGTTTTGATAACCCTGATTATTCCAATGTATAAACATGCAGGTTTTACAGAACTAACCAATAATTAGATATCCACACTAAAATCAAGCAGTCACGCTGGTTCTTGTCAGCACAGCTAAGGGCAATTCAAGGTAGGTTAAAAACTGTTTTTATTCTGAAGAGGTAAATTACAGGCAAATTGAAATAAGGCCCCTAGCTCGGAAGGTCCTTCCTCTGGAATTGTGATAGAGCTTTACCAGGCCTTACGTATAGCTTGTCATCGATTCTATTGTACTTCATCCTTTCTCAATGTTTTCTTCTGTAATATGCATACGTGTTTGTGGTGTACATGCATGTGTGTGAGTGAGTATGTGTACTTCCATTAACATACAGAGGTCAAAGGAAGACCTTGTCCTTTCTATCATTTTCCACCGTATTCCTTTGAGGCAGGGTCTCTGACGCCATAGTAGGCTGTTGTCCAGAAAATACTGACCCCACCACCAAAGTGCTGATGTTATATGTATTATTATATCTGATTTTTACATGGGTGCTGGGAACTCAAACTCATATACCTGTGTTGTAAATCTTCTAACTTGCTAAATAATCCCCTTAGCCCCCTTTCAAACTTTTATATATAAACCAAACCTTGGCCTGGCAATTCCAGTGAATAGATACATCACCAATTTATTTAAAAGAACCCAGAGAATGAAACTAATGTCAGAAGAATCAACAAAAATAGAAGGGAATTTCCTTGATAAAAGCTCATGAAAGATTTCAAAAGTCTGTATGTGAACACATATAAGGTATTCAGCCACAGACTAGGGAAATGGCAAAACCACTGAAGAAGTTGACCAAATACTTTCTCTACTGAAAAATTTTGAGTACATAAAAATATACATGAGAAAAATGTAAATCCCTGATGACTCACTTCTAGTGTCTGTTACAGATATTCTAGTGAGTTCATTTTCATCAGTATTCAGTTCATGTTCATGTCATGCCCAAGCCTAGCTCTCATCACACAGTTTTTGATTGGCCCAGCCAGAGGCAGGCTAGAATTACAGCAACCAATGGAAGAGATGTACATGCTCAAGTCACATAACAAAAACATAAATAAAACAGAAGACCAAGAGAATGTATCCTTTCCCCCAAACCTAGTAGTTCTATAGAAATGTTTTCAAATGACAATTAGCTAGATGTGCTCCAGAACACAAAATTTAAAAGGAAAAATTACAAGCATGATCAAACATTTCAATATGTTTTTTAAAAGACATGAAGGAATGCCTCAGTAAACTTAAAGAGAATAGTAATAAACTCCTGAATGAAGTCCAAGAAAAACAAACATATGGCTGAGTGCAGGCAATTTGGAATTTGAAAGCTCAGTAAAGAGATGGAAATATTGGGGAGAACTCATGGTGAAATAAGAAGGAATTGCAACACTTAATAACCTAATTGCAACACTTAATAACCTAATTGGAAAACTTAGAGAGAATTGGACCAGCAGGATGCACTAAGTAGGAAACAGAATATCAGGGCTTGAAGATAATGTTGTGTCACTCAAACAAGACTTTGAAAAAGACAAAAATACACAAAAGAAGCATGTGGAAATTCAGTGACACCACAAAAAGACCAAATCTGTGTATCAATAGCATCGAAGACAGAGAAGAATTCCTTGTCAATGGCATAGACCAGATCTTCAATCACATCAGGAGAGACTTGCATACACAAATATAAGCAGCACACACAGAACATGAAGTAGACAAGACTGGAAAAGGCATGGAATCACTGAATGTATAGAACAAAGAAAATGTATGGAAACCTACAAGATAAAAGCCACAAGTTACATATACAGGAAATGCACTAAAGTAATAGCTGATTTCTCAATGGAAAGTTTAAACACCAGTAGACTCTGAAGTAATGTACTTCAAGTTCTAAAAGACCACAGATGCCATTCCACACTATTTTACCCAGAAAAATTATTTACCATAGTGGATAAAGAAGGAAAAATTTCACGTTATATATAGGCTAGAAAAAGAAATCATGTTCACCAAATTATCCCAACAGAGAATACTCAAGGCAAGACTTCAGACTAAAGAGAGGAATAGGCATAGCCAAGAGACTATAGAAAGCAAGTACAGAAACACATAATTACTGAAATGTAAAATAGGACTAATAACACAAATAGCAAATAAAACCAAAACAAAAACAAGCGAGCAGACAAAATCCAACGAATTGGCAACATTGAACACCTTTTAAGAATCTTAATGGTCACAATTCCCCAAACAAAGACACGTTAGCTGAATGTATTAAAACAAAGACAAAACCAGACTCTGTCTTCTCTTGCCTACAAGAAACTCTTCTTACTTTGAAAGGTAGCCTTGGGTGCTGTCCTGGGTGGGAGAGAGCACAGCAGTTTATCTCTGGGCCCTATGATCAGATGCTTCACAAGAGGGAGGTGTCTGCTTTGTGTTACTGTGTCTCTGCATCCATCCACATATCTTATCCATTAGGACATTTATTTGTTCATTTCATTTTTCACGTGTATGAGAGTTATTAGCAATAACACTAGACAATCTTTTCTTGCCCTTCAAATTGAATGAAGGAAATTTGCATAGTTGACTGTTTTAAAAACACACTTTAGCAGCTTTGCAGATTTAAGGTGCATAAAGCCATGATTCCTTCGTGTTCTCCATCTACCATCTCTTTTTCTTATGTGCGTGTTCCATGAAGCCTATAATGTTGCTGGATCATCTAGGCAGAGTCTGTAGTTACATCTTCCCTGGTTTAGTTGGTATGAAGCATGAATCATGAGAAGACTATTTACTGGGCCCTTTACCTGAACTGCTAGCACATGTGAGTCTTCAGAGCTGGTAAGGTTTTTGTTTGTTTTGTTTTTTAATTTTTTTTAAGATTTATTTATTTTATGTATATATGAATACACTGTAGCTGTCTTCAGACACACACTAGAAGAGGGCATTGGATCCCATTACAGGTGGCTGTGAGCCACCATGTGGTTGCTGGGATTTGAACTCAGGACCTCAGGAAGAGCAGTCAGTGCTCTAACCACTGAGCCATCTCTCCAGCTCCGTTTTTTAAATTTTTTACACTGAAGGATAATGTGCATATTTTAAATCAGGTTGGCTCTACCACATTGTCGTGAGGTTGACTACTTTAGCTGTTGCATGTCCTAAGCATAAAGCAGACTCTGAATCCTTCATAGATTTAAATATTTAATTAATTAATTAATTGCATTCATTTGTGTGCATGTGTGTGTGTGTGTGTGTGTGTGTGTGTGTGTGTGTGTGTGTGTGTGGTGGGGGTAGGCTGGCATACATGTGCCATGCCAAATGTGGAAGTCAGAGGACCACTTGCAGGAGTCAGTTTTCTCCCTCTACCATGTGGAGTCCATGGATTGGGCATGCGCTTGCCAGTAGGTACGTTAATTTGTTGAGCCATGTCTATGGCCCTCAATCCTTCATAATTTTAAAATGGGTGCTTAGAAAAGAATATTGAGTCAACAGGGAAAGAGAAATAGACTGTCACTACAGAGACAGAATTTGGTATGCTAATTTTTCCTAATGAACAAGTAATGTCAAAAATAATATTATCCAAGAGAATGACAGAAAGACACCAAGTTCTTACACATCCTGGCTTTCCCTTAACCATACAGAGGAGTTGGAATGTTCCTGTGTAAATAGCATCGTGAGACATTTAAATTGGAACAAAGGAATAATGTCCTGGTCAGACTGTGAAACATTGGGACTTGATAGCAAGACTAAATCTCAGAGGAGAGAAAGGAGATCACACACACGCACAGACATGCATACACACACAATCAGTTACAGACACACACTCAGACAGACAGAGACACACACACAATCAGTTACAGACACAAACACAGACACACCTCTGAATTCACGGTGGACACTCTTTAGAAAGCTGTTAGCAAGAGTTGCTTGAAAAGATGTGGGCAAGCAGTAGCTGCAGACATAAATATCTGGAGTTTGTTTTTCCCCCGGAATGTAAGAAGAACAAGAAAGACTCACTTTTAGGCCAACGTTCATTTGTAGGACAGTGAAAGAAATTAATATACTAAGGATATGAAGACATCACAGAAAGTATTATCTAGATTACAACACACACATGAATCATGACACAGGGAGAAGAACTCAGATGTGAGGTTGCTCTGGACACTTTGTCACATTGTGATTGGAGAGATGTTTGAACTTGGTAACAGGAAGAGAAGAATAAAATGTAAATATCTCTTGTATTTACAACACTTTGAATAGCTCAAAGGCTTTAAATAGTGATGAGCTCTTAATTGACTGAGATATTTACATACCTCCATAGCGCTGGGCTCAATGGTCTCCAGGAATTAACCCTAATGTTATGAGCCCCTCCTGATGTCAATTGTTGAGATGCGTGAGTATGAGGTATGCTGTTCCCATACAGAGCTATAATTAAGCCAACGTTTCCTAAGCAACTACATATGCAGACTACAAAGCCTTAAAACACACAGGAATTGTTTTTGAAAAGAATTTGCAGTGTATGTGAGGAGATTCTAGGGTGACCTATACAGTAGGATCATGTGTTGTCTTACGTGTCTTGAACCTGGCCTTGTTACAGAAGCAGAGAGCAGCGGAAGCTGCTGTTTATAACGGGCAAACATACTCCGCTTTCCTGGCGATGGTAATTAGGCAGAACCCTGAAGAGGAGATGAGGATTTTGACGGATGCATTGAGGGATGGCAGGCTGACAGACGGCTTGGACAATGGGGAGACTTGTGTGGTGACTGGAGATGGCATGTGTGATATGTGTTTGGGTGTTTCCTGAAAATCAACACAAATTTGAAGGAGAACCTCAAGCTTTAGAAGATGTTCTTTGGGGAAGAGGGATGGTGGAACCAGTAAACTGGCTCAGCAGACTGAGAGACTTTGTTCAGTCCCTGGGACTCATGTAGTGGAGGGAGAGAACTTCTGCCTACAGGTTGTCTTCTGACCCTTCTGTGGGCAGCAGAGCAACACACACACACACACACACACACACACACACACACACACCACATAAATGCAAAAATAATAATGTTTTAAGACCTAAAGAAGAACAAAAAGCATCTGTCTGTCTCCACTTGGAGAAAACATGGTGGAAGCGATGCCCAGGTAAGTAGCTGAGTAAACAGGAGTGATGGAATAATGACAGCACAACTGAGAAGGAAGCACTGGCACATCGAAAGGCCCAGAGTTGCCTCAGAACCCTCAAGACCATATTCTTAACACATAGGAGATGTGTTTGTCCCGGGGGGGCAAAGGGCAGGGAATAAGAAACAGAGTCAGGAGAGAGAGGGCAAGGGAGAAGGGGAAGGCAACAAGGGGGAGGGGGAAGGGCTATTTATCTGGGGCAGGGGTAGGTGGAGACAAAGGCCTGCCTCTGGATTGAGCAGAGACAGATGTGTCCCATAGAAAATGGCAGCTTATAAAGGTAAAAGAGGAAACTTCATGTTAGCATGAGGTGTTTAATTTTCATTGTGAATGTTAATTAGGGGAGCCAAAGGGAGCTTTTGATTCCTGGATTTCAGTACTTTGATAGCTGGACCTTGGTAGTCAGCCTCAGGACGAGGAGGTGGCCAAAGAAAGGAATAGACCTTGGAACCTCTCTTTAGGAATGTGATCTAAGTTTTCATCAAGGCAGAGGGAATGGGAAGAAGCACAAAGCCTACCAAAGCCATGCTTCCCGTGCTGGCCAGAGGCCCTTCACAGATGAGTGGGAAAATTAAGGCAGTAGGGTTATTGGTTGGGTGCTAAGGCCCTTGAATAAAGTGGAGAGAAGAGAAGGACACTCACTCTCCTGTCCTTAAAATTAGATCGTGGGCATGACGGCATGACTGCGTGACCCCGTGACCTCATGACCGAATCCATCCTGCTTAGGTAGAGTAACAAAGGGAGCAAAGCCATGGAAAGCTATGCCTCTGCTTGTGAATTGGTGTGAGGCGAGAGACCCATCTGTCCACATGACAGAGGTAACACACCATCTGTAGATGGCATGTCCCCTGTGTGAGGTCAGAGGACAAAGTGAAGAAAGCGCTTCGGCTCTGGAGAAGCTGGTTCTGAAACAACGTATAAATATCCTCCCTAACTTGTGTATGGGGGTAATAAACAAGGTTAGCCTTGACAGCTCTGGTTATGGTTTGGTATTAACAGGTTTCTCCTTCAGGGGTTCCCAGCGTTGTTAACATATCTCCATGTGTTGTCACTCTCTGGTCCATCTAGTCATCGGAGGGATATTAAATAAATTTACAGCTAGCTACTGCTATCCCCTCGTTATTTGCTGGGTGTCCTTACACCCACGAATCGCTGTGCAGGTGCTCTGAAGCCTTTCTGTATTTCAAAAACACTTGTTGAGTGAATGAACAGGATGACTTTTCTAAGGAATTGAACCCCAGCTCTCAAATGTAGCATTTCCAGATGCAGTGTAGCTGCAAGTGGCCTAGAGTTGCATTGACCTCGGTAATATCTCAGCACAAGACGTGAACTTCAGCTTTCACACCTGCGAGTTCCGGACTAGAAAACCTAAAAGATACAATCCCATCAGTTCCCTTTTGTTGACAGCGCTCTGACTTCACAAGCAGCCGGCCATAGGACTATATTCCTGGGCTATACCTTTCAAAAACTCTTAACGGAATCCAGAACTGATTGTTTTGTGCTCTTTCTTACTGCCATCCAGATAAATACCGGTATCTTTTGTGCCATCTGTTTTCTAGTTTCCAGATCTCTATTTATGTCATGCTTCTATTCTGTTAAAATATCTATTTATAAAAAAGCACATATAGTTGACAATTTGAGTTTTTTTTTTCATCTTGTGTTTTATGAGAGAAATTATTTGATTGTTTTTGGACGACATAATGATTGGGGGAAATTAAAAAGCAGAAGCGAAAGCAGGGAAGTTGTGGCTTATTCGTTTGTAAATGAGAGGTGGCTCATTTCTCCTTTCAGGGCCACAATGCTATCCTATGGTAGGGCCCTCATCCCCCAAGGTATCCCTTTCCTATTCTCACTGTGCAAACACATCAGAAGAGATACTTACTGCCTATAGGCAGGAGGTAGTTATCTCCTTGGGAGTGGGGTGGGGTGGGTAAAATAGGAAACTGTCTTCCCCCCACTTCTACTCTTTTGGGGCTCAGTTCTCTAATTAAAACTGGTGTTTTGGAAAGAGAGAACATGAATTCAGACTACAGTAATAAATTATATCCTTGCCTCAGACGGAATTAAAATGACTGTGGACTTGAAATTTCCCTGGCTCTGAGAACTTAATTTGATATTTTCTGTTGCACATGGAGAACTGATTTGCAGAGAGGCACGGGCTGTAGGATTAATTGAAGCAGCTATCTCTTCTGGCGCATCTAATCTTACATCTAATTATCTGATCATCTGAATCGCAAATACAGTAGTTAAAGGGGATCTTTGAAAGGGCAGCCTTAAAATGTAAATACTAAAAGGGAGCTTTCCTATTTTCTAGCCACAGACAGGCAGACTTGAAGTAGCCCTTATGTTATTCATGGCACTGGGTCAGAAGGTCATATGCAAATGAAACAGTTCTTCTGTGGCTTCTAAAAAAATGTGAAGGAGCTTCTGAAGTCAGAACTAGGCTTGTTTTGACAATTAACCCCCATTAGTATTCTGGACCACATAAAGCAAAACTCTTAAAAGGCTCTCTTTTCATGAATGTACTGTCAAATTGACTTCATCATTTAAATGGGACTGTAGACACAGTAAATGATGAGTTGATATTTATACAAAGCATAGCCTTAATTAAAATATTATGAGCAATTAAACCGAGTGTTCATGGGATTATTGTACATTTATATGTAGCAGAGTAAAAACATTGCATAGGACTGTTAAGCTTTTTGTATGAATCTAATTAACTTTGACAGGCTTTGGGCTTTTTTCCCCCTCTTATTTTTAGAAGTGCTGCAGATAAATGTAGCTGCATCTGGAAAACTTCAAACAGTTTTGATCAGCATCTCAGGTCTGATTGAAAATGTGTGTTTTGAGACCCTGTCTTAAATAGGCATTGATAGACAAGCGCTGCACTGCTCCTTACAGTGGGAACCTTGGTGGCTCAGAGAGCCGCAGCAGCAGGCTGGAATCACAATCACGACTGCTTTTGGCTTTTGTCACAGTTCAGTGTCAGGTGGTCACTGTCTGTGAACCGGACTTTTATATTTGGCTCTGGTTAACACTGGGGTGTGAATGCGGAAACTCACACTGCCGATTCCCAGAAAAACAGGCCAGAGGGCTCTATCTCTCCTCTTCTGTGCACTTCTGGAGTGTTTGGGGAACGGAGGTATCAGGAGCAAACCCAGGTTTCCATAGAATCCCAGTAACTCCCTCCCTGTTTCGGAATGTTTCAATGTTCCTTCCAATCTCCAGTGGAATCATATTAAAAGGCAGGATCATACAGGGTGATTCAACTTTCAGGGTACGGTATTAATTAGCTATTGATTTCTGGGAATGGTTAATGGTGGAGGAAGGGGCTCCTGATAAAAACAGTGAGGAGTGAGTTTAGTTCTTACATGCATTCATTTTTCCTGCGTATGTGTGTAGGTACATGTGTGCCATGTTCTGATTGTGGAAGTCAGTTCTTTCCTTCTACTATGAGGGGTCCAGGAATCAAACTCAGGCTATCAGGCTTGAGAGCAGGTGCCTTAACCTGATGAGCCATCTCAATTGCCCAAGACCCTCCCCTGCCCTCACTTTGAGCCTAATGTTGTGAACCCAGAGGAAGCAGCGCTGTCTGTCCCCAGACCCACTATGTATACAGGAACCCCTGCACATGTAGCCAGAAAAGGACTGTATCACAGGCCTTCCATGAAATGAAGGTTTGTATTTGTCTATCTCTTGTGTTTTTTTTTTTCATCTTTATTAACTTGGGTATTTCTTATTTACATTTCAATTGTTATTCCCTTTCCCAGTTTCCGGGCCAACATCCTCCTAACTCCTCCCCCTCCCCTTCTCTATGGTTGTTCCCCTCCCCATCCTCCCCCCATTGCCACCCTCCCCACAACAATCACGTTCACTGGGGGTTCAGTCTCGGCAGGACCAAGGGCTTCCCCTTCCACTGGTGCTCTTACTAGGATATTCATTGCTACCTCTGAGGTTGGATGGAGCCCAGGGTCAGTCCATGTATAGTCTTTGGGTAGAGGCTTAGTCCCTGGAAGCTCTGGTTGGTTGGCATTGTTGTTCATATGGGGTCTCGAGCCCCTTCAAGCTCTTCCTGTCCTTTCTAAGATTCCTTCAACGGGGGTCCCGTTCTCAATTCAGTGGTTTAATGATGGCATTTGCCTATGTATTTGCTATATTCTGGCTGTGTCTCTCAGGAGAGATCTACATGCGGTTCCTGTCGGCCTGCACTTCTTTGCTTCATCCATCTTATCTAGTTTGGTGGCTGTATATGTATGGGCCACATGTGGGGCAGGCTCTGAATGGGTGTTCCTTCTGCCTCTGTTCTAAACTTTGCTTCCCTATTCCCTGCCAAGGGTATTCTTGTTCCCCTTTTAAAGAAGGAGTGAAGCATTCACATTTTGGTCATCCTTCTTGAGTTTGAATTATCTCTTTAACACCAATCTTTGTACTTTATCTGCTAGGTCACTGAAGAATGGCCCCTCCCCTGGCCTTAGGGGACATAGTGCAAGGTTACCTAGCCTTCATGAAGGCTTGTTGTAGCATAAAAGTTGTTACAAAGGGAAACAGCCCTGGCTGAGGCTGTCCCTCCTGAGTCTGTGCAATCAGCTGTGTTTCTCATGATTTCCTCAGTCCTCTTGGAGTATTTAGAGTGGCTAGTACTGGCCTAGGGTGGTCTGGCTTGCTGTTGTTTTGCTCAAGGCAATAGGGGCAGTAAGGAGCTAAGGAGTCAAATTACCCAATTCCCAACATCTTGATTATTTACAGGAAAATGAATATTAGGAGTGGGTATTATAAGAATTTGTAAGACATCATAAACACTGCTGATCATTTTTAACGGATACCAACAGTGATAACAACTACCCAATTCCTCAGGGAGGAGTTAGTCCCCTCCTCCGTCTTATTCTTGCTCCTTTCAAAATCCCAGTTATACAAGGTCAAGGAACAGTCAGAATTCCATTTTCAATAAATTCCAACTAATTGCTACATCCTTAGGACTCACGATGGACCATTTGCACTGTAAGGCCCATGGGAGGTTTCAGAAATGAAAAAAATATTGGATCCTTAGGTAAGAAGAAAATTAGAGACAGAAGAAGTTGTTCCAAGAAGCAGATGCAACAAGCTCATATGCTAGAAGAATAAACAGTGCTAGATGTTGCCTTAGGAAGGAGAGATAATTCTTTACATAGTGATTTATTCAGCCCAGGATGGCTGGACACGATAGGAGATGCTAAGATGTGATCTCTCTCCTTAAAGAACATGTGTCAGAGACAGAGGATACTGAGATACAGGAAAATAATAAACATACAGAAAACCTGGGAAGAGTTAGGTAATTGAATACTGTGATGAAGGCTGGGCTGTAAGTGACTCAGAATTCAGAAAAGTCGGTGATCACTATGGCCAAGAAACACAGAACCTTTCGTAAGGAAAAAAAAAATCAAACTTTCAGGTTGTTTGATTTTTTTGTTTTGTTTTGTTCTATTCTGTTTTCTTTCTTTTTTTTTCTTTAGTTTTTAGCAGTCAGAGGAAAAAGAAGACACAGTAGGAATTAGTTGTATTCAGCGGTTGTCCTTTGAATAGCATCTCTCTTCATTCTCTGACCCTCACTAAAACCAAAAACAAAACAAATTCAAAACTCCCCAAATTCCCAAAACAAAAGTTCTCAGCCTCCCAACACCCCAAAAACAAAACAAATAAACTCATTTTTTTTTAAAAAGGAACAACACATTCATCCACAAATGATTCACTCAACCATTATGCTCATATGTGCATGCGTTTAATATGCTGGGGCATGTGTAGTGTGTATGCATGTGCAATTCAGCATGATGAATGTCTCCCTCTTTTTATAGATTTTCTCTTCAACATGTAGTTTTAAGATTTTAAGATACCGGGCATGAAATGAGAAAATTTCCTTGTTAGGGGCATCGAATGTGATTTCTGGATCTCTCAGAGTGCATCAACATCAGCGCATACTCACACACGCAGAGTAGTACTGAGCACAGTACTATAACACACAGTGTGCACATGGCTGCGGAAGTGGTAGTAATTTAGCCTGACATCTTTCTTTCCAAAGCCTTAGGGATCGTATGAACATGAAAGGAAAACTCACGCAGGCTGGAACTCTTACAAAATGTTGTGTTGTGCATCTAGGAGTTGGATTTTCAGCGGTGACTTCCCACCAGCACTTCAGTACTGCAATGGCTGTGTTAGCGCTTCGTGTCTTTTCACATTCTGTAAAGGATAGTGGCACCAGATGGGCATCCTCATCTAGGGCAAGCCATCTTTGTCCCTGAGTATCTGAAATGATTATTTATACTTACAGTTTTTTCAGTTACATTTGAACCTGCTATTTTTTTTTTTTTGCATGCTGTATATGTTGGGGAGAAGAATATGCATGACAGATTTCAAATGCCCATGCCAAACTCAGCCCATCTCCTTTTGGCTGCATACTTGGGGATCAGATGTAAGCTCTTAGATCCTGCTCCAGTGCCATGCCTGCCTGCCTGCTTTCATTGCTCCTGCCACGTTTATCATGATCTAACCCTCTGAAACTGTGTGTGTGTTTGTGTGTGTGTGTCTGTGTGTGTGTGTGTGTCTGTGTGTACATATGCACATCTTAAATTCTTTTTGTTCACCCATATACCCACTCATGGCACTTGAGATGACTGTGTCTCAGCTATTGTGAATAATGCTGCAGTGAGCACAGTCCTGAGACCTCTAATGTAATGTCACTTTAGCATTTCTAGACCTGTACTGAGGCATGAGATTGGCGGGTCACATCATACTTCTATTTTTAAGTTCCACATTGTTTTTCGTGGTTAACTGTACTTCCCCACCAGCAGTGCAGACATTCCAGTATCTCCACACATCTCCAACACTTCCCTGTTATCTTTCACTTTCATGGTAATAGCCATTATTATGCGTATGATATGACCTCACACTGAGAGTTTAATCTGATGAATAATGACTTTTTTCATATTCCTGTTTGGCCATTTGTGTGTCTTTTAGGGGGAAATGTCTAGTCAGATACTTTGTTAGCATTTTAATTAGGGCATTTGCCTTGTTATTTTGGGGTTTTTTTGATTTCGTAGGTTGCCTATTGACCCTTTATTAAATGTGTGTTTTGAGAATAAGTCTCTTCCCACAAGTCATCCCTCCATCCCTGGTTGCTCTCCCACTTGTAAAGAAGGTTTTGTGTTGATGTATTATCATTGGTTCATCTTGGCTTCTCTTTGTGGTTCTTCTGTTTTCCCATCACACACACATTGCCCAGCCTTCTTGTCTTTACTTCAAATGTGCCAATATTTTACATTACTTCATTCATTCATTTATTGTGTGTGTACACATGTGCTTGCATGTGTGTGCTTCAGTGTACATGTGGGTGTACACATGTGCTTGCATGTGTGTGCTTCAGTGTACATGTGGAAGAGAGAGAAAAATTTGAGGTGTTGGTCCTTTTCTTACGTCATGTAGCTAGCTTCCAGGGACTAAACTTAGACCATTAGGCTTGACAGCAAGTGCTTTAAACCCTGAATCATCAGAGTGACCCAGTTCTTTAAAGTGACCCATTAGTTTAAAGTTATATTTAAGTCAGTGTGGTGTTGACTTCTATATATGCAGTGAGATAAAATTGAACTACGTTCTGGATGTAGATGTCCAGTTGTTTGATCACCATCTACTGGAGAGATAACCTTTTCCCTGTGGTGTGCTCTTAGTATCCCTGTAGAAAACAAGCTGACTCTTTTTTTCTTTTTTTCAGAGCTGGGGACCGAACCCAGGGCTTTGCGATTGCTAGGCAAGCGTTCTACCACTGAGCTAAATCCCTAACCCCACAAGCTGACTCTTAGCTCTTGAGTTTATATGTGGCCTCTCTAGTCTGTTCTTTTCTTCCGTGTGATTTATATTAGTGTAGACCTGTTTTGATCATTGTGATTCTGTAGTAGGTCCTGAAATCATGTAGAGTGATACTTTCAGCTCTGTTCATTTTGTTCACTATTGCTTGACCTATTTGAATTTTGTTTACGTTTTTAGCTTTCTTTTGGGTCCATATGGGTATTAGAAGTTTTACTATATACAGTCAACCAATGTTGATACTTCCACATCAAAAAGCATGGCTTATCTTCCCATTCATAAATATTTTCTTCCTTTAATTTCCTCAGTATTTTTAGTGCTTGATAAACAGATATTTCCTTTGATCGGAGCAAATCTCAGTTTTAATGGAGGCTTATATAATCTGGGGCATCTTCATGAAGAGTAAACACATCTTATGTTACCAATTTTGTACAAGTGGTACACTATTTGAAAGTATCATTTAACCTCTTCCAGAAGTGAGTCCTTTTATTAACTTCAAGGGCAGTTCATACTTGACTGTAGTGTAGGCCCCTAACAGAATTGCTGATACATCATAAAAGCTAAGAGAAATTTTGGAGTGATTTCATGAATTCTTCATCACAGGATCTTCAAAGCATGTGATTTCTATTAAGTTTGAGTTAACTGACTGTTTATGCCATGAGGTTGAACATACATTAGTATGAAGGGCCATGTTTTAGAGGAAGAAAATAGATCATATAAATCAGTCTTCATAAATAACTTCTCAACATAGACCAAGGAGATGAGGAGAAGCCAGGAGAGTACTTGGGGGAGGAATCAGCAGACAGATACACATGTTACACAGGGATAGTTAGCTGGGCTTCTCTAAGTGACATGGCTCTGTCTTCTGTTTGGAGAAACAGGTACTGTAAAAATTTAGCTAGTGAAGTCTTTAAGTCAGACAGATATTAACAGGGATCAAGAAGGCTGAGTTGGGGTGGATTAACTAGAAGGAACTGGGTATAGACTGAGTGGTCAATGTTTGTAGACTGTGTGGTCAGAGTGAGATTCACAAGGCTCTTGGCTTTGTGGTAACCAAATAAGTAAGGCAAATAAATGCTTACAGTTAGTTCCTTTTAATTATGATCAGTGCAGAGGCTTATATCTTCCTGGGGATCTAAAGAATGCATAATACATTTAGATGATTACAGAGGTAGTCAAAACAATTTAAAGATATTCACAGATAATGAATTTTTTATATAAATGATTGGATTTTGAATTGTAAGGTGATCATTTAAAAGGAAGGAGAAGTACTGTTAGCCCATTACATCCTGGATCGATGGGGACCACCCATTCCTTTTAAGTCCTTTATGCATCATTGCTAAGAGATTGCCCAGGGAACACCAAATCTCATTTATAATGGTTATTTGAATATTCTATGTAAATGCTAATCTTCTGAAGACTTAGAGGAATCATTGTAGATTAAAATAAGGAATAAAGATCTGCATTTATAAGAAATTAATGATAGTCCTGAAATTGAGGAACTATTTAGTGCTAGGAGAAATAAATACAAATTGTAACATCTATCTGATGGAGTTTTGTTTAGATTGCTTCTGGTGATAAACCATCTATAATAATATAAATCAAGGCTGGTGTTTGCTATAAATTTGCAATGTTTAGCATAATTTTCGTTTGCACTTCATACTAAAGTGACACCAAGAAATATGAGATTAATAGTTAGTTATTAAGTGGAAATGACTTTCATAGCTGTAGTCATTTTTAGAAACGGTTACGTGTAATTCATTTAGGGAGCAGAGGAAATTAATTTGCAGCTGCGGAGAGATCCAGCTCATGACAATAAAGCAGGAAGTGCACACAGCAATAAACTTCGGAGCCATGAGGGTGCTTTCCTCCCTGAGCCCTCATTTGGGTTGCTCTGCTCTCTCAATCTACGGAATCAGGATGCTCCACCATGTTTGAGGACAAGTAAGGCCAGTCCCTGCTCTCCAGTTACGTCACAATATGAAGGAGCACAGGCTGGGGCATACCTAAGGGGATCGAGGGTCAGAAGCAGCAGAAGCAATGTGCTGCCTTGTTATTAATTTTAATTAGTGTTTTCATTAGGAAGTGTCAGTTTAAGTTCTTAGAAAGAAAATGACACATTATCCACTTTCATCTGTTTCACTGTGTGGCAAATTAGTAGCGATGTAACAATTAGATGTTGTAGATTGTTATTTCTTTGAGAAATTTATCTCAGTTTACTAATGTGATGAAAATCTACACCTGACATATAACTAAATGTGGATTATCTGTCACATATTGCTCTGAACCCTTCCCATGCATTAAATGATATGTACATCTGGATTACTGGATCCCCTTAAAGACCAAACAGTCTAGTCATTTATTTGGGAACAACCAGATTAACACCCTCTTTATATCACCATAGAACTAAGTTAGAAATGATAATATTTTAGTCTTGAGCCAAAAGATCACATTTAAGAACTTAGAAGGTAGATTAAAACTCTTTATCAAAGTGTTTTTATGAATATATTTATAGGTTCTACTTCATAAGATATCTGTCAAAGCTAGGTAAGATCTTTTAAAACACTTATAACAAGAAAAAGAAGAAAAAGAAGAAGAAGAAGAAGAAGAAGAAGAAGAAGAAGAAGAAGAAGAAGAAGAAGAAGAAGAAGAAGAAGAAGAAGAAGAGGAGGAGCAACAACAACAACAACAACAACAACAGCAACACAGGAACATTTGGAAACAAAGTAGACCAGAGTGGGGATTGGTGGTTGGGCAACACAGAGCAGGGGTGTGCTGGGACTCAGGGGGTATTCACTAGGCTGTGAGTGTGGATCTAGGCGGAAGTGGCCCTGAGTTAACTAAGGAGTGTGAGGAGACAAATAATACCTCAAGGCAAGTTTATAGCATGGAGTAAATTGTCCTTTGTGTCTCTTCCCTTCTCCAGGGACCTGTTAGGATGGTATGTTCCACAAGATGGCCACCTGGTTCTAGATAAGGTAGCAAGGGTGAGAGGTAGCAGGAGCCATCTGCATCAGGCAACCATACTGACTTACAAAAAGTCTCAGTGTGCTGGAATACAACACAGGGCTCTTTGTTTACTTACCTAATCAATAAATTATGTCAACTTGCTGCCCACGTCCCCGTCATTACACATCATTTGTTGATTTTAAAGTTACTTGTTAACTTATTCCAGTTCAGTTTAAAGCCAGTGTGTATGAATACATGAATGAATGAATACAAATACATCTTTATTCGGCCTTACATGTCAGCCTTAACATCTGGTTCCTCCTTTCTGCCACTGCAGACTGGAGCCATGATTCCAGCCATGTTGGAGCTGGTTCCAACAGCACCCAGGATCCAACAAGGACAGCAGAAGGGTCTGTTGTCATCTCTGTCTGAGACATCTCTTTTTCTGCCACATGTTTTCCTAACAGCCCTTGTTTTTGTGTTGGGAGAGGAAGCAGGGAGTAGCAAAGGATGCTGGGATTCTGCCACAGATAAAGAAGTTACCTTAGATTGCTTTCTTTGCTTACATCTGAAGTAGGTGGTTTGTATTTTTAATGACATTCAGGTGACCCCAGACAAGGGTAGGATTAAGCTAGAAATTAATAGTGTCTAACTCTTGTACATGATGGATGGAATCCTTATATCAATTTAAGTCCAACTAGACAGCTGATGTGACTTCTAGAAACTCTTTTTGCCTTAATTGTGCTTTGGCTTGAAACACTATGGAGGGAATTGTCCTTAACCAATCCCTGTGAGGAATTAATAAGTCTCCTTAATTATTTTTGAGGACAGTTTACCTATGTTAGATAGTTTGGTGATGTGTCCTTTACTGGCTAGTCCTCCTAATGTGCCTCTGTTCATCACTTCCTGTCAGTCCTTTATGATAGATGACACATACCCAATGTCTTATTTTGTGGAATGCTTCTGAAACAATCCATTATGTGTACAGGTACAAAATAAATAGCTTTCAAATGAGTGGATTGGTGGGTAGATAGAAAGAGACATTGTACATTGGAATTCAATGTGGGCTTCTGTGTAATGCATTATACTGTTAATAACAAAATATCAGACATTCTTGCTCATTCTATTTGGGCTGCTTGGCTCATAAAAGTCACAGAAGAGCAAATAAAGATATATTTGTATTCATGTATATATTTGTATGTCTATACAGGTAGATATATAATACATGGTGTATATATTATATACTTGTTTATATATACATATATGTATGCATAAGTGTTTATATAAATATATGCATATATATCTATATATGTATATATACACAAATATACTTATATCCTCTATATTAGCAGATTGTTTGGTTTTGTTTTTTGAGACATAGTTTCTCTGTGTAATGGAGCCCTGGCTGTCCTGGACTTACTTATGTAGACCAGGTTGGCCTCAAACTCACAGAGTTTGCCTACTTTGGCTTCCAAAGTGCTGGAGTAAAGGCATGTAGCACCATGCCTGGCTAGCAGATTCTCAAATGCTAAGAAATTCTTTAGGCTTGCTGTCCAATTTCTGATCATTTTAAGGACGCCTGTCTTAGGTGCTATTTTTATACTTCCTTTGTTATTTCCACCTTTAGTTTAAGTATTAAAATGTGCTATGCAAACTCATAAATGAAGTTCAGAGGTTGGCAATGAGAAATCTAAACAATTGCCTTTTAGAAATGTATGTGAGAAATGAGCTGTGAGATCGCGTGGTGCTAAAGGAGGGTCAGTGGGGGCGGTGTCACTGAGTCACATTTGGGCACACTTTTAGGCATTTGTTTATCAGTATTAAGTTTGCATCCCCAGGCAAGTTCACAACGATTTTTAAGAGCTGACTGTGACAGTTCCGAGTTCATTTTTTTTTCTTTAGCTGGCTGTGAGTAGGATCCCAGTGTAAGGTAGACTGCATCAGAATGTCATCTTTCTGGAGTTAGGAACATCAGAGTTGGACTAATCTTTCCCTTTCTCAGTTTGTGTCTGTGTATGGCTTGTAAGAGGCCTTGAAGGCATGGAAACCATGAGTGGTCTGCCCAGCTTGCTACTATAATTAATATTATTCCAAATGAAGACTACTTTGAGTCAGAAAATATAGGTCAATACCAAAAGAATTCTTAAACTTACAGAAGCTGCTAAGTGACATTGGTACTTTATGGAGATTATCAGTACATTCTAGGCTTAAAGTCCTATGAGTCTGGACTATCTTTCTTTCAGGCTCTATTCCTACAGTGGGATTCTACAGAGTGATGTGGTCTTTATTGTCAACAGACCTTTTGACGTACTCCCCTTCCTTCCCAGTTTGCTTTAGGTGAGTGTCTTATAACAGAAGCAGGAAGGAAGCCCAGGCAAGGAGGTTGACAATTATTTGTGTTTAAACAAACATCACATTACATGCGAAATCAAGTTAAACATACAGATGGAAAATATTGCTCAGAAATGCGTTCCAGGAAAGATTGAAGTTCTTTGATAAGCTGGCTGGCTTTTTCTTCATGGATATTGAAAATTCTGACATTGTTTTCCTTTCTAAGCTTTGTCTCAAAAAACTCAGAACTCAATATGCAGCTTAATGATCTGAACAAGTTGCATATCTCTAAGATGTTCTTGGTCTTCAAAATCTATTTCTGTTTTCTCACTTCCTGGCCTCAGATAGCACAAATATTTTACCTTAATTGACACATGACAATTGTACACTGCTATGAAGCCTGAACTTTAAAAAAAGACATTGCCTGACTTTTTGCCTGTTACTTTATTTTTTAAAAGGTTTATTCATTTTATGTAAATGCATTTTTGTTTTGTATAAGAGCATGCTGTCTTCATGCACACCAGAAGAGGGCATTGGATCCCATTACAGATGGTTGTGAGCCACCATGTGGTACTGGCGATTGAAGTCAGAACCTCTGGAAGAGCAGCTAGTGCTCATAACCGCTGGACCATCTCCCCAGCTCTCGCTTGTTACTTTCTTTATGTATTTCTCTAAGCCATTACAAACGTTTTGTGAAAAAATAAATGGATAAGCACCCATGCTTTGTACAAAATCCTTGCTCACAGCTTCTCGTGTAACTGTTCATTTTTTCTTTTTGTGAAGGCCAAATGTTTGCAGAGAGGAGCAGCTGACCTTGGTAAGACTGTCACGCCCATGCACCCGAGCTTTCATAGACACCATCCAGTTCTGGAGACAAGGCTGCTCAGGCCCACGGTGGTGTATGGGATATGAAAGAAGGTAAGGTGATGTCCTAACTCCTGTAACTGTTAAAACCCCAAACCAGAAACCCCATCTGTTCCTAAATACTTTATCCTGTGAGCTGCAGGAAGCGGTGGGATAATTAAGAAAGAAGGCCAAGGAACACTTACCAAGAAAATTAACAATTATATAGTTTCCTTAAGGAGTGGGATAGGTGCTTATTTTGTATTAAACCTTGACGATGTGTGAACTAGTTTTGGTTTTATGACACCAATTTTACCTCAGGATATGATGTAGCATTGAAAGCTAAAGATCAGAGAACCAGCAGAAACAAGGGATATTGTGTTGGTTTGCTAAATTTGGCTCTGCTTGATCCAGGGTCTCTGCAGCTGTGAACCAACATCTGACCCGCTCTTGTCAGAGTGGAGCTCTTTGAAACCACAGCTTCTTTAACTTTACTACAGTCTTTGAATGCGGATCGACACAGCAGGCTGTTGGGAGTGGGGGAAAGCAAGTGTCCACAATGCTTCCTACAAGTCCAGGAAGACCTTATGTGTTTCACAGATTTAAAATGGTTTTCACAAATCTTTTGATGCAAATGGCTGATAATAGGCTGGGTTTTATGTAAATGAATCAAAAGGATCGAAACTTATGATAAATCTTAATAAGAAAGTGTGGTTCCAGGTTAGTGAACTCATTAATACCATGATCTGCAGTGAAAAGCTAGGGCGTTTTTAAGAATCTAGCCTTTTCATTGTACAAGCATGACAACAGTGATAATACAGATTAAATAATCTATAAGTGTAAATATGCGTATGTGTGTATGTTTATCCTTTAGGTGAATATTCTTTGGGGAGGTGTTGTTTTAAATTGAGAATATTTAATTGACAGTTAAGTCAGAACAATTTCCCTATTTATCACTTGCTTTGTGGCCCTGAGTTAAATTCCTTTATTTCTCTGAGCATTAGTATGTAAAGCTGTAAAAATAATGGCACACATGGATAGCATGAGGAGTGCTGAATACATGTTTTACACATGTAGCATAAAGCTTGATACCCGGAAGGTGCTCAACATGTGTGTTAATACAAACCAATAGCAATGAATTTATCACAAAAATTAGGAGAATGATTATAGTATATATGTTTTTATTGATTAGAGGAGTGTGTGTGTGTGTGTGTGTGTGTGTGTGTGTTCCTCCCTATGTGCCATGGCTCACATACAGAGGTCAGAGGTCAGCCCCAGGTGTTGATTTTCAGTTTTCAGGTTGTTAGAGGCCAGGTGATCTTTGTTCCCTGCTGCACGTGCTGCCTTTCCTGGCCAGTGATTTCGGGGAGTTCTCCTGCCTCTGCCTCCGATCTGCCTCTTAGGCATACTGGGGTTATAAATGTGTCCCAGTTTTCATATATATTCAAGGGGTTGAACCAGCTCACTATCTTGGAGCAGAAGTCGTTTACCAACTACGACATTTCTCTGGCCCTAGAAATTGTTTTTGAAAATGGTTTTAAATTTAAATTTTTTGTATTACCCAATTGTGGTTTAATCATTGTAAATATTGATCGGAACCAAAGAAAATACAACCTTGTCACTGCTTAGAATTGGGGGAAAACAAACATGAATATGTAACACAGGCTTCGTCTGTTCTTCGTTGAGTGCTTACCAGTTTAACAGTTCTGCTGTGGCACTGATTGGGAAGGGTAGCAATGTAGGAAAATAATTGGCTTCTTGCCACACATCCCCTTTTTGTTTGGCTATACATTGAGTCATATCCTAATTGGAAAGATGTACACACAAAAAAAATACTAGGCAGTATTTAAAGATGTTGAATAATTAAATGCCATAAGTGATGTTGAAGCCAATAAACTTTGTTTGTAGCAATAAAGAGAGTTGATAGAGAGCAGAGAGCGGCGAGACTTTAGAGGAAGTGGAAACAGAAACTGGTTTTGAATAATGAGGGATTTGCACTAGGACACAGGACAATGTACATGAATGGAAAAGAAGGAGCTATAACTTTGAGGATAAAACGTACATAGAACTTTGATTTGATAGGAAATCAGCATGCTTTGACATATTGGGCACCATGGTCGGCAGACAATTCAACACTGTGGTAAACATTCTGTTCCTTTCTCATGAAACAGGACCATGAAATCCCCTGGTACTGTAATTGCTACATCCCAAGTAAATTTTTGACATTGCAGAGGCCAGAAGAGAGGGTCATTCACCCGGGGCTGGAGCTGCAGGCAGCTATAAGCTACCACAGATAGGCATTGGGAACTTGAACCCTCCACAAGCCCTCTGAGCCATCTCTGCAACCCACACATATACTTTTTCCCATCGTGTACTGTGCTCACTCTAGGGGCACATACACTTTCATCAGTTCATTCCTTGCATTCTCCCTATCCCCAACTAAGGACAGTCACCCTGGTTTTTGACCTTAACTCTGGTTGAGAATGCGAGCTAGAGTGGGACCGATGTATAATGAGCCTCTGATGTTAATCTGAAATGCATAAATCTTCTTTTCCAGGGTTTCAGTATTCTTCTTACAACTTTGGATTTCACCCTTGATAACTTGAGAGGTCTTTAGGATAGACTGCACTATCTAGATATTAGGATAAACTGCACACAGGGTCTTTAATCTTCCTCAAGCTATGACTAAAACTATGTTGACTGCATGCGTGATGTTGTAGTTATGTACTGTATACAAAGTATATATCCATAGCTCTCCATCTTCTCATTCATCTACCTCCCAATGCAGGTGGCAGGATTTGAATTGGAGGGAGGCATTTTTATAACTGTGAACTAAGTTTGCCATCAGAGGAGTGAAATGTTTCCCTGATTAATATCCTGTGCTCTGTAGGGTTCGCTACTACATCATCTACAGACATGTGTATGCCACAGAGCACCAGACAGTCTTCCGGTGCTGCCCTGGTTGGAACCAATGGGATGATGAACCAGGCTGCTTCACCTGTAAGTCACAATTCTTCCTGCCCAGGTATCTTTTCCAAGAGGGAAAGGCTGTTGCTTCCACCACACGATGCCTATCACATTTCAGCATCTTCAGAAGCACTGTAGATTCACAGCATTGCTCTAGACCAATGGCTCTCAACCTTCCTTTTGCTGAGACCCTTTAATACAGTTCCTCAGTTTGTGGTGACACCCCCAACCATAAAATTATTTTTGCTGACTTCATAGCTGTAATTTTGCTACCGTTGTGAATCAAATGTAAATACCTGTATTTTTCTGGTGATCTTAGGTGACCCCTGTTGAGGGGTCATGATCCACAGGTTCAGAACTACCTCTCCACACTAATGGCTCACACGTAACATGGGAAAACATGCATAAAAAGCCTTTCTGTTAAGCATTTTCATGCTGGGTTGCGGCTCAGGACCCTGAAAGCTGCTGTGTATTCTGTCAATATAAAGGACAGTTGCTTTAAAGCCAGCAAGGCTTTCCTTGATGTCCATCCCACTTGCCTGTTTGCCCCTTTTCCATATCATCAAATTTGTAATCCATAGTTGGTTCAGAAGTCCGGAGGGAAATCACTGTACTAAATCTAAATGGGATTTCTCAACTTGGACTTGTCATGATTAATTGCAGAACTCTGGAGGCAGTTTACTTTGCAAGATGAGGTTTGCACTGTTTACAAACCTCTGGCGATGGTATTTCTGAATCTTTGGAGTGTTGTGTTTGGCAGCGCTCAGGAGCAGAACTAGTAGCATTATATAGCTCACCAGGCTGAGAGGGGTGGTCTGTTTCATTAGGCCTTTATCTGCGTTTTGTGCTGATGGTGATTGCCAAGTCCCTGAGACTGCCTTGTGCGTCTAGTCAGTGCAGCACCACAGCACAGTTCCTCTCTCTTGTCTCTGTGTGCTGTAGAGTTTGCCAGCATCCCATCTCCTTTCCCTACACGCTTTCTGCTCTTGACAGACAATGGAGAAGTTTTGTTGAATGTGGGCATAGGGTTGAGTGCTATGGCAACTTGGGATGTTTAAACTTGGGCCACTGTGGCTGGTTGCCTTAACATCAGTGAAAAGATCTGCCCAAAGTCTAGGAAATTGACAGCTCTGTGATAAAGTCTTTATATTTATTTATTGTTTAACAACCACTCAAATTCTTTGCCTCTGGTTAAATATTAGCATTTTCTTTGATTTTTTAATGATCATTGTGAACACAGTCACCTTATCATGCATCTTCTTTATGCCAATACTTCATGTGAATATAAATAGTCTGGTGTCTTGTTAAAGGGTAGATTCATACTGTTGGTCTAGAGGGGTTCTCAGAATCTGCATGTAGGCAAAAAACATCAGGAATGCACCTACAGATAATTCTGCAAGGCTTCACAAAGTTAGCCATTGTCTTGTAATGTCAATTTTCTATAATAATTTTCTATATGATATCTTTTGGCGGGGCCAGTGGAAATTTCTAGATCATGTTATACTAACTGCACACTCTGTGCCTATTCTAATGGTTTTCTTTCTTCCTTCCAACTCTACCTGTCCTTCATTTGCACACTCCTTTTAGCTGTCTCTTCTTTGGGAACTCATTTCAGTGGAAGGGAATGCTGGGATGGAGACACACAGCAGTGCCTTTGTTCACGAGGATTTCATGGACCCCACTGTCAATATGGTAAGTCACCAACAGGACCATTCTATCATGATTTAGCACCATCTGCCAGTTGTGTCCTGGCGGGTTACTTGCCTGGGAATTAATGACCACTGAAACTGAATGCAGAAATCCAGACTCATAGTATAATAGACATCATAAACTAGGCCTTGTGGTTTAGTTGTAAGTCTTCACTGTAAGAGTTCAAAGGTTCATTGTAAGTAGACGATGCTTTACTTTGTAAAGAAAGTGTCAGATGTTAAATATCTCATGGAAGATAGCTTAGAACTGCTGCTGTGGCATGGTATTCTGTGAGATCTCTGGGATCTAAAATGAGCAAAGTGCAATCAGCATGGACTTCATGTTATGGAATATTGACTAATCTTAACCTGATATCTTAAAAATACATTACAAAACTGGGAAGTCATGAGACCTGGTGATTACCAAAGCTTCAACACTTGTTAATCTACTTCTCAAGATTGGAAACTTAACTGTTAACTTGGACACAAACATATAGAATGTCTCTTGTGTGGGGAGTTTCTAGGTAAGCCTCTACTACAGAATGAAGCCTTACTTAAAGCAGAATACATGTATGTCTTTTTTGGGTCTACTGCTTGGATATTTATGAATGAATCCACGTGTATGGCTTCCAAGGTCCCAACACTTTTGTAAAGCTTTTGACGCTTTAACACTTTAAGGACAATGCCCCCATCTTCCATGGCTCACCTCAGAAATGTTCTTGTAAATGAATTCCCAAACTCTCTTCTGAGTTGACATTTTAAAAACGTGTGAATGAACATAAAGCTGGTGTGCTCATGGTTTGACTGCAGGACCGATTTGTAGACAAAGATTAGTGGAAGTTTTGAGCTTCAGGCTGCATCTTTACTGTTTTGCAAAAATTTTCATAAATAACAAAAATTACATGTGAATTCCTGGTAACAAATTCTTTGATGTTATACACTAAATTTGTACTAAATTGACACTAAAGGTTTCTTAGGCCAATAACTGTGGTGGGGAGTTACAGATGTTATTAGTTCGCCAAGAGTTTTTTTAAAAAAAATAATTGGTTATTAATTTACAAATGCATTGTTTTGTGGAGCAAATCTTGCAGGATATCAGGTCCCAGAGGACAAAGGTAATAAAAAGAGGCATATGGTAATGATAATGGCCCAATTAAACCTGGGTTAATTTATTCTTTAGCGTTTACACCAGTGCTTGAATATTTTGATGATTCCAACTTCTTAACAACTCCCATGCCAAAGTAATTAGTGTGCTACCTGAAATTTAAGTAGTCAGATATTTCTCTTTTTTTGGTAGTTTTGGCCTGGTGAATAATTTTAAACAAAGGTAGAAAGATTATCTTTTGCACAGGCTTGTCTATACACCATGAAGTCTCCAGAAACACAGGATAACACTCACATACAAAACACCCACCCGGACTCCCTGCTGGGCTGGCCAGTGCTGCTGGCCAGGTGTGCTTACCTTAGATTCTGACACCGTTTCTTCTCCTGCTATTGCGATCTTGTTGAATTTAAAAAGGAATTGACAACTCAAGGGCTTGTTCCCAAAGAGGAGAAGTTTAGACTTCTCCTGCATGAGACTGTATTTCATCCACAAAATTGGGGTACCCTGAACTATATAAATTAAAGTGATTTTAATGGATAAAATTTGAAGACTTTCTAGGAAATCAAGCAGTTGGGAAGTAAGTAGAGAACCTGATTTAAAAGAAATTATAATATAGTCTGGTGAGGAAATCTTTTATTGTTAACATTCTTTTGGAGCCAGAGATCTTATGTGTGATGTCTGCTCCCTCATCTGTATGTGTGTGTGTGTGTGTGTGTGTGTGTGTGTGAATATATATATATATATACATACATACATATATACGTCATAGTAAATATCTTTAATATTATGTTTGAAATCATACATAAAATAACTCTAGAGTTAAAACATTGAAAAGTTCCACGTATTGCAAAATCCCAGTTTGTGCAGTATGGCAAACAGAAACTATGTAGAACTGCTCCTACCTACAGATGACCGGGATGGGCACCCTGTTCATATTACAGGTCTGAAAGTGTGCACATGTGAGAGCATAGGCCAGCACAGGTTTTTGCTGAAGGCCCTTCTAGTGTTTTCTATCTATTCTCCTTCTTCCTATCTAATTATTCTCTTTCCATTGCCGTAGCTTTTGAGAGTTTTTATGTTGTTCTCTGAGCTTAGCGATTGTATGCAGTCAGCTGTTTATTACATCAGTGTGCCACCTGCTTGTTTTTCTAACTACTGAGTGATAAACATTTGTTCCAAATTTTGTTCTAGTTTGTGGCACAGTAATCAGGCTGGTGATAATATTGTATTTTACATTTTATGAAGAATGCCCCAGGTATGGGGTTGTTGGGGTCAGTGAGCGTATGTGATAGTATGACTGTGTGTACTGTGGATTAAAATGAGGGAAATCTTGTTATTTACTTATTTTTTGGTATTTACTAATGGGAGAATCCTCACATTCAGAGCCAAGGGTGTCATGCCTATCTCAGATCATCACCACTGAGTTTGTAGTCTGTAGCAAAGTTGGTCTTACCATTGTGCATGGCAAGAGAGAACTCTAAAAATAGGCCAGTTGCCCTTCTTAAGATGAAGCAAAGACAGGAGTCCTGCTCAGAGTGGGAACACGCTAATAAGTGGGAACCAGGCTTGAAGTTAGTAATGACTCTAAAATTGCTGCTCTGCTTAACTCATCTGAAAAAATCTGCCTCTAATAAGGCAAATGAAGAAAATGAATTTGGACAATTAGGAAGTAATGAAGAGCTTTCCGAAATAACTATTGATTAAAGAAATCAAAAGAAATACTTTGAAGATTTGAACACATGCAAATCAAGCGAGAGAGCTGGTGGTGAAGTTTTCCCTTTTAAAACATTATGGCTTCAGAGAGAACTGCGAGTTACATGAACTGATGAATTTCACACTCAAGTCACACCTCATTTCCGTGTCACTCCCTGGCCTTCCGTTGTCATTCTGCTCATAAGTCAAGTAAAATGATAATGTGAATATTGGGAGGCTCCAAGTTTCCTTATTTTCTATGTTATATTTCTTCATTCTCCCTGTAGGTCAATCAAGCTTCGGTTGAGTCTCCCAGTTAGTAAATAATTATAGAGCAGGCTGTGTACTAGATGCTTCAGACGTGAAAACATGGTTTAATCTTAGTCTGGTGGGAAACAGAGATCAGAAAGCCCATGGTTATTATGCAATTCACCACTGCTATGATGGAGGATGATTTTATCCTAAAAGAAAGAGGAAGATGTTCATCTGTGTGGTACCAGAAGGAGAGGAGAGGTTTCTCAAAAATGCTTGTAAGTATGAAATACTGCCTGTTATTAAAGATAAACAGAATAGTCATATGAAACTTGGTAGAGATATTAGTATATTTTCCACAGACACAAGAATATTACAGTACATGAAGGACAACAACAATTGTCTTGGCTATAGAAAGTGGTGCACAATAAGTGACCGAAGATAGGCCATCCGTCTTGGGTCTGGGGCAATAATTCCTTTGTCTATCTTGATACATTCAAATTTTGTTTGAAGACTTTCTATGCAGAGTAGAATTCTTCAAAATTCGGTTGTTCACTTTCCTGAACAAGACTGTCCTGAAGTTGAACTCACTCACCCTTTCTCCGTGTGTGTGTGTGTGTGTGTGTGTGTGTGTGTGTTAGTGCACATGTGTGCACATATGCATATGGAGTCCAGAAGAGGGCATCTGGACATCTTTGTCTTTCTCCCCTTATTCCTTATTCCTTGAGGCAGAATCTTTCCCTGGACTTGGTGCTACCTTTTTCTCAGCTAGATGGAAACCAGCAAGCCCCAGCGTTCCCCCTGCCTCCATACCTTTCAGAACTGTGTTTATAGCTTGTGTGGAAGGCCTGGATTGTTCCTCAGGTTCTGTGAACTCCTAGCCTCTTGATTGTGCAGTAAGCAGTTGAAACTGCAGAGCCATCTTTCTGGCCCACATTGGGGTGTCTTGAACATCCAGTATCACTAGTTAGTTCTCCATTTTCTGTTCTTTTGGAAGAATCCCCAGATGTCTTTAGCACCTCAAAATATGATGCTTGGATACATGAAAAATAAGAAGATTTTGGATTGGTATCTGGGAAGCTTTAGGCATTTGGAGGCTGAGGCTGGGCCTCACTGTTGACTACGTTGTCTTGGAGAAAGTGATTACATTTCCAGTCTCAGCATTATCATTTTTTAAGAGTCAAATAAAAACTTCATCTTGCCTGAGTTCCAACAGTGTTCCAGACAGTATTTTCAGAATTTCATATACATTAAATAAACAATTATCTAAAGGCTGTGGAATGAATATTCTGTTCTTACCTCACTCTATGTACTACTGAGTGATAGAGATTGGTCTAAGGTTAAGCAGCAAGGATTAGGACACGTAAGGTCCATATGTACTATGTTCTGGCCCAAGAGCTTGCTGGCTTAGCCTGAAAGCTGGGATGCCATCCTGACAATTTTGGTGTGGTTACCTGGTTTGCGTACATTGTTATTCACGAGAGGCCTTAAGGGATAACAGATGTGATTTGTAAGCTGAATTCATCATCTAAGCTGTACTACTAGTTTGCTGTGGTCACTCCAAGGATCCTAAAAGGAAGCTCATGTCAGAGGGGAAAGGCTCCAGTTGTTTTGCTCCCTGATCTGGGGAACATGAACAACTTTTGGAGACTAAGTCACAAATATAGATGACCATATATTCTAGTCATAGAATTGCATTGACTGTTTGTGTGTAATTGTGGTGGTTAGAGGGCTGGGGCAAAGTGTTTTCTTACACTGAAATTTTTCTAAGGGCATTGTTTTCTTGAGAAATGCCATTAGAAATTCTCTCCCCTACTGCCACATTTCTTATATTAAAGCTTTGAATCCAAGTACCTTATAATATGATCTTATTTTGATATAGGCTTGTTATGGATATAGTTGAATAAGATGAGTTTGTACTTCAACTACTAGGGAAATTTTGAATAGAGAAGCATGGACATAGGAAGGCCATCAAAAGAAAATGAAGACATCAAAATAGTGATTGTGTGTGACAAGAAATACCAAACATTTCCTACACATGTCTGGAAGAGAGGTGAGAGGCAGCAGCAGAGACTTGTATCTTCATAGTCCTTAGGAGGCGGTCTCTCAGTTCTAGTCTCAGACCTGAGTCAATCACATGCCACACCGTCAATACATGGCAATATTTTACAGAATAAAGCACAGAGAGATATGTTTGTCCTTGTTGCTTAAGTAATTCGGCTTGTGACATTTTGCTGCAGAACCATTAGCAAGGCAGTATCAGGAACTGGGCAGAGAGTTTCCCTTCCTCTTCTGCTTCATTTCAGCAACTGGCCTGGTGTAACAATGAAAATGGGAAAAGTGGCAGGGGGTTTAGTAAAGAACAAATCATGCTAAGGGAAGTGAGTGGCTTATTTTAATTGAATTATAAGATTAGTCTGGGAAGGTAATTTGGAAGAGAATGGAAAAATCATTAATTGAAAACACTTAAAAATATCACAATTAAATGAGCATTACAGACAGATGTTATGAAATGACATAAAGCACAGGTTTGTCGTGGAGATAAACTGATAGACATCTTAGAATGAACCAGCAGTTTGCACTAGTTAAATGCCGGTGGTTATATTGTTTGCCACTTAAAGATGTCTTGTTAGGGCCCTAAGATCGCAGCGAGGGATGAGCTTATCTGTATTCAAATGACTACGTTCTTTGTTCTATAACTAGGCATAGGCTGTGGCAACACTGGCAGCTCTGGGGAGCTGTGGTGGAGGACTTGGGTAATCTGTCTATGAAGATGGTAAACTAAGATTTGGTGTCCTACCTTGTGCCCAGCAAAAGATTACCCCGCTGTTTGGAATCCATGCTTAGGATATTGATCCGGATGTTGGATTTGGAAACCGAAGCTTTGGAAGAACGCTGTTGATGTACCTTTCTGAGTGTGCTTTCTCACCATGATAACAACCACAAGCCACAGTTAAAGGAGACTGCATTGCAATCCCTGGGTATTTGCAAACACCACAGTCTCAGAAGAGGATGTGCAGCACCATCCAGGGCTGTTGGATTCCACCGGGTGTAATTGATGATGAAGTAGAACATGGTGAATGTTGATAATAGTGAGGATGATGTTAAACCCAGAAGCCATGCTTTTTATGAGCTCAGAGCTGTGCTATGCACTTTATATGTGTGTGGGTGTTGGAAATGCACCCAATCCCATGCCATTAATATTCTTATATTAAAAATAACACATACTTCTCGCTGAAAGCCAGATATCAGCAATTGGGTATGTTATGATAAAAAGAGGTCTCTTTGGACTCAGACTCTGGCTCAAGTGTGAGTGCCCAGGTCTGGTGATGGCCATCTCACTTGCAGAGAACACAGAGAATCATGTGTAGAAACAAAGAGTGTGAGAGACTTAGCCTCCGAACTGTCCAGTCCATTAACCCATCAGTTCTTAATTTATTATACATGTGGGTGTGTCTGTCTACTTACCTCACCACATCTGGAATCCTATTTTTAAAGATCCAAGTAGTTTTATCTCTTAATATCTAATAATAAGAATTAGCTTTCAACATGAGTTCAGGGAGAGACAAACCTGTGTGGTCTGTATATGAAGTGTCCCTTCCAAGACATCATACATTGAAGGCAGGTTTCTAATCTGCTGGTGCTGTGGGAATGAGTTCACAACCAGATGAAGGTCAAATACCCATACTTCATTTGCAATGTTTTATCCTGGAACCATGTTGGGAAACAAAAGCATGAGGTGAATTACTGTGTCCACTGAGTTTTGCTCACTGTACGGGCATATGCTGGCCTGTGTTATAGAAAAGTATACATCATTCTTGTGGAAAGAGGAAAACAAATGACTATGACATAATGATTGGTCTTCTCCAAAACAGATTCAAGTTGACAAGGAGGTGAGGCAAGTGAAAGTGAATGTCCTTCCCCAATCCATATTGCTGCTGTGTTAGACAGGACAGAGCCCAGCTGTTCGGATATGCAATGCCACAGGAGATGGGGAGGTGCGTGTGAAAATATGTCTTTATAAGATACAGCAATATGATGAAAGAACATGACATTCCAAAGTGAAAGGAAATGTCATACTGGGAAAGTAGCCTAACCTTATATAATCGTTTTCCTCTCTATTGCTGCTCCCAATAAAATTGTGCAGCTTTGCTTTATCTTATATAAAATCAAGCTCATTTTAGTGAGTCAGGTATAAAGTAAGATGGAAATGTGCCATTTCATTTACTAACTGGAATTTAAATACCATATTTTTAATATTTAAAATATTTTTGTTACTTACAATTTTATATATGCATGCAAAGTATCTTGATCCTATTACCTCTCATATATTTATTTAGCATTCATTCATTCACTCATTCACTCATTCATTCATTCATTCATTCATTTTATGTGTATCGGTGTGCACTGTGTGGATGCCTGGTGCCTGAGGAGGCCAGAAGAGGGCATAAGATCCCCTGAAAGTGGAGTTGCAGATGGTCATGAGCTGCCAAGTGGGTGCTGAGAACTGAATTTATACTCCCTGCAAATGTAGCTAGTCGATCCATCTTTTTATTCCCTTCTCGTATTTTAAGAACACACCAACATGATTTGAAATGACATGGTTAAAACAAAGAGAACACGTTTTATTGCACAAATAGACATTCTGCACTCATTACTCTTTGGGTGTCCATATGTGTACATGGTAGGAGAGACTTTATTCAAAGTCACGTGTTTCTGAGAATAGTGCATGCTAAGTACACTAACATCACTTGGTTTGGCTAGACAGTCCATGCCTAGCTCTTCCTGAAATCACAATTTCTTGTTAAAAAAGGAAAAGCCAGTCATGCTGTACTGTGCAACTAGGTGTCTAGTCCTGCATCTCAGAAACTTGGCTGCCCAGTGTTAGACAGTGGTGTATTCAGTCATTAAAACTACTACGTGATTAGATTAAGATATTTCATGTTGGGTAAAGAAGAAAGTCTTCCAATATTTTGTGTCTTCAGTTGTGTCTGGCATTATTCAGGATAAGGGTAGAAGGCAAGAGGCTGAACATAGTGACCTTTCTCAGATAGGGGAGTTGCACAAAACAGCTAACTTGAGTGAGATTTAATAATGGATTTCCTGAGAGGTTCTGAGTAGAAGATGGGGAGAAGCCTGTAAAAGACAGCCAGAAGTTAGGTCTGAATGGGATAAAGGGAGGAGTGTAAGGACATTGAGAAAACTTATAAACCCATGGACTGTAAATGTGCGCAGTATCATGGCTAAGATCTTTTTGGTAAGAAGAACATCTGTTGCAGGTGCCATCTTCCCTTTTTATTTATACACTGATTTTGAGTCCTCCAGGAAGAGGTCAAACACGCATGGTGCTCAATGCACAGAGCATGATTTATCATCATTGTATTTAAAAACATAAATAGAATAATCTGCTTACTATACTCTGTTTCTTGGTGTCTGTTCTCTGGATCATCTCTTCTGCTGTATTTTAGGAAACATAAGATGGAGTGGAGCTTCTGGCTTTAACTATGGCTGGGAAGTTGTAAGTTCTGTGGCTCTATACAGTGTTGTCCTTTGGTGAACTTTTCAGAGCCCCCATACACTGGTGTGCTCGTGATAGGGTGCAGAGATTCTTCTGTATTCAAAAAGATTATATATGTGTATATATGCATATATATGCATGTAACAACAACTAATGAAAAATAGGCCATGCATTTAAAAAGGAGGAAGGGGATATGTGGGACCATTTGGAGGGAGGAGAAGAAAGGGAGGAACGAGGGAAGAATGTAATTATATCACAATCTAAAAATAAAGGATAATGAGGTGAAAAAATGTAGGTTTAACGTATTTTTAATGGAACTATTTTGAAGCATTATTTTGTGTAGAACCTTCTTGCTTTAAAGAAATAATAAACACACATCTGAAGGGAGATGGGGAGGGAGAGGCGGGAGAGAGAGTGCTACTTTTCCAATCTGTTCAACTACTAATGAAATATTTATGCAGTAGTGAAAAAAACCACGCAAGGTGCTTTCCCATATGTTACCCCATTCAAGCTCCCACCCACTCGATGGGAGATTTTATATTATTACCAAATTAGAGTTAAGGTAACAGAGACACAGTAAGCCTAACTGAATTTCCAAGGTCACATTTATTAGCAGCTAGGCCAATGTGTCAAACAGGGTTTTAAACTCTCATGTTGTAGGTTATGATCCCACAGCTAAATGGGCATGGGCCGGGCTTGCAGTACAGTGGGTCCCCTGTGCCTCTTTGGTTGTTTTATTTTTTTCTTCATGTTGCTTTATTTTTTGTTATTTTATTTATTTTTTAAAGATTTGTTTATTTTATACATTTGAGTACATTGTTGCTGACTTCAGACACACCAGAAGAGGGCATCAGATCCCATTGCAGATGGTTGTGAACCAACATATGGTTGCTAGAATTTGAACTCACGACCTCTGGAAGAGCAGTCAGTGCTCTGAACTGCTGAGCCAACTCTCCAGCCCTTATTTTCTTTTTACTATAGTGTGTACTAGAGGGGCATGTAGTTGAGAGGTTGAGATGTGAACAAATATGACACACACACACACACTTGACAGACTGAAGCATGGATAGATACCACGAGTAAGTTGTATTGGGGTTTGTGCAGAAATGATCCCCCAAACAGCTGCATCACTAAAATCTTACCCCAGCATGGGTGACGGCTCGTGGGAGTTGCAAACTTGGAGCACACTGCACGTGCAGGTGGATCAACAGATCAGAAAGTCTTCTCCTGATAGGTCAGTTGCTCCTCGCCTCTTCCAAGTGCCATCTAGGCTGGCCTCTGCTTCTTGGAGGCAGCTTGGTTGTCCTGAGAATGTTTCTCAGCAGTCTGGCTTACATGTGCTTGAGAGGACAAGGGCCTAGTGTCACTTTCAGGGACATCCTGAAACTTTTGAGTACTTCTATACTTAGCAAACTTCCTTGTAGGATGGAATCTTTCACCTCCCTTAGAACATTCTATTATTCACTCTGCTACCCTCCGTGAGCAGCCCGTGTCTTAATGAGCTTCTATCCAAGATAGGAGGTTTTCATTCTAGAGGAAACTTCTAAACAACAGGTTTCCTTCATTATTTTGAACCCTCGTTGTGGTTTTCGTAATTTGCATTTCCTTTTCCTCCAATCAGATTATTCCCAATGTTTCTCTCATTTAACACGTTTAAACAAAGAATCCATAGCATTTTCTTAACAATGTATTTGCACTTTAACAGACTTCTGAGAATACAGAAATCAATGGTGGTAGTCTGGTAGTCAGGACATAGTTTCTGATGCAGGATCTGGGAGTGCCAAGGGCACCCTCTAAGGGTGCTGTGAAGGCTTCTCCTCCTGTATTCATCCCAAGGTTTAAAAATGTCTGTGTCTTGCCACTCAACAGCAAGTGCTTGAAATTGGTAATAGTCCCTCTCTTTACATCATATTTCAACTTCTCAACTCCCGACACATGTCTCTGCTGCTCCCATCAAATCCTGATAATCTGGTTTTCATTAGGAAACATGTATTCCACACCCACTGCTACTGCCCCTGCCTCCCCATGTTCTCAGATAAACTAGCTTTATCCTCCACTGTTTTAATAAGTAACTCTTGACCTTCCAAAGAGCAATGGCCATAGGTACATCTGTAATGAGTACGTAAGTCAGAGATAAGTGCTCCAAATCAAAGATTTAAGAGAAACTAAAACGTGTGTTAAAGAAATTAACCTTATCCAAGAGTGTTCTGCCCTTTGACTTCAGCCTCTGTGACGTTTTCTTTAAGGCCTTAAGATCAATAGCTTCCTCTGTCTCACTGGAGACCTTGGGCCACCAGATAAGCTATAGCAGTAACAGGGCAGAGTCTTTGCACACACTCAACCTTTCTTAAGGTTCTTAGCCCACGCCAAAGACTGGGACTAGGGATTCAGGTTTTGGCTGGCCATCAGAAGGGCTTCTTCTAGAGCCTCAAGCCAACTCTGTGGATATCTGTGATCAGCATCATGAGTAATGGATCCCCAACAATGCCTTTGAATGGTGTGGCTAGTATGAGCTATCTGATTACTGGTGAGAGTCTGTTCATGTTCCTAGAGATTGATTTACATTACCACCACAGGAAAATGATAGCTTCACTTCTGGTACTTCTCCAGACTCAATCCTAGGCATGCCTTCCTCTGGTTAGTTTTAATACAACAGTTTTCTGTGGGTTTCATGTAGCAATTATTAAATTTGAGGATGATTTTGGGGACCCCCTTGACTGTACCTGCAGCTGGTATTAGGGCTGAAGGCATCCTGCAGATGCCTCAGTTGCTCTGAACTTTCAACGGAAAGTCTCTTTTCTTGTTCAAGAGTAAAATGCTTTGAGTATCTGCACTGTTTCCTGTGATTGTGTGACCCAGGGACAATGAGACAGTGCAGCACTGTGCTCACCTGTGTGGATGAGGATGACGTAGGTGTTTCCTCATCGATGCTAAAGAACAATGGTTTCTGGACTCCCTTTTGTGGGCTGAAAGTAGCGACTTAACACACCCATTTATCGAATCAGATGCTAAACCACAGAAGGCAGGTGGGAAAATAGCATTATTATAATCTGTTGGAGTTGAACAATGCTGGAGACTGGGGACTTGGAAGAGTAGGGAAAGAAAGCCCACGAGACCTGAAGTTTTAAGAGCCTGACTGCATTTTCAGGAAACATTTGTCAGAGTTGTTGGGATAATTTAAAAATGGCTCAAAGACTGTATGCTAAAGAATACATAACTGAGGGTTTAGTTATGTAACTTAACTAGGGGCTATTTTTTCTCCATTTCAACAGGAAAGATGTTATATTTTGTTCTGTTGTGAGTTGTGGGTGATCTATGCTTTCATTGACCATGAATCATCTTCTCCAGGATGGTGCATTTTCTACAAAGTTGAGATGTTTCTGTTATGTTCAACCTTAGGGAAGGGTCAAAGCAAATCTGTGACTTAAGTAAGAATAAGTAAGCTAACTGAAGAGCACCAGGATTACCGAAGAGAACAGTAGATTCCTTATAGCTTATGGGCCAGTTGATTGGTTTCCAGATTGGCACAGTGGAGTTTAGGGGGGAAGAAGTCAGCAGTCCCTGTCAACATGTTTCTTACTTTCAGCCAGCTGAAGGTTGAAAATATTTGGAAAAAAAAAAGAAATGTATTATTTTTTCTTCTCCTTATGACTTAAATAATATAACCTGACAACTATTTATTGAATATCCACAGTATACTAGGTATTCTGAGTAGTCTAAACACAATTTAAAGTATTTGGAAAGAGGTGCACGGTTAGTGTGGAAATTCTGTTCCATTGTACACAGTGGTGAGTAGGTCGGTCATTGTGGTATCTTTCAGTGGCACGTCAGTTCCACGCTCCCTAGAAGACCAAAGGAAGACTATACTACTCATTTTGGTCCTGATGTGGGTAAAGACTGGGAAGACATGAGGCCATAGATCTTGACTCATATTTATATAGAAAGAAGGAAATGTTAATGAATGATAATACTATGATAATGTGTACTTACCCAGAAACAAAGTATTTAGGCAAAGCTCAGCCACCTTACTTATATACACAGTGTTTGGTCCTGGGTTACAGAAGGTCCTGAAGACTTGTAAGCTAACGGCAAGTTCAAGCTTAACTAAGAGAATTGTGGGGGAGAACTAAGGGCATTGACAGAGAGCACCTGATGTGAGATGGCAACATAAAGGAGAGAGAACGGCATTAAAATCAAAGGAAACAAATAAAATGACTGTTCAAATAGAAGAAAATGGATGGAAATGCAAATGAAGATATACAGTGGGCAGGTCTGAGAAAATATAACCCAGTTATTTCTGTTTTTATTTAGCAATTTTGCTTCTTGACTATGGTCCAATTCAAGGAGAAAAACAATCTTTTCCAGGAGTGTAACTTGAACAATTTTCTCCCTGAAAAGCCATGATTAAAGTTTTATTTATGCATTATGATGACAAATGTTCTGTTTTTGACTGAAGAACGTATTTCCATGGTCAATCAACAAAAGACCTATTGAAATAACAGGAAAATAAAGGCTGAGAAAATGTGATAGTTTAAACATGAAATTATAGATAGTGGCTTGTATAATTTGGTCATTTATGTATTATAGAAGAAGAAAGAAGCTTTCATTAAATGTAAAACATAACCCAGGAATAGAGTGTTGAGATACTGGAATGAAGGCATTTGCAGAGTGGCTCTTCTGTTCTTTGGAAGGTTTCACACATTCATTCCATTATTCCACAAATTGCTCTGCAGACCCTTTACCTTCTCTTACATAAGTACATTATTTTAATAGTTGAGAAATTTTAAGTGGGATGATCAAGTACCTTCCAAAACTTTAAGTCACAGATATTCATTGCCTTTAAAGTATTTTGAATTCTTTGTGATGTTTCATCAAAACATCATATTTTTCAGAGAATAAGAATTTCTTTACCTGTTCCGTGTCCATGATATTTAAATACAGAAGAATAGTAGTGTGTTACATTAGGGCACCCATAGCAGAAAATAGCCTCCAGTGTTTTTGTGAATAACTCTCCTTCTGACATGCCTGGTTTCTTGTTGAATCTAGAATTCATCATTTTGGTGAATCTTGGTAGGCAGGCCAGCCAGCGTGCTCCAAGGATCGTCTGTCTCTGCTTCTTGTGCTCTGGGATGACACATGGCTTTTGCATGGGTTTTGGAGATCCCAGCACTTACATGACAAGTGCTTTGGTTTGAATCATCTCAGTATCTATTTATTTGGTATGGCATTGACTCCTACTGGGTTTTCGGAATCTGATCAGGATGAACTGCCTTCCCAGGGAAGCTGAAAGTTTCTATTCTTCAAAGATATAAAATGAGATTATGGATGGCTATGCAGATTTGCATAAAGGAGATCGTGAAGGTAGGGTGTGCAGCATAGGGAAAAAATGATTAAGACCACTTCAAAGTCTCAGGTTCTGTGACTGCTGGATGGCGGTTTTGAAGGCAGGACAGAGTCTAAGCTCCTTCCTATCTGGCCCCCAGCAAGGGACCTGAAACCAATTGAGTTTGAAATGCATGCATTGAATGAGCTGACTTAATGTATTACTCAGGATTTCACTTAGCTGTCACTGATTATTATATGCCTTTATATGTGAGATGCCCAGTTATGTTTAAAAGTTAGATTTATTTTTCTCTTGAGTCGTCCCATCTGGGAAAGGGTCATCGTCTCTCTGAAAACTGCGAGGTGGCTGTTGCTGTCTGCTCAGCTCACTAGGCTTTTCCCAAGGACAGTTTCCTGTTTATGTCATGCCACATAGCTCGACCATTCATGTAACCTTCTGAGAAAACAAACTTTTCATCAAATAAAACACCCTGCCCAGACCATCACTTCCATTGGCATATGTTTTTAAAGATACAAAGCTCTAGGGGCGTTGCTAACAATGAAATATAAATATTTAGCTTCAAATTAAATGTCATCACTAGAATTCAGAGGCAGCTAATCACTGCCTAATCCTACTCCTGTATCCTCCCAGGGATTAAGTCACCAACCCATTCCAAAACGTATTTGGCACTAACAGTCTTCCCAGCTGCATTCACGCCTCCTTGGCGCTTAGGGGGCTCCAAAGTAACTTGGGCATCAAAGCTTTGATTTCAGTCTTTGATCATTCTCTTCAGGTTAGACCTTTTTTTCTGCCTGCTTGCAGTTTCTCAAAGAGAAAGCATTAATAATTTGTCATCGCAAGACTTCCAATTCCGTTGTCTTGTTTCTTTGTCTGCTCTGCACCTTCCCTGTGCATCCTCACAAGGAGAGAGGGTCCGTTTGACACTGTGTCCTTTCAGACTCTAAGAGAGGTCACAGAAACGCCCCTCTGGCTGCCTCTAGCATCCTGCCCCCGCCTGCACTGTAACTTTCTCACTCCTCTGACCTGCTTCTCTTGCCTGATTCCTGACTTCTATCACCAGCTGTTGGGAGGTGACTTTGCACCAAATTAGAGCCCCTTTTAGATAATTCCTGGCAGTTTCACAGGAGTGGTCAAAGTCAATTGTAAGTCAAAAGCTCTCTTTATACACCAGATCTTTCTTTTGCCTATAGATGTTTAAGTTGAATATAATTTAGCTTTAGAATGTAGATTCCACACACCTCTGAACGATAATTCTGGATGGTCTCTCCTCTGTAGGGACTGCACATGTATGTGATATTGGAAAGCCCAGAGTCCCAGGCCTTCAGCGTTCCCACCTCTGTATTGAAGCTGTTGGTTAACAGATGAGAGGGTGCAGTCGGGGCTGTGCTGCTTCCTCCCTTCCTCCATGGGTGACTGCAGGATTTAGATGCGATTGTGATGGATGTTTGAAAAAAAAAAGTTCTCTTTTCGCATTGGCTTATTATAGAATCAAACTGGTGGGCTGCAAATCTGCTTATCTAATCTCCTTAGGGTACATTTGCCTTTGATGTGCTTGTTTCTTAGAGAAGGGCTGGCTCTTTCTCCTCATGTCTTCTAGTGCACCAGTATGCTGGGAGACATTTTCATTTCCTGTGCTTGCTGGACTGAGGTGTCCGATGCCCCAGCTTGATAATCATTCACGAACACCTGTCTGTGTCTTCAGGCTTAACCCATAGGAAAAGCTCTCTGTCCTGGCCACAGGAACACTATGTGTCACACTCCCTCCCAATTCCTTGGGAGATCATTCCCCAGAGACACATATACCAAACACTCGCTATTATCAACGGTTGAAATTTATGCCGGTGTCCTGTAATTGAAGCATTTTGTGTAATTCCCATAATGTTGTGACATTATTTTTCTATGCTGTTTGTTTTCCAGGTTAGAATGTGAATTCTGAAGACTAAGGTTAGAAGGAGTCAGATTCCAGAGCGTGCTGAAATAGAGATTTAAATGGGGATATTTGAACCAAGCTGTACGCTCTATCATAAAACATGACTTCTCTGATACTGAAATCACATTCTCACGCTTGAAAGCAAGCAGAACAGACACATTTTGAAGGTAAAAAACCTTTGAAAGGAAAAGGATGGGCTGAGAGAGAGTTCTTTGTTAAGATGCAGAAAAAACAAAAAGTCTAAGGATAGGAAAGGGAACAGTTTGCCGATTTTGTTTGCAGATGCTTCAAAGATAATCCTCCAGGCTGGTCTCAGTTGCAAAAGGATTAATTAATCACGGTGAGTCACTTTATATTTTCTGCATTGAAGTGGATGTAGATGAGGCCTAAGCAGAGAAGACTGGATCGGAGAGGGCTGGACACTGCAATAGTTAAAGTTAAGCCTGGAAGCGACCTCCTGTGTGGTGTGTTGTAGGAAAAGTGTCTCCAGAATTTGCTCTGTACCACAGGGGTTGGTGAGTGTTTTGGAAGCGGGAAGTCTGCATTCACCTCTTCATCAAATACGAAACAAGGTGCCATACCTTGGCATATTTGCTCGCTGGAGCAGCTCTGTGAAGGAGTCCTTGTTATCATTCTTATTTTAGAGATGAGACATTGGAGGCACAGAACAATTGAATAAACTGCTCAAGGTCCTCATAAGTGAGAGTAATGGGGACCACGATGATGAGCTCATGGTGCTAATGTGGTTCTGCCTTTTGACCATGGTGCCATGTGCCTTGTGGATTGATGTGGTTTTGGTTCGTGCTGCCGTTTTTCCTGCTTCCTAGGACTCTTCTCGTGTATTTGGTTAGTGATCCCACATTTCACTGGGCTGCACACATCTGTTTTTTTCACTTGCCTTTAAGGTTCTTCCTAGACAACAGGAGTATTTTATAGATCTGAGGAGATGTTTTAGGTGCTTATGACATTATACATTGATCAGAAATAGCTCTGTTGCTTGAAAGGGCACTCACCAAGGATCCAGATGCTTTATGCAACTCTCAGAAAGAGTGAGCTTCTTTAGCTTTTCAGTCCCCTAAAAAAGGAAACCACGGAATGGTGATTGAGAAATCATCAGACAGTTAAGTTCCGATGGTAATAGCCCACCGTGAAGAAGCACTTGTGAGCTTCTGAGACTTCTGCAGCTGTTCCTTCAAAGATGCATGGAGATAGACAGTGCACAAAATAGGAAACAAAGACCCCGCAGCCTGCAGGGGAATTGGGATTTCATTGTGTGTGTCAGAAGTAAATGAATTCAAGAATAACCACTTGAAAAGGAATTCTCCCTTAATGTCTTTGGTGCAAAAAATGTGCTCCGATTGTCCTGGCTCTGAAGAGTAAGACTCAAAGAAGTAAATTACTTTCTAGCTACTAGCTTTCAATTGCTAGTGGCTGAAAGTGCTGGCTAACCGCAAGCCTCACAGAAGTGGGGCAGAGTAGAGAGTAGTTTGCATTTTCCTTCTAATCAAAATGGAAGATAGAGGCTGAGTGAGATACCATTGTTGCAATGGGATTTCTGATAGCAGGAGTTTATAAATATGTTAAAAATCCAAACTGAAACAAAACAACACACTCCACTACAAGCCTCAACAAGAACCACTTAAATGCCCTGTTTACATTTTTCAGGCAATTTTTATTTGTAATAAAGGGTCTAGGAAATGGTTTTGAGGTGTGAAAACTGATGTTTATAGAGAGTAAACCGTTTCTCTTTGAAGGCTTTTCAAGTGTACATTCAAGCAATCATGTAATTATGCAAAGTTGTCCCGGACACTTAGACTAGTTAGAAGTCAGGACGAATGAGATGCTGGCTCATGGGTTCAAGCACAGTTTGTATGATTACATTTCTGGCACAGGGAAGCTGCTGGCATGACCTGGAAAGCATCTTTGGGCATGCCCTGCACACTGTGGTTACAAGATGTCTGGGGACATAGAAATCAAATGCTTTCCCTTAAAATGTACCTGAACTGTATGGCTTTTGCATCTGTTGTATTTCTCAAAGGGAGCGTTAAATATAACATACATTTGGAACATCATAGCAAAACCAGTTTGTCAATCCAAAGCATGGTAGAGTGTGCATAGAATAGATGACAGCAATAGCTCTCTTTGTCTCTCAGTGGATGTGGTGTGTGTGTGTGTGTGTGTGTGTGTGTGTGTGTGTGTGTGTGTGTGTATGTATACATGTGGTATGTGCATGAGGGTGTTTGCTTGGATGGTAGAGGAAGACATTGCCTTAAGACGGGGTCTCTGAACCTAAAGCTGGTGGTCAGCAAGCCCCACATCCTCTTGTTTCTAACCTACAGTGTTACAGATATCTTTATGGTTTCGAGTTGATGCTGAGAACTGAACCCGGGTTTTCATGTTTGTATAGCAAGCATCCTTACCTGCTCTTCGGTATAGTTTTATGCCAATTTGACACAAACTAGAGTCATCGCAGAGGAGAGATTCTCAAATGAGAAAATGCCTCCACAATATCCGGCTGTAGCAAGCCTGTAAAGCAGTTTCCTAATTTGTCATTGATGAGGGGAGGCCCAGCCATTGTGGGCTTGTAGTCCTGCATTTTGTAAGGATGCAGGCTGAGCAAGCCACTGAGCGGCACTCCTCCCTGGCTTGAGCATTAGCTCCTGCCTCCAGGTGCCTGCCTTGCGTGAGTTCCTGCACTGACTTTCTTTGATGATGAGCTATGATATAGAAGAGTAACCCACACAAACCCTTTCTCCTCCAAGTTGCTTTTGGCCATGGCATCTCAAGACAGTAATGGTAGTCCTAACTAGGACGCCTGCTAAGTCATTTCTAAAGACAAATAAATATGGATTCTTTTGGATGAGTTAAAGTATTTTTGGAGAGTCCTTACCTGTGCCTAGAAGCTGAGTGTACTCTCCCTTTTCCATGAGCAGTTCCAGACGACTGGATCTTACATTGAGTTCCTTCATCCATTTGAAGTTTGGCTTTGTGCAGGCTGAGACATAAGGATCTAGTTTCATTTTCTGGATATTGAAATCCAGGTTTCCCAGCACCATTTGTTGAAGATATTATCTTTTCTTAAATACATACTTTTGGCATCATTGTCAAAAATCTGGTGGTTATAGTTATTTGGAGTTATATCGGGGCCGCTCTTCTATTCCACTGTTCTTTATTTCTGATTTGGTTTCTATGTCTCTGTATTATAACTTGAAACCACATAGGTAATACAGCCTGTAGCATCAGTTTTTGGGGGGTGGGATGGCTATCATTGGTCTCTCTTTTTGAAGCTTGAACAGAGATACTTCACAGTGCTGTTCCCAGAACTCATGGGCTATAATAATTGGAAATCTCTGTTCCAGGTAATGATTACCTCTCAGAAGCTCCCAAAACAACTCATGTGTTTCTAATTGCTCTTGGTTATTGATCATAGCTACATGGTAAGACCCAGTTGCTGAAGACGACCATTACCTTACTCTGGTGGCAGAACACACAGAAATCAATCTAGAACTGAACACAAACCTCTTTCTTGGCTCTCTTTCATAGTTCTAGAAGGGGACATGCACAGTGATGAGGGAGAAAATACACCAAATATTTGTTTTCTCCCGTGCTGGATCCTGCATGCCATAAGATGTGCCCGCTGTACAATAATGACAAGACTGTTTATGGGGTAACCAACCACTCTCTTGTTGTATTTGAGGCCTGCACAACATAAGGGAAATCATGTGTACTACTGGAAATGTGGCCAAAAACTTTGGCTTGGGAAGTTACAGGCCCTAGTGGAGAAACCATTGGAGGTGTTTTTCTGAATGTTCACATTGTCAAACATACTTCTAAATATTTGTGTCATATTCATCTACTTGAACAACTCTTAACCTTGGTTAATGAAACTTCATATTGCAGTGGGTAGTGGCTATTTCATTAGTATTCAATGTGCTGAGGGGAAAAGAAGCTAAAGTGAGTGCTATGCCAAACATGCCTTATCTATACACTGACCTTCCCCTCCAGGAGGACCTAGAGAACATTTTGGAAGAGAATACAAAAAGATATAAGAGCCAGAGGCTAGGGAGGGGTATGGTGACGAGCTAACCTGTGGACATGACATGACTGATATGCTCAGGAACTGACAACAGCAATGGTTCCAGAAGACCTACCCCAAAGCAAGCCAGTTAGAGTTTTCAGCACAGAGCAGAGAGGAGATCCAAGGCCTACCCCTAGCTGAGGATCTGTTGACAGTTGATGGCTATTGGTGGAAGAATAGTCACCTGTTTAGGGGAAGATGGTTATTGAAAAGTTGTCCATCTTCTATGTAACAGATCACTCCATACCCATGCTCATATGGGTGATACTAACTGGACTAAATGGATTAAAAAACCAAACATTACATTTCATATATATATAATATAATGTATATATAATGTATATATAATTATACACATGTGTGTGTGTGTGTGTGTGTGTGTGTGTGTGTGTGTGTGTGTATTATATGGAGAACATGAAGATGAGAGGGAGATGTGATGAGACGATCCAGAAGGGGCAGGTCCTGTCACTTCATTTAGCCTAGTTGAGATAATCCTGCACAGGTCCATTTTCAAGGCGATGCCATCAAGTTGGTAATCGATATTGACTATCACACACGAGTGTGTTGAATAAGAATATCTAGCTTCTATGAAGCCCAGAGATTTAAAACACTATATAGCATTTCAGCTTTTAAGAGTGCAGACGTAGGGAAAAACTTGATAAAGACATAAAATAAACTTGGGCCAATTTTCTTGATGAACCTAACAGAAAAACAAATTGTCAAGGGAACATTTGAAAATAAAATGTGACAATGCCTTTGATAGGATAAGGCAGCATGATCAGGCTGATTTTGTCCCTCTCCTGAGAATAGAAAGATGGCAAAACATATACAAACCAATCGATGTAGTACAACCCAGAAATAGAATCAAGGACAAAGCTTCCATTATCACTGTAATAAAAATAGGAAATATTTGACCCAATTTGATTTCCTTCATGAAAACGTCTCACAGAAACTAAAAGTAGAAGGATCAAACTATCACATAGTAAGTACCATGTATAAGAAAGTTAGATAAAGATTACTGGATCATTTGCACAGTCCAATTTATACAAGGTATTTAGGAGCCGGGCAATAGGCATGTGTGGCAGGCAATGCTAGAATGAAATAGAATTGGGCCTTCTGGAAGCACTGAGGAAAAATCTCCAGTAACATCTGACTGAGTATGTGATTCTAAGAGTCTTCTGGAAAGTGTGCGAGACAGTGAAGTAGGCAGCATTAGAGATGTAGACAGATTGGGTAGATCAGGGGACGAAGCTGCCAACCTTAGCAGTGTTTACGGCAGGGGTGTAGACCAGGTCCTTCAGAAGAGGCTCCAAAGTTCTGTTTCTCTTAAATAGTCTGCGTGTTTTCCTGGGGAAAATGACTTAATTTTCTTTGTATGATTTTAATTGCCCATATAAGAAAAAGCTTTGTTTCTTGGTCTCCATCTGCTCGTGTTTTACAGCTTTTGTGGGTCTGAGAGAGGCAGCTATGTGTGCCCTTTTCTCCTGTCATCTTTTCAAGAATTTGGTCTAAGTAAGCACAAAGTGTTGCTGTTCTGGGGGACATCTCTCGCTCCCCCCCTTTTGAATCTTTGTTTTCCTCTGGTGCTGGCGGTTGAACCCAATACTTGGTTCGTGCTTTGGTAAGTGCTCTAGGACTGAGCTACTACCCCCAACCCGCCCACTGGTTACTTAGCAAAAATTGGAGCAAACATCTGTCCGAGACCTTATAGATTGTGAGGGCAATGTTGCACTTGTATATTAGCAGAAGAAAGGGTAGCTGTCATGATTTTTCTGGAAAAGCTGAGAATTGCAATGAGCTGAGTAACAAAGGAGAGGAAGGCGTTTTAAAGGTAGTGGTATGGGAGGAATCAAATTGGGAGGCTGCAAGAGGAGGCAGAGCCAAGTCACAAGAGGGGACATGGGACATGGGACATGGGAAGGAAGACCTCTATCTTCCTTCCCCACAAACAACATACAGAGCAAACTTGGGGATTATTTCTCAAGTTTTTCAAGACCATTGTTTTTCATGAAGCTATACTCAGGAGGAGACGTACTATTTAAAGATAATTGCATTGGGGATTATAGAATGATTTCAAGTTTATACATTGTCCTATCTCAGTTCCTTCTATGAAACCAACACTGATTTACCCAAATCACTGTTAAATTTCTCCTCCACTCCCGTGGCCTTTCCCTGACAGTTACACATCACCTGTTATGGATTGAGTTAGAACCCTTCCAAATCCTATGTACAAATCCTAACCTATTGCTTCCATGTCATTCTGCAGGTAATTAAAGTTTAAGAGCTTACTGCACTGGCCTTGCTTTCTCCATTTGTGTACAAAAAGGTCCAGGAGGCAAGAGCTCCCAGAACCAAACTTTCCGTCTTGCTGTTTCTCATCTTTCTGAAGAATAAGGCATAAGTCTGTCTGGTTTAAACCACCCAGTCTGTACTGTTTTCTGAGATATCCCAAGCCAGCTAACTCTTGTCCTGTTTATGGTAGCTGTCCGTGCCCTAAGTCTTGTTTCGTGGAGCTTGAGATCATGTCTTTTGTGTCTGTGATTTTTCTCACAGTCTGTCCTGGACACTGGAAGGTTCATAGCTTCTTTGTAACTGGATTCTCCCCCTGTAATTTGTTTACTAACTCAGGAAATTATGTAACCCGTTTTGGAAAAGATTTTGTAAATAGTTGACAATAAAAGTTGTAGCACCGAAATTAAATTATCTGGAATATATGTTTCATCAGCTGTTCTAAATAACTGGCTCATTGCTATAAAGTGCTGAGGACAGATTTAAAAACAGGGGCATGCTAATTTGCTGAATGCTGTCTGCCATTAGCAAGTTTAAGATGGGTATGTGTGTTCACGTTACTGGGGGCAAACTCATTGAAAATAGCATTTCCTGCACATTTGAGTCTGGCTATAATTCTGCGTAATGGTGGAGCTGAGAAGAGACACCAGGTTTCTTGAATCCACTTTCTGGAAGGCCAGTGACTAAGCTTTGATTTCCTTCTATTTTATGGTATTTGTCAGTTGCCTGAGATTTTAAATGTCAGGGGAGGTTTTAGCCTTGCCCCATTGATACAGACTGAGAAACTCAACTAATAGGTTTATGGAGCAGCTAATAGTTTCCAGGCACTTATTCAAAGCATGGAAGATGCTTTTTTGATCTCAGGATGCTGTTATGACGTAGATATTTATTATCACAGCTACTTAGATCTGTGCCACAGAGAAGTTCTGTAACTTAGTCAAGATCATACCAGTTGGAAATAAGAAGGCCTAGTCAAACCTAAGCTCTGTTGCTGCATAGTCCAAGGATTTCACCACCACACCTTCTCCAGGTAAGCATCCAAAGCAGAGGATTTGCTTGGCAAATGTCACTGTCTAATCCCAATCAGCTAATGTTTGCCCCGCTTTGAAAATAGGTGAGCAGCCAATAAAAGGGGATCATCGTCTTCTGGAGGTGACAATCCCTATGTGTTAAGAGTATTCTGTCCTTTCTGCAAAGCAACTTCAGTGTTTGCACTGAAACATATGCCCTGTGGGGACCTCTGTGTTCTCTCTGTACCTTCCGTTCTTCATCTATAAAATGAAAAGAGAAACAGTTCTTACCTGTTGTTCATTGAGAAGGTATACCTAAATGATCTGACACTGTTACAAATGGCAATTACCAATAACCTGATACTACACCGTCTACATAAGCACCACTACCACTAGCTTCGTCACCAAATCATCATTGCCATCACCAATGTTACTTTGACCATATTAACACCACTATCACCAGCACAACCAGCATCAATATCCTCCTCCTCCTCACCATTATCACATTCCTCCTCTTCCTCATCATCATCCTCACCACCACCACCACCATCATCATCATCCTCATTCTCATCCTTAGCAGCAGCAGCAGCATCTCCACTAATGCCATCACCATCATTACAACAACCATTACTGTCACTACTATCATTAATACTCCCAGCACCAACAGCACCCACATCACTGTCATCGGTCTCCCACCATCACGGTCTAACTGATTTGACAGCAATGTGGAAAGGCCTGGCTCTGGATAATAATTTCCAATGGCTTCTGTGTTCCAGGGACTATTGACAGAGTCACTGAGTGAATGGAATTATTTAGGCCTTGCTCTGATCACCCGATAGATAATAAGCAGATCTCCACTTAGAAGGACATTTTGAACATAGGGAGTAGTAAATAGTGCAGGGATGCCCAAGTGGTGAAGATGATAGCTCGTCTTCACTGAGGGTTTTAGAAATGAGTCAATGTGTATTTGTGGTATAGTTGGGAAGTATTTCTATTAAAAATGATATGTTTAATATATAAAGTCCTCAGCCTTAACTAGTTAAAAAAACTAGAATGTCTCAGTGTCAAAAGATTCCAAATAACACCCATTTTACCTTTTACTTTAATGCAGCACCATTTTCACATCCAATTATGAGTTAGATCGCACAAAATATGCATGAAGGTAAGAGGGCATGATTTCTGTCAGAGCATCGCTGTAGTGGAGTAAGACCCTGTGACAGAGGTGAGGGCTGGATAGAGCTGCCAGCCAGACACAACCTGCTGAGGAGGGGGAACGCACTTTGGCGGAGCTCCAACCCCGCCACCCTAGGAAGACCATTTACCCATTCTCAGCCTGTTTTGTCAGATGTAAAATGGGAACCATAAGTTTCACTGTGTAAGGTCAAAATGAGCTAATACACTTAACAAGCATGTTTAAAGAACCTGCCTGTATAGCATGTACTGCCACTTAGGGATGGGAGCCACCCTTCCTGAGACTTGGAGAGAGTCCAAGGTCATACTTCATGCTGATAAAATGTTGCTCTCAAATTCCAGAGAAAACGATTTTTAAAAGATTCTAATTGTTGTTAACACAGGTGGTGATGAAAAGTTCTGCCTAGCATTCTGTTTCTATGTTCTGGGAAATAGGAACAGAATCAACAAGTGCACAGTAGACTTCACAGCCTAATCTCTGAACCAGTTCAAATAGAGCAAGGAGTCACAGGAATGATGACACAAAACACCCAGAGATGAACAAACCATGAGTATGAGAATCATACTGTGGGGACATGTGGGATTCAGGAGTGTAGGTAACAATTGGTCATGATATTAATAGAGGATGGGACCATGGGGGGAAAGGTAGAGACTTCCTCTGCTTAGTGAGGACACCCAGTGTCCACAGCCTTCTCTGTAAGACTGGCCCTTCACTTATCCACTCCTACCTCTGCTGCACCTCTTGGAGCTGCAATACTTCATCTCCATCTCCCAAAGCTTAAGGATGTCTTTTGTACTTTGGACCACATTTATTGACTGTTCAGTTTAATAGAATGGAAACTTCTTAAGGATGGAAATTATCAGTTTTGTTCAGGAAAACACATAGCAGGCACTTAGCAGACATTTAAAGAATGAAGGATGTTACAGTTGACATTCTGATAGCTCTTACATATGAAGAGTATATATTCCATTTAGCTGATAGTTGTTTACCAACCGTAGACCTAAGTAATTATATAAACTACTTTCTTTTTCTTTTGTAGTACTGGAGATGGAATCCAGGACCTTGGGTATGCCAGTCAAGTGTTCTGTCACTGAACTATTTCTTCAAGCCACTTCTTACCTTTTCTTTTGCTCTAGGTTCTCATTACAATGCTCTGGAGTAACTGGGATTATTGTTCTGTGGTATCAGCTCCGTGCTAATCATATATCTATATTGGAGTGCACATATTTCTTCTTGGAATTGTTGAGAAGAAACACATTAACTGGCAGGTCAAGTTCCTCATATTCATACTTAAGATTTGGGTGCCTGGAGGAGGAAGGTCAGATAAAAGCACTGTGACATTCAGTGTTCATTTACAACTTGACAGGATCTTTAGTCATCTACCAGGCACACCTTCAAGAGATTATTTAATTTCTGGGTGTGCTTGTGAGAGATTATGTTGATTAGATTAATTGAGGTAAGTAGACCCATCCTGAGGTGATTGGTTCCAGTTCCTGGGGTGGGATCCTAGGCTGAATGAGAAAAGTGCTGTGGTGCACACATAGCATGATGTGCCCAGCCCCTTCAGGATGCTTCTGCCTTGACTTTCCTACCACAGTAGACTGGATCCTTGAACTATGATCTACGTTGCTTTTGTTGGAGTATTTTATCATGGTAATTATGAAAAAAATTACTCACTGTTCTCACCCATGCTGATAGTAGGCTAACAATGTACAAGGTATACTCAGTGACAAGCTGTATTGTGTCATGTGAGGAAATACAACCAGTATGGCATGGAGTTATAATACGCCCCTTAAATAGGAAGCTGTGGGAGTTTGAATATGCTTCGCCTATGGAAAGAGGCACTGTTAGTATGTGTGGCCTTATTGGAGAAAGTGGGGGTGGCTTTTGGGGTCTCTATGTTTAAGCTCTACCTAGTTCAGATGAGAGCCACCTCTTGACTGCCTGCAGAAGAGAGTCTCCTCCTGGTTGCCTTTGGATCAAGATGTAGAACTCTTGGCTCCTGGTGCCGGAGGCACCAGGTCTGCCTGCAGGCTACTATGTTCCCCCCTACTCCACCATGGTGATAATGGACTGAGCCTCTAAAACTATAAGCCAGCCCCAAATAAACGTTTGCCTCTAGAAATGTTGCCTTGGTCATGGTGTCTGTTTACAACAATGGAAACCCTAAGACAGTAACAGAATGATCATTGAACACAATGATGGTCCAAGGAGGGCAATAGCCTATTTGCTGATATTCTAAGTCATTAGGACTCAACACCTCTGATTGTAGATGAATGAGAATCACTTTGTTGAGATTCCAGATCACATGCATGTCCAGTGTCATTTCTTTCTCAGCCACTCTGTGTGTGTGTGTGTGTGTGTGTGTGTGTGCGCGTGCGCGCGTGCGCGCACACGTGTGTTCTTTTTTTTTTAACATTAAGTTTGTGGCAATTTGATTTAGAAAAACAAATCAACCATTAACCTTATGCAATCAAATGTGTCCTTTCATGGATTTTTTTTTCTTTCTTTCTTGGATAATAATGTTGGATGCTGCTTGAAAAGCCTTGTATGTCAGTGTGTTTTGCACTATACAGTACAGGTGCCATAATTTAAAAGTGATAGTCTATTGAGATACTTGAACATTGAGAGATCTTAGTGTCAAGCAGAAGTGTGTGTATAGATACACATACATGGTTAGTCTAAGTTCTTTGGAAGTGTTTGGATGTTGCTTTGGTAGTTACATTGCCAAATTTTCCAAATTGCCTCTTTTACACTGTGCTCTCTGTCTTGCTCATAGACCCAGAGGTTAAATTTTCATGAACTCAATGTTGTTAGTTAACATAAGCTCCTGCAGTTGAAACCTGAATCTATGCCTTCCTACTGAGTGTAATATTAATCTGTATTAGATCAAGTGACCAGACACTAAGAAGCAAGGCCTTGGCCTAGATTCAGTTTCCTGATGCTCCAAGGACATTCCTCTGTGTGAATAGTATTCACAGCATTCGTAGTATTCTGTAGCTCTGAGTTTCATTTAATCTAAGAAGGGTAGTGAAGTTAATTATGTTGTCTAGAAATGGAAGAGGAAACCCACCCACAACCACTACTATTTCTGCTCATGTGGGTATGATTGAACACGCAGCAGAGGCAGCTGGGTTTAATTATCAATCTGCAATGCTGTGGTTTCTGAAGCACTTGCTGGGGCACGGAGAACGCACGTGGCCTTCGAAGCACTCGAGTTAGAGATTAAAACCTGCCATTCAGTTGGACAGCTTACTGCACACGTATTAAGATGAACGAAGATTTCCCAGGGGAGGGTGCACATTGTGGTTTGGTCCATCTCCTTGGCTTTGAGTCCATAGGTCAGGCAAGATGGCGTCCACTCTTTCTGTGTAAAAGGGTCACCATTCATAAGCAAACAAAGGTGGGTTAGAGGGAGAGGTGAGGGTGGGAGTGGAGACTGAAGTGGAAATTCTGTACCTCTTTAGTTAGGAAAGCACTTCCCTCCCTGTTTGGCTCACTTTTTTTCCCCCCTCCACCTTTATTAAATTGGGTATTTCTTATTTACATTTCAATTGTTATTCCCTTTCCTGGTTTCCAGGCCAACATCCTCCTAACCCCTCCCCATCCCCTTCTATATGGGTGTTCCCCTCCCCATCCTCCCTCATTACTGCCCTCCCCCCAACAATCCAGTTCACTGGGGGTTCAGTCTTGGCAGGACCAAGGGCTTCCCCTTCCACTGGTGCTCTTACTAGGATATTCATTGCTACCTATGAGGTTGGAGCCCAGGGTCAGTCCATGTATAGTCTTTGGGTAGTGGCTTAGTCCCTGGAAGCTCTGGTTGGTTGGCATTGTTAAGGGAGAGATGTGGGAAAGAACCTCTGGGTTCTGGTTACCTCAGTAACACTATCATTATACCAGCCAGAGCCTAGGCACACAGCTCTGCCTGTGTCTGTGAAGAGGAGGTACCTGAAAAAATCCTTGTCTGTGTGTTTTGGGAGCATTCTTTCCATGATGGGCACACATGGGATGTGCGTCCTCCACACACCGCAGGCTCGCAGCACTGTTTTTTTTCAGTGGTAAAGAATAAAAATAGCTTCCAGGTATTGCTGCAAGTCCCCCAAGGAAGAGTGTGTACTCCTCATTAGGACACACGCTTGTTAACCTCCCCTGCTGGTGCAGAGAACCTTTGGAAGGTCTAACAAGCTTCCTGTCACAACCAGCTCTGAGTTGGAACCTCTGTGGTTCTGTTGGCCTTAGTGTTCCCAAGACAATGGGATGCCTTCTGGAAACGCTGCTGTCTTAGAGTTGCAATGGGCCCTTGCTGAACAAACCTCCCTGAGTGAATTGTTTGCTTTACTAAGTAATATCCTTGGGATATTCTGGAGAGAGCAGTCAAAAGCATGAAGTCTCTCAACATAAACGCTGGAGTTGGTGTTGCCTCTCTGCACAGCAGTGCGTCATCTCTAGGAAGTGGCCCTTTAGCTACATAAGATATGAAACAGCGGGATGCAGTACGAAACGAATGAATCTTTAATGAATAGTTTTTAATAGAAGTCGCATTGTTTTAGTAATGGGGAAGATAACACGGTATTAGTGCTGGCAATTAATTAAGGGATTCTTGTCAAGATAATTGCTAATCATTTTCTTAATTTCTTTGTGTGATTTAATAAATACATTTTGGGACTTTTTTTTTACTGTGATAGCATTAGTTGGCTGAATCATAGCTCTCATTCTGTGTAGCACAGAGTAAAGCTCAGACTTGTAAAAGGAATCTGCTCTTTTTGATTGTCGCCTCAAACAAAGGGAAAGTATAGCTAAAATTTAAAAATTGGGTTTTTTTTTCAAAAAAGTATGATGTATCAATCAAAATTAAAATATGGCATGAGAGTTAAAGAATAATTCAAATGAAAAGAGCCACTTGCAAAGCCCAATGGGTTGATTCTGATTCAGGGTATATTGTGATGCTAGCCTCTGAAGTCTTCAGCTCTGGATCCCAGAAGTGCACATGCGCTTTACGGTCTGAATTGCAGAACAAAGACCAAGGAGACCCCTTTCACTCTGTTCCTGCCTTTCTCACCTGTATGACCTTGAGCATGCTGTACTTGACTCTTTCTGCTTCTTTATGGATAATAGGCAAGAAACTATAGCCCTCCTTGTGTTTGTCTGCCGTAAAACATTTGAGGGATTAATTGAGAAGTGGCGTGAGTGGTTTATGAGCCTCAGGGGAAAGCACTACACGTATAATGCAGGGGATCCCTCCTCCTCCCTGCTCTCTGCCAGGAGTTTGGCTGCTCCTATAATGCTCTTGTCTATCCATTTAGCTATGGGGCGGGGGCTGATTAAATTGTTACATTTTCTTTCCCAGCTTGCATTAACGGAATAGCATCAGATTTCATTTTGTTGAGAGATTTAAACCCTACGCTGTCTGACACCTTTGAATTTACCTCTTAAATGCAGTCCCACACGCCCCTAGTCACAGTACCAAGGAAGTGGAAAGGACCAACTTTATTCCTTAGTCACCTTGAATAAAAATGATGCCATTTATTTTTAACAAGTTTGGTATATTTGGATCCAGACACCATCAGTTCTGAGGGACCTCAGTAATGGGAATAGGGCTTCCACGTATTTTTTTTTCAAACTTATTTCTAACACTTTCTCTTTTTTTGAAAATCTAATTGCTTTTGGCTCACCAAGCATTCACGGACAATTGCCTTTCTCACTGTTACAAATATGTTACAAGGAGAGCTTTTGTATTGAGGGTTGCTGACCTGAATCTTTTTTGCTTCGCAGTAATCTCATGCTGTTTCTCAGCTTAGGAAAGCTGACAGAGTTTGAAAAGACAATATTCATTAGTCACAATCCGGACACTGCCTCTGTCCCCTCTCCATATAATTATCAAACCATCCTATTAATACCCCCTTGTCTCCTGTGCAGGGAAATACAATCAGAGCTGTGCAGGATGGATGAAGAGACAAACAGGAACTCGAAACTGTCTGTCATTTTCGACCCCAATTTAATGCTATTCCACACAGATTTGCTGTTCTCAATTTCTGGAGAAATTATCTATATCAGACATGCAGGCTCATGGGCCAGAGGTTATAAGCAATGTCAGTTTATATTAAAAAGGAACCCACCTCAAATCTGGCTTTGTGTTTGCTCCTTGCATTGATAATGAGGTCTTCCCAGCCTCAATTCTGCTTTTTAGTCCTGGGGGACACATATTTTAATTTTTATTGGCTGCAGTGGAGTTTTAGTAGATTCATGGGAAGTCCCTCCCATATGCTGTCTGGTCCATTTAACTGAGTGTGTTTGTGTGTTTATAGGTGTGTGTGTGTGTGTGTGTGTGTGTGTGTGCATTGTAGTTGATGAGGAATGAATTCACTTAAAGTAGCACATCTCTGCCTCTATTTAAAGTGGATGCAAATGAGAACATATTAATGCACTTAGTCAATGTTTTTTCTTAATGTGCTTAGATTCTGAAATATGAACATCAAATGAGTTACGTTGGTGAAAACAATGGAAGGGAAGTCAGTGTATGCCTGACTTAATCTGTGTGGTCAAACCCAAAGCTGTACGAAGTCAGACTTCAGCAGTCATGGCTATGAGGGGAGTTGGTGCCTTTGTTACCCTCAGGGAGACTTGGCAGCCTCACAGCACTTGAAGGGTGGAGTGCGGTGGGTGCTCCCAGCTTTCATTTGCTCTCTTAACTTTCTCTGTTTGAACTTTTTCCAGGGTATGTGTTTAACCATATAACATATTCCATAGAACCATGGAAAGGCATAAAACATTACATTTATATTAAGTGCCATAGGAAAAAATTGCAGAGACTTTCTCACAGATAATTTTTTTTTGTAAGATCTGACTCTTGGAGTGATGTCAACCTCATTGACAGACAAATTGACAGACAACATTGAAGGGGCCCATCTTTAATTCAGATATAAATCACCTTGTGGAACAGAAAGCAAATGTGAAGTGTTCAGTGCAGCTATTTATATGTGAATAAAACTTGAAAATATATCTTGATATATCCATGGGGGTGGTGTGGGGCAAAGCATACCTCCCTATAGATGTCAACTTGGAGGATTGTTTCTCTCCTCCCATTTTGTGGTTCCCAGGGACTGAACTCTTGCCCTTAGGCTCAGTGGCGAACACTTTAGCTGCCATCTCACAGGTCCTAAACCTGGTCTAGTATATATTCTCCACTCAGGTGCCGCGTATTCTGAAAAAAATGTTTGCATCTTCTTATTTGACTGGGGATAGACAATACTCCATGAATTTTTGATAATGTTGTCCCAGAAGGTTTTTGGAAATAGATATGAATCCTAATCTTTCATGGGATATAAGTGATTTTTTTAAAAAAAAATCAGCAATCTTGCTGTCCATACATAGGCACAGTAGAGATAATAGAAACTTTCATATCAATAAATTGGTTGGTGTCTTTATTTTCCAACATCCTTTCAACTTGTTAGTCAGATGTCTTGGTAGTCAATTCAGTGCCTTATTTACTTAGTACTTGCTCCTAGTTTTGGTCTTGAATGATTTCAGAGGATCAAATTTGCCTCCTTTTAATGAAGTGGGACGATAGGACACGAATCATCAGCGATGTAAACAAAGAGTGTATGGTGTTAAAGAGTTCATTGGGACCAAACGTTTTTAGAGCAAAATTACTCTTCAAAGATAATTTTTCTTTGTCCTCTGGCCTTTTAAAGAAGACTAGGTATGTCAGCAGTCTCTTCTTTTTAAACTTGCTCTTTGCAGGAGCTTCCCCCTTCTTGAGGTGACAATTATTTTTCTAATTGCTCAGTCCAAAAATCTGATTATCATCCCTGTACTTTTTTGCTATGTGCTCAATGTTCCTCATCATCCTGTGGTTCTATGTTGAGGTCATGTCCACAATGTGTCAATGTTCATCATGTCTGCAGCAGCCACCATGCAGCTGTCATCTCCTTTGGCTTTGTCTGTTGCAGAGGCTCCATACCTGGTCCTGTTTCCATCATGACTCTCTATTCTCATCTTTGAATGTATCTAGAAAGATCCCAGTGAAGGAATAGCCAGGGATGCTGCTTTCTTAACCACATGCTGTGGTACCTGCTTCCTACCAAGCCCTGTATACAAGAAGCATCAGAAACCAGCCCCTGCTTCCTGCTTCCCTGTTTCCTTTCGAAATCCAGCTCCATAAACTGTATCCAGGACAACTGGCTACCACACTGTCTTATTTCACTCTGTGATGACAGTTTTGTTATTGCCCTTGTATTTGCTTGGTTTTGTTTAGTGTTTCATGATCATCTCGAAGTAGTAATTTGTGATAAACACATTCTGAATCATCAGTCTCATTAATTTGCTTTGTTCTGTGTATGATCTTTCGTCTCCCATCATTCACTTTATCCTCCTTGTCAATGGGATATAAAAGTTATGCTTCAAATCAAAGATAGGAGAGAAGCAAAAGGCATTCTGCATGGCAAAAGAAATATGCAAGTGTGCTGAGGCCTGACACAAATGGATGATTATTCTGGGATGGATGGAGTGAAAATGTAGGGGATGTGGTGGTCTTCAGAAAACATGCAGAAGTCGGTCGCAGACAGGTGACCTGTGTCTGTGTCCTGTGTGTCATCCCAAAGTAGTGAATTCATCTCGTCAGACATTATAAGGTTTGACTTATTCATAAACGTTTTGGAAAGAAAATGTCTATAGGTGTAAATTGTTTTAAGAATTATAAACAAGGCTAGCAAGATGTTTCAGCAGACAAAAGCGCTTGTCAAACGAGAGACAAGCAGAATTTCATTCTGGAATCATTGTGGTTTGAGCAGGAGTGTCCCCTGACAGGATCATGTTGTCAAATGGTTAGTCTCCAGAGTTGGTGCTGCTTGGGAAGGTAATGAAAACTCGAGGAGGTAGAGCCGTGCTGGAAGAAGTGTATGGGTGGCAGCAGGCTTTGAGGTTTTATGACCTGCCCTGCTTGCTGTTGGGTGTCTGTCAGTGCTCAGCTCACCTTCTGCTGCCCCATCTTCCCTGACCATTGCCCTATGTTCTCCCTGAACCTTAAGCCAAAGCGAACCCTCTTGCTCTCAAGTCATTTTTTTTGTCAGGATAGTTCACCACAACGACAGAAAAGCAGACTTGATAGCTCATAACTATGGAAGAAGAGGCTTGAGATTACAACACTGTCTTCTTACCTTTACACACATATGTTGTGCTGTGCATGATTCCGTACCCTTATGTCAGGGACGTATGTCCACATGGCCGAATTAAGCTTCTATTGCTGTGATGAAGATCAGGACCAGAAAGGGCTTGGGAAACAAGGGTTTATTTGACTTACAGATTATACCCTATTGCCAGGAGAAGGCAAGGCAGGAACCTGAAGTCAGAAAGAAGCATAATATCAAGAAAAAATGCTGTAATAACAATGGGCTTGCTCCTCATGGACTGCTTAGTTTGCTGTCTTATGTTGTCACCCAAGGCCATGTACTACATGGGTGATTCTGCCCATAGTGGGATGGGCCCTCTGAAATCTATCATTAATCAAGAAAATGCCCCACAGACTAGCCTACAGGTAATCTGCTGGAAGTATTTTTTTAATTGAGGTCTCTCCTCCCAAGTGACCCTAGCTTGTTTGAAGCGGACAAATAAACAAACACCCATCAAAGCACAATACAATTTTTTAAATTTTTTAAATATTATGAATCTTTCAACTTTTTTATAGGTACAGTGAACAATTTTTATTGCAATACATTTTTTTATGAACAGTTACCTGGACAAGAAATACACAAAATACATGTGGACCCAAGGTATATACACAAATTCACATCTGAGGCTACGAAGGCACTTGTGTGAGTTACTCAAATGCTTTAAGACCACATCAGAATTTTAGCTTTTAAAAATACTCGTGACATTATCCCAGGTGTTACTTCTGCAGGCTAGATTGGTGTCAACATGCTTTGAAAACACTCGACACAGTTTAGCTGAAGAGAAAATGATCTATTTTTTAATTGTTATGATTTTCAATTACTTTTTAATATACATTAATAAAGGAGAAGGAAGAGGAGGGGAATGAGGAGGAAGGGGAAGAGGAGGGGGAGGAGGAGGAGGAGGAAGAAGAAAAAGAAGAAGAAGAAGAAGAAGAAGAGGAAGAGGAAGAGGAAGAGGAAGAAGAAGAAGAAGAAGAAGAAGAAGAAGAAGAAGAAGAAGAAATGTTAAAATTTCAAAATCTACTTGAAAAATAAAAAAGCTCTTTTCTTTCTTCTTCCTCTTTCTTCAAGAAAGTGGTCCCAGGAGGGAGGATTTTATGTTTGACAGTCGTGTTGGAACGTGATGTTTTCGAACCAGTATGCTGCTTGCCAACACTGCTTGCACTTTTCCAGGTACCAGGAGCTCGACCAGGTGGACTGTCTCCAGAAAGAGTCATACGTTCAATTAAAGTGTTTTTAACAAACTTCATGTATGTTGGGAGTTTTTCATCTTTATCTCAACTTCCAGCACATCAGAAGAATTTCACTTTAATTGCCTCTTGTAGGAATTAATCTGTAAAGAAACCTATCAGTAAGTTGCCAGAGAGGCCAGGACCAAATGCCAAGCCAATCTCTCTGTTCTCCCAAGCATCCCAAAGACATTTGCTCATATGTAAACAGACCTTATTGGATTTCTGTTACTAGAGCTTGCAGAAACAGATTTTTTTTCTAAATTTAGATAATTTTTTTTGTCTGTTAAGATTCTTGGTAAGCAACAGAAAGTGGGTATTTGAAGTGCACTCGGTCCTACAGCACCTGGACTAGGTGTTCATTAGACCGTAGCATCTTGTCCTGCAGGCTTGAAGGCTGACCAGAGTTTAACTTAGAATGCTATTGCAGGAACTAGTACAGACCATAGGAAGATACACACAGGATTCTTTAAACCTACCAAGAACAGGATAATGAATGAAATGTGTCTAATATAAGTATATGATTTCTTTAGTGGTGTAGCCACTAGTGAGTGGCCTGTGCTTCTGTAAATAGCCCCACATGCTGATGTGAGTGGCTCTAATTAAACTCATTAGGTCACAAAAAAATTGCAAGAGAGCAGAAAGAGGGGCAGTTGGGAAGATGAAGGGGGTCACTAAGAGAAGGAGAGGGACCAGAGAAAGTAATAGGAGAGAATATGGGTAGAATACATTGTATACATGTATTAAAATGTCATAAGGAGAGCAGCTATAAAAAAATTAATGAATGCTAATATAATTAAAAATCAGTATAGGTTATTGAAAATAAAGGCTTTTATTTTAAATATAAGGAACTACTAGGGCAATGTGCAGACATTTTGTGGAAAGTAATAAAATTACATCAACTTATCAACTTTCATCTTTCTGAAATCGCTTTCTGTAGAATACATGCATGAGAACCATTAGTAGCCACTAGAGATCAACCAAGTAGGATTATAAAACTGTTTTAAAAATACAGATGGACTCCAATTGGGTAGCAGAACATTGATCTTGACATTATTGCTTAATAATTTCATATTCTTAGGAAACATTTTAAAAGCCACTGTCTTAGTCTAAAATGCCAGGTGTTCCAGGAATATTGTTGATATCAGCTAAAGGAAATATTAGCTGTGTATATAAAGAATTTGAAATTCATAAAACTCAAGGAGCAGATATGTTCTTTCACTGATAGATGACCCTGACATTCACTTGAAATCTCAAGTATATACTAGCCTGTTCTTAGAAGATCCTCCCCACACCAGCTGTGCTCTTATGTGGGAAGACCTCCAGATTTGTTGAGAGCTTCAGACGTATTGCTTGCCCACACTGTTAGTAATGAGTGTGATTGAGTTGATGTTACTCTCTCAGGTATTTGCAAAGAATTGGAGAAGCCACCGTGGTGCATTTCTGAGACTTCAGACTTGGGCTACGTGCAGTAACTCTATTTTAATCCTTCGCTGTTTGACACAGAATGTAGGACCCTGGCTGAGATTTCTGAGAACCTGGCAGATAACCGAACTTCAATTCGACTGCTTGCTTTTCAAAGTGAATTTTCTCCTGCTCTTGCAGAGAAGCTGTACTCAGTTCTTAGCACCCACACCCAGTAATACCCAACTACCTCTAATTCCAGCCGTCGTTTATCAGATGACCTCTTCTGGGTTCTGTGGGCACTGCGCTTACCTGGTGCATGCATGGTATACACACAAAACTAAAACTAAGTACTTTTAAAAAGGATTCTTTCAATTTAGATGATCTTTTTGTAGAAATTAAATTAGTAATAATGAAGTAAACTCAGGTTGCTTAGAGCTAGTTATCCAAAAGACTGATCGTATAAAACCAGATGAGTTTAATAACTTTTTGAAAATTTCTTCTGGTTGTTCTGGGAGTTGCCTATTTCCTGTCTTTCACTTTTGCCTCTTTCTTGCTCCTTGTTCCTGTCCCTGTTTTAAATTAAGTGAAATGATCATGCATATTAGCACACAGGCTCATATGTGGTGCGTATGTGCAACATGTCCTGATCATATCAGGGTAATTAGCACTTCCATCTCTTTAAATCATAATTGTCTTTAAAGAGATTTATTCATTTTATGTGTATGTATGCACACATGATGGCTTGTCTGTATTTTATGTGTATGTATGTACATGTGATTGCTTGTCTGTATTTTATGTGTATGATTGTGCAGGTGATTGCTTGCCTGTAAGGGTGTCACCTGCATGCCATGCCCACGAAGGCAAGAAGAAAGCTTGAGATACCTTGGAACTGGAGTTACAGGAAGTTGTTTAGCACCTGATTCGGATGCTAGGAGCCAATCTCTAGTTTCCTGCCAGTGCTCATAACTTTTGAGCTATCTTTACACCCCCTTACCATTTTATTTCCCAAGGCAGGGGAAGCTTTGAAGCCCTTTCCGTCGAGTTCCTTATTGAAGAACATATTGTAAGCTCTGGACTGTAGTCAGCTTGAGCGTCCTCCTGGGAGAAATTATACATGGTATATAAACTCGCTGTCTCCAGCTCCTGGCTTGACCCCTCTAACCCACTAGTGACCTCTACTCTATACCTCTGTGAAATCAACTAGCATTTAGTTTCCACAGATGATTGTGAACGTCTAGGTTTCTGCATTTGTAGTACTGAATGATTTTGCTTTCCATGTATGTCCAGTTCTATACAGCTAATCATGTGCTCCAGTACTGAAGCAGAGCTTGGGCTGCTCAGATATGTTTCTATTTCACTTGTTGAGTTCTTCATGTCTAATGTTTTTCTCCTCTATGATCATGTATGATCTCCATGTGTTTGCTGAACTCGTCAAAGTAATCTTAAACTCTTCTCCCACGTTGTTACCTTATCTGTCAGCTCCTATATACTATTTAGTTTTTGAAAGAACCACAGTTTCAAAGCCTTTTCAATCAGTTTTCCCTTTCTCAAAAGCTTCCTTGATAGACAGAGAGTCGCTATGCCACTGGCTGCATACTGCATTGCTTTTATTTCGATGCTTCTTGTATATAATGGTATTTATAAAGCTTACAGTTTAGTTACAGCTGACAAATGCGTAGATTGCCTTTTACAGGAGAGACTTTTGTTTGGAAATGTGACCCACAGTGTTTTTTAGGAAGATGGGCTCAGGGTACATGGACATAATTGTATAGTGATTGTATGACTTTTGTGGCTGTGTCATTATTACTGATGTCTGTAGATGTCTCAGAGTCCTAGGCTATAGATGTTTGTGGGGTTGATTTGTAAGCTGAGATACAGATCGCATGAGGTTAATTTGACCGAGGCTCTGAACTTGGTGAACCTAGGTCTGGTTTGCAGGTACCATTCGGTTTTTATAGGTCACACAGGGTCAAGTTGCTCTGGGCAACAGTCCAGCATAGCAGTTTGCCAGAAAGTCAGGGACAGGTAGTTGTCAGTGTCTGAGACCTTGGAGAAGCCAAGTTGTACAAGTACGTCCAGGCATGGTATCTAGCAATGTCAGGGAAATATAGATGTCTTCTTGGGGTTTCAGGGTGTACTCCCTAATTACTTCTTGGTGTTGAAGTTTGCCCGCTGTCCTATGTCAAATGTGCACTAGGGGCTACTCAGGGTGGGCTGCTACTGTCATCCTTAGGTGCTATGGGCTGAGTCATTCAAAGAAAGCTGTTTGGCTGCTTTATGGAACCACAGCAGAAGAAGTGGAGCTATTTGCCTGGTTCTTTTGTTTGAGTGTGCTGAGATGTTGTGCGATCTTCCCACCCGCACCAGGCTTTCCCCGATGGATAGAGTGTCAAGGTAATATTGTTAAGAGCAATCAGGGCATATGCTGGACTATTTTTCAGTCAATTTCTTTATGTGAATTTCTCAGCAGCTCCTAGAACTTAGCTCAAGGAAGGCCTGTGAGCTGCTTGGCAGCAAACATTTCAGTGTCTCTAGTATTAGTGGGGACTACCAGGCTCCTTCTACTCCTTTCGACCCTGGGAAAAACAGCAGGGCTCATGGCGAAACTGGGTTGGGAAGACTGGGCAGTAGATGCTGTGCCTTGGTATCATTTGTATAAGGTCATCAGCGGGAGTGGCCATGCTATGTAATACCTGGGTTGCATTGTCTATGCTAGGATATTCTGCCTCTAACACCAGGGCAATACATGCTTCTCTTGGCCATTTTCATTCCTTGTCTGAAATCTTGCTGATGTTTGCTTCTTACTCTCCTTTAACATAGGCTTTGTGATAAAAGGACCACATTATCAGTCTCAGGAATGGAATCAAGTAAGAGGATTATAGCAGAGACGGTTCTCCTATATGGAAAGTTAGTGCTTAATTCTACTCTGTTTTCATAGAATTAGAAAGGATCAATAGAGAGATAGATGAACACACTGCATTGTACACATTAGATGGTAAGTAAAATTTAAGACCTTTTTCTTTGTAGGGATTATGTTTGAGTGTAATTGGAAATTAAAGTTTTATCAGAAAAAGCTGAGAGTATCAGACAGCATATAAAAGGAAGTGTGACGTATTTCTCCTTTGAGATAGATATTATTTCAAACTATAATATGTATGTATGTGGGAGCAGCACAGATATTCATACCTTGCGATTATACTCATCTACTTCTCTGCCTATAATTAAGTTTGCTTCCGTTAAAGTAGTGACATAGAGTGGACACTCATTTTGGAGATTCTGCATTAAACCGAGAAGTTTCTTGGATGGTTGTTCAACTGGCTTTGCCTTACCAATTTGTTTCCTCACAGTTGTTTGTCTTTGTTTGTGTAGTCAGTTTGTGAAAAGATTCCGTGTTATTAAATAAGTCAAAACCATATCGTGAAAAGCAAAGTACTCATTTCTCACTCCATCATTTGTACAAATCTGATCCTGGTTGATGCTGGCTGCTCCTGAAAGTCAGTGGAGGCCGTAGGAGATGTTCTGCATTTGATGCAGAAGAAATGCAAACTGGTCTCTGAGAGCAAGTCCAGAAGTGGGATCCTAAGACCTCAGTGAGACATTCACATCAAGTCAGGACAACTAATAACTTTAGTGATGAATTACCTCTGTGTGAAACCCACATCGTGTTAAAACAACTACGATCCTTAGAAGTGAGTCATGTCTACACAGGCACGTATGAATTTTTAAATATGGAGTAAGATTTAAGTGTAAAGTTCTCTTGACATATTTGCACGTACAGATTAATGAGTTTTGAAAATATGCACTCATTTAACCACTAGCTTTTAAAATTACAGACAGTCCTGTCAATATAGCTCTGATTCTTTCCTTCCCATCTAAATTAGAACCCCTATCATCACCCAGAGAAACCACTCTTCTAATTTCTTTCTCCATATGCTAGTAATGTCTATTCTAGAATTTCATAAACATGGCGATATAGAGGATGTCTCTTAGTGTTCCCTTTGCTGTAGTGTGGTTAGAGTCATTGATGACGCTACACAAGTAGGGAGCTTTGTCCTTTTTATTCCTGAGTGTGAATGTTCTTGCCCTGAGTGATTACTTGCTGCTCCGTACTAACACCACGATCATTTTTTTGCAAGTCAGAAACTAACATTGAAGGTTTTCCCCTGCCTTCATACCTTTTCTTCCTGTACCACAAAGTATTTCTGTATAAAAATAATCAAATCCCATTGACAAGTAATAGCTCGTATATTTTAGCATAAGCATCCCGAGATAATTGCATCGGGATGTTGGAGTTTTAAAACTGTATACTTATTGAATATTTTAGCTCATTAAGTAAATACTTACTGGCAACGTACTCTGAGGCAGGCATAAGACCATACTAATTGCCTCATGTTTTCAAACGATACATAAAGGCTCTAGAAATGAGCCATCAGGATCTGATCTAAACCAATGCATGTTTACTTGCTAGCTTCAGCGCTAGTCTGTCACTTTGTAGGCTGATGAACGTGGAAAAAATATCGGGTAGATGGAAAGCCTGTCAGAGAGGTAGAAGGACTAAAAGGAGTGAGCTAGCTCTGTGTAGCATTTCTCATGAACAATTTGTGCTGGAGGCTTCCTTTCCTGCTTATGGTTGAAAAACGGACTCCGTGGGGTTGAAGCATCACGGAGATTTTAATTAAGTTTTAATTAAATGTTTTCCATGGTTTTGCATAATAAGGAGATAATATCAAATCCAATTCCTGCAAAATCTAACACGCATCTGGGTAAGCAACACGTGAGGATTCTCTAAGCAGCCATATCATCTGGTGCTGTTTCCACTAAGTATATTTTAAGGGGTCGATCTTCTAGTGGCTCTAAGTTGGTAGGATTGGATGAACTTAGGACCATACTCCGGGACCGCTTTTCTACTTCCAGTTACGTTGCTTTACTGTAAGGAATATTTGGTGACTTAATGAGCTCAGCATAGTCCTGAGTTTGTTCACATAAATGATCTGATGAGTATACACAACTTTCTGTATCAACTTTCAGTTATGTGAACACAGTAGATGTCAAATATCTTTTTGTTTTGTTTAAAAAATGGTTTTTGGGGAAAATGGCATACCAGATCCGTGAAGCATTCTCTAGCTGGGCACGAGGTAGAATCGAAGGCTAGTTTGTCGTCATGCTTCAGTTTGAATCATACTTTGGGATATGGACCCAAATGGCTCCTAGGATCAGTGAACATTTCTTTAGTACATGCCAGTGCGCTACCGTTTTTGCTCATGACATGGATTGTAAGCAAGGGGAGAAAGCCAGCGTTTCTCTTGACTACTAGGAGATTCCAGTTAAAACGAACCTCAAACCCATGACATATAATACAAGCCAACTGTCTAAGCATGAGCTGGCTTTTCAGTGTGTGAAAGGATTTTAGTATGCTTTAAGGCTTAAAGAGAAACGGTGAGGGAAATCTCCCTTCCTTTGCCCTATTCAGTCCTTTCCCTTACTCTGTCTAGCTTTTCATCAAGTACGTATTAATATCCCCAATTTCAAGCCCTGTGTTTTCATTACAAGTAGTTTCTACAATTTCTCCTAAATGGAAAGGTGATGCTTTCAAAATCAGTTGCTTTTAAAATTAGTATGAATATGTGTGAATGCTGAAGCAGTCAAGCAATGCAGTCTGAGAAAGGCAGCGACTTTGAAGTTATTATGTATCTGAATTCGAGAATTTGAGTTCCAGAGGCAGACAGGCCAAGGTGTAAATCTACCACCTGGGTAAGTTACTGACTCTCCTTGAACTTGTATCTGTGAAGCCATTTTACAAAATGCTTGAGTTACTGAGTTACTTTACACAGTGTTTTTTTTTTTGGGGGGGGGGGCGGCATACATGCCATAATGCAGGTAAAGTACTTTGGCAGACATATTCAAAATACAATTAGCTAATTGTAACTATTTATCCTTACTGTTTAGGTACTATAAATATAGGTAATGTGCCTATCTGGGAAAATACTTCTAAATGTCCCTGTGTTTATCGAGGTGCATTTTAAGACAAATGGAGACGTGGAGATTATGGCTAAATAAGACATTGTCTGTCTCATTGGTCCTTTCAAGAGTAGCATCCTGATAGTCTTGCTGTCTGGGCCAAGAGTGTGGCAGGGTTATTGTCTATCTAGGTTTTTCATTGCTCAGCACATGTTTGGTGAAGAGATGGAAAAAACGTTGAGTTCATAAAAGAACAAAACCAACACAGTAAGCCCATCTGCCACTGATACTCAGGGTAAAAACAAGCCTTGGGCAAGTCGACATCAGTATAGTGTTCGATAGAGAAGCAATCCAGATGTGCCTTCATGATGATATTTTCCCATTATTCACACACACACACACACACACACACACACACACACACACACACACACACACACCTGGTATTATAGTGACTTCAAAATTGTTATAAAATAAATCCTTTTACTTATTCACAGCAAATCTCAGGAACTAACAGAGGTCCACCTTACTTTTATATTTCATTTTCATTTTTATTTTCTGAACATAGAGGACTGAGAGGAAAGAGATGACATGTCTTGGAAATCCATTCATAATAGGTCCAGTAAGTATACTCTTCCAGAAGCAAATATATACTACTTCTCCCCCAAGTATGTACTACTCAGAGTCAGTTCATGATGCTCTCATGACTGAGATGACATTTCCAGTAGCAGTGTGGGAGCATCTTTGTATACCCTGCATCTCTTATCATAAAACTCCATTAATGCAAGTCCCTTTAAAGTCTTGACACTAGATAATAAACACTTCCTTGCATTTCATGAAAGGTATAGCACTGAGTCTACATCCTGCTTTCCTTTCTCTGTCTTTGATACTCATGTTCTGGGTGGGGGCCAGTAGGGTAGTATACAACTAGCTGTAGGAGGTCTATGTCGGGGCATTTCTGAGATGGATGGAGATTGAGAATTGAGAGTTTCTCTTGAGCTTCTGCACTTGTATACCTATACCTGGATGACTCATTGGATAAAAGTACTTGCCTCTAGGCCAGGTAATCTGAGTTCAATCTCTGAGACCCACAGGATGGAAGGAGTGAATTGAGTCCTGCAAGTTGTTCTCTGATTACCACACAATCACTGTGGCATGTTCTAGCCACCTAGCTAGATAGATGATAGATAGCTAGATAGGTGGATAGAGAGATAGATAGATAGATAGATAGATAGATAGATAGATAGATAGATAGATGGGTGGTTGGGTGGATGGAAAGATAGATGATAGATGGGTGGATAGATAGATAGATGGGTGGGTGGGTGGGTGGATGGATGGATGGATGGATAGATAGATAGATAGATAGATAGATAGATAGATAGATAGATACTGATGAAGTCAGTTCAGATCCAGGGTATATAGTAGCATTCTCCCCTCTAGGATGGTACACACCAGTGCTGATGGGTCCACTCAAAATAAACACATCTTAATGTCAGAAGCCATCTCCCTGTGTTCTGTGTGCAAAGTCAGACTGAAATAGAAGTGTACTAGGGAATTAACAATCTTCCAGTAGGAAAAAAAAATCAGTTGAAATAATCCAGATGCTTCCACTATTTTAAAGGTCAAATCTGGTTGACTCATAATACCAAAAAATAGTGTGAGAGGAGATGTTTAATCAATCTTGGAATTTGGTAGTAGAGGAGAAGCAGTGAATTTATAGACCTTAAGCCTGCTTGCTTGGATTGTCACGCTATGCCAGTCTAAGAATGGAAGAGATTTCTTGCAGCTGTAAAACTGTGGGTTCAAAGAAATGTCACACTTTAACTTTTCTCTCCTATTTAACTGAATATCCATATGTTCTGAATGTTACCAGATTTCTAGGCTTTGGAAACAGAGGGTGTTTTATTCATAGGGCAGGCTTTCTGAGAGCCACTGTGGTGTATATCCGCCCTCACAACTGCCGGCATACATATGCGCCCCTCTCTTTGGATATATCAGCTCTTGGTTAGGAAGAATAATTTCACCGTGGCCTTCACAGCTTTTGTCTTTTGTCTAAAAGATCCAGAAGTGCAGAGGTCACGATACCTTGCTTCGGTGACACGAGCAATGGTCCCTGAGGACTGACATTTCAGGAACTCCTTCATGTGTTACAAAGCCACATGCAGAGTGTTTGAAAGTCTGAGTTCACCACAGGGAAAGTGACAGGGACCTGGAATAAAGCCCTTTCAGTGGAAACCTTTTGGTATAATTAGATTATTCTAGCAGGTAGTGGATTCATGTCAATCCAACCATCTCCAGAGGATGCAGGAAGCTCCCAGCATCACAGGATAGCTTTTTCTGGCTGGTTTCCACTGAGCTCTGAGGTAACTTCAGGGACCTTTTGAACTGCCTTCAGGGTGTAGGCATATGAATGCAGTGGGCTCAAGAGACATTTTTAAAGATTCTTTCTCCTCTGAGGTGGCCCTAAGGACTCAAAAAGAACTTGGGATGGTAGAGGTAATTCAAGGGTTCTGTGAAGTGTGAAATACCAGTCAAATGCACAGTAATCTGCGTATTAACACATTAGTGATTCAATTCTGGCAGGACACCTGCAAAGTGTTTGTAAGACTGTGGTCAGACTTATGGGAAATATATTGAAACATATGTAAATCTTTGAGCATTATTATTACGGTAAGTGTGGCTAGAAAGGGACATGTGGTGATATAATTAACCGGCAGTTCTTTTGTGTAAGAAGCTGACAGAATTCTGTGGCCAGTGTGCTAGTTGCTTGCCCATTCTCTCTTCCCTTTCTTTGGTCTTTAGTCCTAGATAGTGTGAGCTTTTTATGATGAAGTGCCCTGCTGCTAAGGCACCTGATCCCGTTTTCATCAGTGAGGTCTAGCAGAGAATATCATATGATGGTTCATAAATTACCTTCATTTTCACTGTAAAAAAAAAGTCTATATAGGCTCACCCATTCTTAGTGCTTCGGTTTTCATTGCTTGTTGCTGTTTATAGAAGTCGAAGTAGTGATTGATCGAAAAGGCCATGCACTTGCAGTTATGGATACTGACCCTTTGCTCTTTAGGACATTTTAATATTGTGGTGGGAGGTGGCTCTCACCCTCCCAGTATATTTTAGTGTATTCGAGTTCTTTTGTGCACCTCTCAGATTGGCTTCAAACTCTCGGTGATTAAGCCACCATCCTCTCTTAGCCCCCTAGGCAGCTGCTACTGAAGACATATGCCACCATGCCCCTCTCTGACTTACATCTACCAGTGTGCAGCATAGTGGGAGAGAGATTGCCTGGTACGCATTAGATCCCTTGATCAGATTGTTGGCAACACACACACACACACACACACACACACACACACACACACACACACACACAGAAGAGGGGAGTTTGCACATGTGTGAGAGGGACAGATGGAGAGGGATGCAGGTAGAGGGACCAAAAGAGAGGAGACAGGAAATGAAAGAGAATCTGAAAACTGTAAGTTTAGTAAAGACTGACAGAAAGGTGTGCTGGTGGGTAGACCGAGTCACTGAAGTGGATTGGCTGTATTCTAGCCTGATTGACAGAGGGCTATTAAATCTGTGAAATGCTTCATTGGAAGACAAGAACCTATTTCTATCACCACTTGGATAATAGTAAGAAATATCAAAGCTAAAATATTTTCCTCATTAATGTATTACATTGAATAAAATGTTTCTTACCCAAGATTGAGGCACTAATTCTAAATCTGCACCCAACTCTTCTAAGAGCAGATTAACAGAGAGCGTATAGATAAAAAATGTTATGACTAAAATGTTTGTATTTGTGCTTATCATACAAGGAAAGAATTTATAGTCATGCTTGCTCTGAACTGACCAAAAATGACCCAGGAACGCAATGTAATTTTATCATTGCTATATTATTAATGGCTAATTAATTATATATGACTCAAGAGGTAGTAATCTAATATTATAAAATTAATGTTATGTTTTTACTTCTATGTAAATGTTAATTAGGTAATAATGGGAAGACATATTTAATTAATGTAAGGTTCTATGTAATTCTTTTAAGGCTGCTTTTAATATGATATTTGTAACAAGACTTTACCTTAGGACCAGGGAGCTTGCAAAACTTCACTGGCCTAAAGAAGAACTGATTTAGACAGGACGCATTTCCGATAGTTAAAGCAAAGAGTTTCCAATGTGAGCTGTAAGCCAGCCCCAATTAACTGTTTGCCTTTCTTTTTTTTTTTTTTTGGTTCTTTTTTTCGGAGCTGGGGACCGAACCCAGGGCCTTGCGCTTCCTAGGCAAGCGCTCTACCACTGAGCTAAATCCCCAGCCCCGCATTTCCTATCCAATGAAAAATGGTCCCTAGAATTGAAAACGAAGGAAAGAAGGAAGGAAAGAAGGAAGAAAGAAACAAAGACAGACAGACAGACAGACAGACAGACAGATAGACAAATCCAGTCGGCTCTGTCAAATGCTTCATCTCATTCAGATTGTGCTGGTGACTGTTTCATTATTGTAGAGGAGCCCCGTGTCAGGAAGATGTTACAAATACCAACAGTGAGAAAATCCAGTTCATTTAAGTCTGTGCTTTTGGCTGAATCTGCAGAGTTTCCCAGCGGTGTCTGTTACAAAGCACTGAGCAGGACTTGGCAGCAAGTGTGAGATAACAAGACTTCCATCCCAAAGACTGGCCGAGCTGCATGCTAAATTTTGCCCATCTGTCACCAGTCTCCTTGGTCCTGTGTCAGAGTCAAATTTGGAAACGGATAACATTGGAGGTACTTGTTATACTTGGCAGAAGAAAACCCGAAAGTCTTATTGTTCATGGTGGCTCAGATACACTTGAACAGTAAGTACTGCTCATACAGACTTCCCAGGGTTTTCCTATTCTAAGAGCTTCTAGTATGTAGTCCCTCTGTGGTCCCTGAGTACACCATACTGAATGTTACATCTAATAAGGGGAGGTGTTGTGTCATATTAGTCTTGACTTTTTAGGCAACAAAGAACACATCTATTGTAACCATTAATTGGACTCTATTTCTTGCCTATTAACCATGCAGTCAAGAACAATATAGAATATGACTTTGTTTTCAGAGAACTATAGCTTAAACTTTTGGTTTTATAAGGATGTCATTAGAATACATTACATTAAGACTTACCCATTTTTCCAAAAGAATATGTGGAACCTGAATAGAAAGTTGACTAGCTGTAAATTTTGAAAGCAGGCAAAAATAGGACAATAGTCTAGAAATTATGTTTTCTTTGAGGTTGTAACTGGAATTATGCAACCCGTGGATGCCTGGTCATTTAGCAATGCCCTCTCCTTATGTCTGGTTACAAGATGAAGCATACTGTGAACATTTATTAAGCTGTGGGTTCATAGTCATTGTGCTTTTCTGTTTCTCTAATATTATTCCATTGAAAATGTTAAAACAAAGCAATTACTTCAGAATTAAAATAGAGCACACTGTTAACAGTAACATTGAAGAACCACTAAGGCAGAGTAGTTCTCAATCTTTGGGTCACAACCTCTTGGGGCCGCAGATCAGCTGTCCTGAATATCAGATATTTACATTATGATTCATAACAGTAGCAAATCTAGAGCTATTAAGTAGCAACAAAAGTTGTTATGCTTGGGGGTCACTGCAAAATGAGAAACTCAATTAAAGGCTTGCAGTGTTAGAAAGGTAGAAAACCACTGCACTATGGGACAACCATTTCCTCCTAGCCAAAAATGAGGACTCTGGATAGAGACTTCAATCCAATTGGGCAGCCAGTCCCTTAAGAAGGTAAATTCACTATAAGCTATCCCTATGTCAGGAACAGTTACCTGTTAATGAGATGCTGTACCTTTCTCCCTAGAAAGTCTACCACAAGGCAGTTGCTGGAGACTGCCATGGGCTTCTGTTACATCTGACCCTGTATCTCTTCTGCCTCTCTTTTCCAGATACAAACCAGAAGCTAAGTGCGCTTCCCCCAACTAGTTTGTTTGGCTTCAACCACGCTTTGTTTGGAGCCCCCCACACTCGCCCACTCTTCCATATATTATTTGTCTTCCGCATGACTTGACCTCCAAAGGCGTGGTTTTAACTCTTTCCCATTTTTCCTTTGTGCAACTGAAGAGATTCCAGTTTGTCAGTCCTGTGTTTTTATTTTAAACTCTAATGCAGTCATTTCCAAGTTTTCTTTCCAGTCTGTTCTTAAGTTCATTTATTAACAAAACTGAGAATCATGAGAGGGACTCCAACTTCGCTGGTAACACATGCAGCTCCCACAAATGTCTAGTAACAGTATTAGATAAAGGTGAAGAGTTTCGTTTTTCAGCATCATCGAGGGTCGCTGGTTTGTGGAGTACGTCCCTGTGTTAGCCCTGGCTTGGAGTGAGTTACATGCATCACTAGAGTTAGTGATCATGCCAGATTTGAAGTGCTGATTTACTCCCAATTGTTGGAAGAGCTAAGGGTTGCAAAACCAAACAGCTGTTCAAGGTCAGACAGTTAGGTGTAGGTCGGAGTTTTCATTCTTGCTTAATGTTGAAAGGGGAGATCTCACACAATGTCACACACACCCATGTGGTCATAGTTTGCTGTTGGCATTATACTCTGGATTTAATTTTCAGGCTGCAGATTGGTCATTCTATTTCTGGAATATATCAAATACTCTATTCTCATGATGATCAATAAATGCTACTACAAACATATTTCCTCAGTCTATGCTCAGACTTTATAGAACCCAAGAAGGAATCAAATACATACCAGCAATAGTAGTTTGAGCCTAAGGTTTAAAAAACCCAAAGTGTTGATCATTTATTTTGCCAGCATTCAAAGCAGGTAAAATGGGGTTGTATGGATTGGTACCTCTATATCCCCTTCATATTGTTTTAAGATTTGGTTATAATGGGATTGTTTAGAGAGTGAAGGCCCTTGTCACTAGGCCTGACCATCTGATCTTGATCCTAGGATACACATGGTGTAAAGATATATGTATATATGTATACATGTATATATGCATAATGTATATACGTATTCATAGTAATACAATAAATAAATACATACATAATGCATTAAAGTGTTCTATGAACTTGTTTCCTGGCTTTGCTTTTGTGTTTTTAATGCTTGTAGCTAAGGAAAAGAGGAGAATAAGTTCAAAAATTAACATCTTTGAATTTTGGACCAGTAACTTTTTTTTACTTATTAAGGTGGTATTTAATAACTGTATTTGTTAAAGTTGTGGAAGTAACCATATTTTATTTCTCAACAGAATATTGATGTTCTCCCTTGAGCTACCTGTAGTTCTGATGAAAGGATAGGAACTCTGAGAAAGAGAAAAAATTAGATATAAAGTTGGTAGGTGTGCTGGCTAGTTTTATGTCAACTTGACAAATGCTGGAGTTGTCAGGGAGTCAGGTGCTGGCAGAGCCTCTTAGAGGACAATGATACCAGGCTCCTGTCAGCAAGCACTTTTTGGCATCTGCAATAGTGTTGCGGTTTGGGGTCTGTAGATGGGATGGATCCCAAAGTAAGGCAGTTTCTGGATGGCCTTTCTTTTAGTCTCTGCTCCATTTTTATTCGCTGTGTTTCCTTTAGACAGGAACAATTCTGGCCCAATTTGCTTTCTGAACATGGTGTTTCATTGCAGCAATAAACCCTAAAATAGTAGATCAATTTCTGAGGGGAAACAAGTATTAATTTTGGTTCCAATAAGAATTAAGTGATAGAAGAAGTGAAATAATACTGAGTGATTTTGAAAGCACTACCCTTTGACTCAACTGATGTCATTATTCTTGCATTCTCAGAGATTAGACATTTTAGATTGAAAGATAGTGTTAGTAGAAACACATATACCTAGTAAGCATCAGTCTTTGGAAATGAAGATGATGACAAAAATTTTTATTATATAAATTGGGACTACTTTATAATAAATGAAGGGGACAGGCTCTGCCTTTCCTGTTTCATATTATTTTATTGAATATTTGGGAATTTCACATCATGATTGTGGATCATGCTCCGCTCCCAGTCTTACCAGATCTTTGCCACTAACCATTTGACTAAACCCCCACCCCCGGAAAAAGAAGAAGGAGGGGATGGGGAGGAGGAGGAAGAATTCGAAGGAAGGGGAGAAGAAGAAAGGAAGGGTGCAAATAAAAGAAAAGTGAAAAGAAAAAGAAAAGAAAAGAAGAAAGAAGGCCCAATTTGTGTTGCCCGTATACTCTCACAGAGGCATGGTTAAACTCCCAGTGACCAGCCCTAAGAGTTCGCTTGAATGGATTTCTGCTCAGGCTGCTACTTTGGGGGTAGGCCATGGGATTGAGGATTGTCACAAACGTTCTCTTCCTCTCTCTCAACTGTGAGTTTGCAGTCATCGATGATAAAAGTAGCTGCCTTGCTTTTGATAGTCAGCAGGAGCATGGATCGTAAGATTCAAGGAGCCAGGTAGCTGTGAACACTAGAGAGCAGGTAGAGGGCACTGTTAAGCCAGAGCTTACATGCAACAGAAAAGGTGTCTCTTGTACTATGGGCACTTGCCCATGAGAGGCCATCGTCATTTAGTATGTAATAAAAGTCTGCGATTATGTCCTGGAGGCCTGGGAAGGAGAAACACTCTTGTGCTTTAGAAGTACTAATACTGTTTGATGGCAAGAGGGGAGTATAGAGAAGGATTGAGAGGACCAGGTAGTGAGTTAGGACAACAGTGAGATGAAGTGACATCAAGTGGCAGAATTGGGAGAGGGGGAACAGTCCTCTGGTGACTGTTTGCAGAGAGGCCAGAGCTCTTGACTTCTTTACACTTCCTAAACTCTTAAGGGGTTCATGAGAGGCCTTTATAAATTCAACAAAAAGGCAGCAAGAATACATGTAGCACGTCTGGTTTCCTCAGATTTCATTTATTTGGGCACATTATGAAATAGAACTTTGAGCAATATGTTCAGTTTCTGTGTACTTGAAGGTAATGTAACTTTCTGTATCACCACACAGCTAGGACTTCCCGCCCCTCACAAGTGCTATCCCTCAAAGCCATAGACTTCTACCTCACACACTTCCAGCCCCTTGCACAGCCATACTTCCTACCTCCCATGTCTTATATCAGACAGCCACGACTTCCCACTTGCCGTACTTCCTGTAGTGTAGATAGGGTTGGTACCCTGCATACCTCCCTTACCCTACACAGCTATGAAATGGTGTCTCACACACTTCTTAGCTCAAGGGTTTGGCACCTGAAGCAGATTTCTTTTAACCCTTTCGTCTCTACCTAAGCAAATTATTTTTCTGTAATCATTAGGAGAGCTCTGAAACAACGTTGAGATTAGAATACGCTTTAAATTTTTAAATACTGAAAAACACATATAAATAAATTAGAAAAGCGTTCTACCTGACAGTCTGTGCTTCTGTACTGTTTAAAAATTTAAGCACAAGTAAAAGTGTGAAGTAGTCGCACAGAGTGACGGTGCAAATGTACTTTGTGTTCCTTTTTGTTCTGTCTAAGGCTGCACTGTGAGTTCTGTTTGGAGTCTACTGATTAAATGCAGGAACAGACAGTTCTGCATGTGTTGGAGACATTTCACCTGAAGCAAGCTCAAATGGCTCTGAATTTTAAAACTGTATTTGAAATGAATGTGTGTAGTTTATCCTTTCTCGACCAGAGCCTAGTTAGAGAAGTAGAAATTAGTACCAGCTGCCCTCTGAACTTTTATGTAGATTTCAACATTAATGAGGAACAAGCAAAGAACTATTAAAATATATATTCTCTCTATATAACATATTCTACATAATCTATTTATATAATAATTATTTATCTAATTATTAAACTCAACAAGCTCAATAGGCACAACTGTTTAGAAAGTAGTTCTTTGTGTTATGTTATTTTTCAGGATGCTGTGTCAGTGACATTTTCAAAATTATAGGTGAATAATGATAAGAAAAATACCACCCTTTAGCTTCATTAATGGCTTTAGGTAAAACACAGGTGAAGTTCCCTTTAATTACCTATGCTGTGCAGATGGTTTCCTCTGTTACTGTTTTCTCTGTGCCACTACCTTGACTAATGCCTTTATTCCCTCTGAAATGACCCTGTACTGCCTAGTTTTATGTCAGCTTGACACAAGCTAGAGCTACTGGTGAGGAGGGAGCTTCAGTTGAGAAAATGCCTCCATAGATGGAGCTGAAGGCAAAACTCTAGGGCATTTTCTTAATTACTGATTTATAGGGGAGGGTTCAGTCCATGCTAGGTGATGCCATCCTGCTCTGCTCTTCCTGTATTCTATGGGAAAGAAGACTGAAGGAGCCATGAGGAGCAAACCAATAAGCGGCACTACTCCATGGCCTCTGCATCAGCTCCTGCCTTCAGGTTTCTCTCCTGTTTGAGTTCCTGCCCTGATGTCCTTCCATGATGGTGTGAAGGTGTAAGCTTTCATCCTTAGTTAGATTTTATCCTCACTGCTAGTATCATGATGTGGTCACCTTTGTTCTCTGAACACAGTGGGGGGCACCATTCATACTGCTCTGTGGCCACCTTGTGATACTAAGTTTACAAATGTTGTAAGCGTAAGCACATTACTCACTGGAGTGGCCCACAGGGAAGGACACTATCAGGAAGTGTGTCCTTGTTAAATAGTCATGGCCTTGTTAGAGGAAGTGTGTCACTGTGGGTGTGGACTTTGAGGTCCTATGCTCAAGTTCCACTTAATGTGGAGGAGAGAATCCCTTCCTGGCTGCTTTCTGATCAAGGTATAGAACTCTCTTATCCTTCTCTGTCACCTTGTCTGCCTGGATGCTGCCATGCTTCCTGCCATGATGACAATGAACTGAACCTCTGAACCTGTAAGCCAGCCCCAATTAAATGCTTTCCTTTATAAAAGTTGCCATGGTCATGGTGTCTCTTCATAGCAATTATACCCTAATGAAGACACTCGCTGATTATTGGTTAGCATCTAGAGTTAGGCAAATGAGCTCTTAGATACTCCTTGACTAGACAAAAGGAAATTATTACGTATTGGCTCTTCCTTGTCATTATAGAGATGAAAAATACAAGACTTTCTTTGTGTTATTTTTTTGTTTCCAATACTGAGGAATTGAACCCAGGGCATTGTGCTTATAGGCAGCTCCTCTACTGCTTAGATATGTCCCTACTTTTCAAAAATAGGATTCAAATAATATTAATATAATTAAATATACATACTTAACTATATTTTATGCTCAGCTCTATATTTTTTTCTGAAAAAAATTTAAATTCATTTAGTTTTTCTACTTTTAGAACAAGACAAAGAATTCTGCCCCAATCTATTCGTATCCCTCCTTCTTCTGCTATCTTTCTAATGCCTGAATTTTTTGTCCCATTTATATTTTTAAAGCTTTCTAAATTAAATTTTGTACTGTGTTTAATTAGAATTGCCAATTAGAATTTAATTATAACTGTTTTATACATCCCAGTCCTTCTTTCCATAATTTTTTTTTCTTCTAGAAGTATATTCCCCAAGTAATCCTTACAGTGACTTGGTGGTGAACTCCCCTTTGTGTCTGGAAGAATCATTGATTCCTCATTGTAGGGGTCAGTTTAGCTGGGCATCTAATTTTAGATTGACATCTATTTGCTCTTTTTGTGTTGGGGAGTCTTGGGGGGCTGTTACTGTAGTTGGTGGGAGAAATAGCATTCTAATCAGCCTGTATCTCTACATAATTTACTATGTGCCCTAAACTGTTATTAAGCTACTGAGATTTGGAAGGTATCTATAATTTTAGTGCTGCCTATTCTGTCATGGAGAAAATGAGGAACCTCTCAATCCACCCTGTATGTCTGTAAGCATTTTCCATCTTGGTTTTCCTTTATTTCTCTATAAACTTTTCAGCTGAAAGTATCGTGCTCACGGTCAGTTCTTTTAGCAATGGTCTTGACTCTATTTCCTTCTAGCCTGTGTGACTGACTCGACTCTCTGTATAAGCCATAGGGTGTTGGCTCATAAATATTTATGACTTCTTATGCTAGTATTGCACATTATGTGCCTTTCCTCCTCCAAGCATTTTAAATATATCTACTTACATGTTTTAGACAGTTGCATTGTTTCACCCCATGGCATGATTATGCTCGCTCGGTGTAGGCTGTCTTTCCTGGCTCTTCCCCAGGATGAGGCGGGAATTTTCGCTTGCTAAATAATGTTGTGGCGAGATCTGTTTTGTTGCTCTGAGTTTTTGGTTTTGGGTTTTGGTTTTCAGCCTCTTTCTGTTGAGTTCTTATCTCTTTCCTGCCTGGTTCTACTGTTCACTCACCCAGCCCTCCTCACGTTAGAGCTGCCTCCGCCTGCATCCTACCTTTCCAGCCCTGCTGTACTGATGTATTTGCAGGTCTTCAGCCCAGTCTATAAACGTCAATTCAAGCCTAGCATGAAGTACTTGCTGACAGGAGCCAGATATGAGTGTCTCCTGAGGGACTCTGGCAGAGCCCTACTGATACAGATGAGGAAGGTTGCAGCTAGCCATTGGACTGAACAAGGGACGCCAATAGAGGAGTTAGAGAAAAGACTGAATGAATGGTTTGCAACACTATAGGAAGAACAATATCAACAACCAGACCCCACCAGTGTTCCCAGGGGCTAAACCACTAACAAATGAGTACACATGGAAGGACCCATGACTCCAGCCACATATGTAGCAGAGGATGGCATTGTCCAGCATCAATAGTGGGAAAAGTCCTTGGTCCTGTGACGGGTCATTTCCCTAATGTAGGGTAATGCCAGGACATTGAGGTTAGAATGGGTAGGTAGGAGTGGGAGCGTCCTCATAGAAGCAGGGTGACTTGGGGATGGGAAAAAGGGGGATAATATTTGAAATGTAAATACATAAAAGATCCAAGAAAAATAAAAATAAAAAAAAGTCAGTGTTAACTTCCACCCATTGCCTGGCTGCAGTTTAAAGTAGTTTCAACACTGGTATGATGTTTAGTTTTTCTTAAATGAACACAAATTAGTCACCTGAGAAGATGGAACCTTAGCTGAGGAATTGCTATCATCAAATATCCTATGGGCACATCTCTGGGACATTTTTCTTAATTGCTGAAGCGCCTGGCTACCAAGCATGGCACATCTCTAGGCAAGCGGGCGTGGGCTGTATAAGAAAAGTGGTTGGTCAAGCCAGTGTGCATCATTCCTCATGCTTTGTGCTTCAATTCCTGCCTCCAGGTTCCTGCCTTGGGCGTGTGCCCTCGAGTCACTTAGTGATAAACAGTAACCTGGAGGCTGAAATAACTGCCCCGCAAGTCATTCTTGTCAGTGTCTGATCACAGTAGAAGAAAGTGAAGTAGAACACCTACATAGTGACCTATGCGGCACTTTCTTTAATCAGTCAGGGGGACTGGACCCAACCTGGAGTTTCCGGCTTGGTCTCCTGGCATAAGTGAACATCCCACTGCCCTGAAATTGCCTTCTACTTTAGGAGCTTTCGATGATTGCATTCCTATTCTACAATGTTTATCTTCTTCCTGATTATCATATTTTCTAATATAATATTATCTTCTAAATAATTGTGTTTATACATGATGTACAGTAATAAACATATTTATATGTGTGCACATTTCTTGGCCTGTTTTAGGTTTAGAGCAAAAAGAGTATTCTAGCCTAAACTCTTGATTACATCTTAATAAGAAGTGAAAAAAAATCTTTATTTAAATGAGATTAACCTGTGGGTTATCATATGATCTTTCTCCGACTGCAAATTATAGATATTCAATTTCATCTGATTTCCTACCAATGGCTTTGACTTAATTTATTATTGCAAAGATTTTGTGTGTGGCAAGACAATTGGTGGTGTCAAAGGGGCAAGGCTGTGCCCTGTTGAGAACCCTTAAGTAGATTCACCACTCAGCTCTCTCCTTCCCATCAGAGGAGTGTGGAACAACACAGCTTATCAACCTTCTCATATTTGGCCTCCTTATATTAGTTTTCTTTTCTTTATTATTGATGCAGTGATATTCGTAATAATAATTTAATGGAAAAATACATGTGGATATATGAGAATGGTAGGGTGACATTATTTAATAGGAAGCCAGAGAGAGCTGAGTGAAGAAGAGGCACTCTCATTTTCTGTGCTGCTGTGCTGAGATGAAATCAGAGGTACCCTATTGTGTGCTGCTGAGCCCTTTGCCATCGTGTCTCAGGGGCTGCAGAGATCCAGTGTCCTAGAACCACACGGAGAGGCAACAGTCTCTCCTTCAAGGTGGCTCTTCCTTTGTTTTAATTTCATGAACTGTTGGTTGTTCCCACAGACCTTCTGTGGCAATACTTTCCTGTGGAATCAAAACACTACAGAATTCCAATAAGTAACTTTGCACATCACTGGAGGAGATCTCTTATTAAAATTTTTTTAAATAAAACATTTTGATATATTCATTTCCTTTTGCACCATTCCATAAAGAAAATATTATTTAATGTTACAAAAGGTAATTTCTTCAGTTGCTATAGTTCTGAGAGCGTGACCTATCCTCTTCATTCTGTGAACAGAGTAGCACGCTGACAAAATACACATCTGTGAGAACCTGTGAGCTTACTTGTAAACAGAGCCCTGGAGATGCATTTAACTTACAATCTGGATTTACTGAACTAGAGCAGGCTGAGGTGGCACCCATGTGAAAACAGGGCACAAAAGAGAATTCCTGCAAAGACAGAGCTTGCAGTGATGTATCCAGGAGCCAAGTAAGGTTGAGGACTGCTGCCAGTCCCCCCTAGGTGGGACAGAAGCCAGGGCAGTGGCTTTCTTAGGCCTACAGAATGATTTAACCTTGATGCTACATTGGCTTTGGTCTTCCAGCCTCCGTAACTACGTGAGTTTTCAATATTCAATTCTTTGTCTACAATCCCTTAGAACAGCGGTTCTCAATCTTTAAGTCATGAGGGGTCACTTAACACCATCTGCATATTAGATATTTACATTACGATACCAACCATAGCACAATTAGAATTATGAAGTAGCAGCAAAATAACTATTGTTGGGAGTTACTCTGACATGAAGAATTGTATTAAAGGGGCATAGAACTAGGAAGATTGAGAAATGCTGCCTTAGAAACTAGTGGGCTATTGGGAAAGCAATGTGGACTATTCTCAGAAATAGAATACACAGCAAACATACTGCGACTTCAATTTCAGGCATGTAAAACTAACTTGTGGGTCATGACTGGGATGCTTCAAGAGGTTGTGTGTGTGTGTGTGTGTGTGTGTGTGTGTGTGTGTGTGTATGTATGTGTTGGACTTTTGCACTCCTTAAAGAAAGGGGAAAAACAGTACAGCTGTTCTTGTGGGCTACTCTTCCCTCTTCCTGGCCATCAGATATGATTCTTTACATATCTCTGCATACTTACTTGGCTTTGGTACACTAAACAGTATTTAAAATATCCAGGAGAGAAAAGCAAAGTTTGTTAATTTAGTTTTTCACTTTCAAACACAATTCTAGTTCTGTGAACTCAAGTCAGACAGTGCTCAGCTTGCTAAAATGTTCTTGTGCATAAACAATCAGGAAAAGTGACATCCTTCTCTCTCTCTCTCTCTCTCTCTCTGTACACACATTCACACATATCATATATACACATATACACATATATGTAAACATATAGGCATATTTGTGTGTGTGTGTGTGTGTGTGTGCACGTGTGTGTGTGTGTACGTACATCCCACATAGGATCATATATCTACATGAAGTTTCCAAGAACCATGCTGAAAACAAGCTACCACTTTTTGCAGGAACATGACCTTCTGTATCATATATAAAAACATCTTACCTTTTTACAGAAGTTTCCTTGGGGAAGTCCTAACAAGAAAAGTATGTCTTTTCCTAACTGACAAATCTTCCTCTTAAAGCTCAGGGCTTATGTTCTTTGTGGTCTTTACTTGTATAATTTTGGTTAGATATTTGAGATTATCTGAAGGAGCCAAGTCAGACACCCAACTAAGTCTAATTTGCTCTTAAAGGATTATTCTTCTCTAAGCACTCTTCAGTGCTATAGCAGGATCTTGCTATTTTGGAGAGGTCATTTGTATATTTCATACCACAATCTAGGTATGGAGAAAGATCCACCAGATATCTGCTTAGAAAAATGTAGAAAGTCAAAGGAGACCATTACACTTTATCTCGTTTATGTTCCTAGGTTTTCTCACTGTGCCTTGCTTTGAATTAATTATGCAGAAAAGAAACGTGTCTTCTGTCTAATTATTTCTAATTCAACTGAACAGGGTGACTGAGTTAATCTTGCTGCAGGTTTTACTGGAAGCTGGAACAACTCATTCATCTGTCGAGCCAGTCAGATACAGTATCCTGGATGTCAGGTGCAATTTGAGCTGTAGGTGATGTCGCAGGTACCAAGACCCAAAGTCCTGGCTCAAGAATAATGTGTGTCGAAATACAAAGATAACAACAATAAACGGAGATAGTACTATTTCTAGGATGTGAGAATGCAATAAATGCTATGAAGAAATAATGAACCAGACAAAGAGGAAGTCAGGCAAATGTGAATGAGAGTTCATACCTTGGGTGGTGATGGTAATTAGGAAAGGTATTTCCATCACCAAGGCAGGAGGATTTGGTCAGGAGGATTTGTTAGGGCTCCCACCAAAGCTCAGGGAGCAATGTATGTAGTTTGTGGTAGAAGAACATTCTAGAAAGAAGAAATAGCACAAAAGCTCAGAGGCAGGAAGGTGTCTGTGAGGACTTGGCTCCTGCACAGACTCTGTGTAAGAGAGGACAGAATGCAGGGAGAGAAACCAGTATATGGAAGGGACAGCCCATGGCCACTTACAGACTATGAGAATAAGTTAGCTTCTGTTCCAAGTGCAACGGGATGAAGTTGTGAAATATGAGCAGAAAATGACACAATCTGGTTTATGTTTTAATGAGAGTTTAATGAGTTTTAGGTTTTTGGTACCTAGCCTCAAGCGCCTACCCTCATTAAGACATTGTGCGGCAGGCCCAGCTATTTCTCATGGAGGCTAAGGTTTGCAGAGACTTGGAAGAGCTTTGGACATACAGGACCCAGGGGAAAGTAACCCTGATAAGCTTGCCAGTCTACATTCTTGACTTGTCAGCAAGAAAGACCTGCTAAGGCTGATGGTATCACTGTCAGCTTTAAGATCATCATTTCTGCCCTGACACTTAATCGTTCCCTGATTAAAGAAAGAATCTTGTCACGACAATTTTACATTATGGGTATCGAAGATATAGTCACAAACCCATAGTAGAAGGCTGTCTGCTTCAGCTTGTTTGAACATGCTATCATGACTTAGAATTTCGAAATGGGTAAATGAAGGAAGAGACACTTAATTAGGAATAGAGTATAATATGAACCCCCCATTAATCATTAATAAACCAGCTGTTTCACCTCACTTAGACATCCTTCGTCACACTTCTGATTCCGTCTCATTATGCCAACGCCTTTCCTGATCACTTTCTGTGATCAGTGAAATGTCATAAGACTCTCATGTCTTCCTAATCAAGAGGTTGGATAAGGATAGACTAAGAAATAATATGCACAGAATTTCTAACTAAAATTGCAGTTATGTAAAGGATAAAGGGAATTCTGTACCATAAAGGCAAGGCTAGAAATGGTTGAAAGCTTTCTGAAGATTAATAACAAATAAGAATGAGGAGAGAGATCAGGCAAGTTTCTAGTTAGCATCTGAAACAGGTGGAAACAGGGGCTGAGTTATCATAAATAGTGTTTCAAAAGTTTCTATGACTCTAAAAGGTTACTACTAGTAATCGTTAGGGATTATTTACTTGGTTATTTAAGGGTACCATAGGCAAGTGTAGTTGTAAGTGATTGACAGGTAAACTGAGCTAGATATTGGTTTAGTTGGGCATAGCAAAGGCTGATGGTAACAGAGTTCATTAAATTCAGTTCAGTAGGTGGTCTTTTTTGTTTTAATTATTTTTTTGTTTTCTTTAATTGGATATTTTATCTTTTTACATTTCAAATATCCCCTTTCCTGTCCTGTTTTCCCCTCTGCAAAGCCCCTGTCCCACCTCACCCTTGCTTCTATGAGGATGCTCCCTCACCCACCCACTAACTCACACCTGGCCCTGGCATTTCCCTACACTCAGGCATTGAGCCTTCCCAGGACCAAGGGCTTCTCCTCCCAATGCCACATAAGGCCGTCCTCTGCTACTGAAGCTGGAGCCATGGGTCCCCCATCAGTATTCTTTGGTTGATGGTTTCATCCCTGGGAGCTCTGTAGGGATGGGGGTTCTGGTTGGTTGCTATTGTTGTTCTTATGGGGTTGCAAACCCCTTCAGCTCTTTAAGTCCTTTCCCTAACTCCTCCATTGGGATCCCCATGCTCAGTCCAATGGTTGGCTGTGAGCATCTGCCTCTGTATTTGTCAGACTCTGGCAGAGCCTCTCAGGAGACAGCTATATCAGGCTCCTGTCAGCATGCACTTCTTGGCACCTGCAATATTGTCTGGGTTTGGTGTCTGTGCACAGGGATGGATCCCCAGGTGGGGCAGTCTCTGGATGGCCTTTCCTTCAGTCTCTGCTTCACACTTTTTTTTTTACCATATTTCCTTTAGACAGGAGCCATTCTGGGTTAAAAATTTGGAGATGAGTGGGTGGCCCCATCCCTCAACTGGGGTCCTTGCCTAAGCTCTGGATATGGTCTCCACAGTAGTCTTGATGGCAGAATGCCTTTGCTTCTGGGCTGAGCTTGCCTACAATGCTGGCCTCCCTACCTCAAGTCAGTGTGCTCCCTCTCTTGGATTTTTCATAGTTGCAGTTCTCTCCTTTACTAGGTGAAATTGGGTACTCCACATCATTCTCACTTATTTTTCACTGATGAATATTTAGTTACTAGGAAGCATCTGGATACACAAATGGAGGAAACCCGTTCACACTGACTGTGTTCTGGCGGCCATCTTTAGATTATACTCTGAGGGAATACTCTAGGTCACTCTTGTGCCATACATGCCATGGCAAGCTATGTTCACGAGGGGATTATTTTAGGAGTGGTAATTTATATTTGAGTGGATGGCTTTTGCTGTGATTTTCCTTTGAACAGATCAAAGATTATCTGTTTATCATGCATTAGGTAGTGAAAGCATGGTTTATTTTTCTTTGATGTGATACTAGATTTATACTTCTGCTGTAGAAGTGTCATGGCAATTTCTGTTGAAACTCCGCTCTCAATTAGATTCAAATATTCTGATATAACAGCAGAAGCCGTTAATGTGTCAGTCCTGACAATTTGTGTCAACCATGCTGGCACTACGTACTTTTAACAATCAATCTTATTAGAAAAAGTGACATCACCTTCCCTCCTCTTGACGTGCTTGCTTGGTCTAGTCTTTGTTTCAAAACCCATTGCACACTGCAATTTTTACATGGGCACACACATATGTACATACAATAGGTAGTACAGCATTTATACACTAATTTTACTAATTTTTAGTTTTGCTCTCGAAGAAAAAGACCTTATTGTTTTAAAATCACATTTTCTTACACACTGTGATATTATGTGAACAGTGACATTACACCTTGATGTGTCTGGAAAAAAATATCTGTACAGATATTTTCATGACCTTTGTGAATGCCCGTGTCCACGTCCATTAATACATCATTTTAGACCTCTGTCTATCAGAAGCACTACCATGAGATCTTAGTAATTTTAAAAGATGGATTTGGTTATACTTGTGGAAGGATACAAGATGTGTCCGTAAAACCAAGGAGTAATCATTAGGAGTGAGAGCGAACCCCATATGCTAAAGGAGTCACAAATAGAGCTGTCATTCAGACTGGTTAAAGCTCTTCCATACCATGTGCACATTCCGCTCAATTGGCTGTGGATAGCACAAGTATAGTGTTCAGGATGAGTCTGTGTCCAGCTGGGCTCAGCTGGGAGCGCCTGTCAAGCTTGATGAATGATGTCAAGAGGAAGAGCAGGTGGGTGGCACAGAGTCTGTGCGTTCTCCTCCATTGTCCATCGTGCTGGGTCCGGGCTACCAGCAGCAAGGGGAAGCCATTAAATATGGCCAGCTACTTACGCTAGCTAATGGAATATTACCATTAGTAAGAAGCATAAAATCTTTTTCATGCTAAATTCCAAGACGGCTTTGTTGACTAGACAGAAGGGAGGCACTGAAAAGTAAAAAGATTCAGTAATTTTTCACATACTGTTCTAAAAAAAAAACCCATTTGTTTCCTCAGGAAGCATGCAAATTAAATAAAACATCACTACAAAATGATTAATCTTTCCCTTGGAAGTCTAAAAGCATATTAAGAATAAGAGACAATGCTTCTTTTTATGAGATTTTTTTTTAAAAAATAAACAACGCATTGTACTTATAAACAGCTACAAAGAAATATAGAGCGGTGTGTATTTAAAAGGTCCACATGTCATCAAATTTCTCAGCGCAAAGTTGGACATTTATACTTCTCCTTTCTTTAGTCTCTCCATTTCCATCCCTTTTGCAGTGACATGAAGTGACATTATACGGAAGGGCGAGGGCTCCAGTAATGAAGTATGGATTAGACATGTCAGAGAGGTTACAAGGCTATGGGAGGTGAGTCTGCAAATGGCCGTCACGGATGTCTAACTATGCTTGTGACAGATTGCGGCCGTGGCCCAAGCGTCGTGGCTGTGAGTTTGATCCTTCCCGGTCAGGGCCGGTCTGTGCTTCGATGTTGTCTGCTCTGCCTTTCCTCTTGCCTGAAGATTCTGTCCTCTTTTCGTTCCTGCACTTCCGAGAAATAGAGATGTTGTTCTGTTCTTTAACATCTTACATTGGCAGAATTAAAATGATCTCTGATCTTGTGTTTTTATTTTTCTTCTTCAATTGAAAACCCTATGTTATGCTTCCAAGGTACTGCTTTTTTTTTTACTAAAGCAAACATTTATTCTTTTGTAATTTCATATATGAATGCAGTGTGTTAAAATCATTATCTAAGGGCTAGGTGTGGCGGGTCACAACTTTAATCCCACTACTTGGGAGGCAGAGGCAGTCAAATGTCGGGTAATTCAAGGTCAGCCTGGTCCATGAAGTAAGACCCTGTCATTAAAAATAGCAGCAGCAGCAGCAGCAGCAACAGCAACAACAGCAGCAGCAGCAACAACAACAACAACAACAACACATTTACCTGTCTTCCGACCTGCTTCCGTCTTTTAACCTCTTTTCAGGTCTTATACCCCTCATAACTTTTTGTACCACTTCTTTTCTAACAACCTACTGAATTCAGTCAGTGCTTGCACAAGCTCATGGGTGTAGGGCACCAACCACTGGAGCATGGGCATCTTGTCTTGGGCCATGTTGTTACAGAAAACTGACTCTCCTTCCTCAATTGTCCAGGAACAGCCAATAGCTGTTCAGCCTGGTGTATGGTCTTCTGAGCCCCTAATCCACTGATGCTGGGATCTTGACTGTCTCACCTTTGTGTCTTTCTTCAGGACTTATGTGAGCATTCACAAGGCCTGTGAATTCATGAGTGAGTACAGTGGCTATGCTATGTCTAGAAGACACTATTTTGCAGCTAATTTCTAGCTCCCTATTAACTTGGTGCTTTCTCTACTATTACATCATCAAGCTCAAATTTGGCCTTTCTCACTTGATTTTATCTGCCAAAATTAAAATCCCATCAGCTTCTCAATACACCAAATAAGAATAGATAATAGATAAGTAGACTTTGAGGAAAATATGCATATTAAAACATTAAAAGGGTGAATTACAATGATGCCAGTTCTTTTCATAATAGAATAGCAGAAATTGGGCTTAACATTCTGCATATAGCCATTATCCCAAAATAGATTAAACGTGTATGTAATAGTTTCCAAGATCTGAGGCATCAGGCCACAAATTCAGTCTCACGAGAGACAGGAAACATGGGATCTTGACCTTTTCTGTCCCAGTTCACATTTACAAAATTTTGCAGACCATTACCTAAGGAAGGCAAACCAGGCAAAACCTAAGATCCCCAAGCTGAAAACACAGAGCTGAGAATTTAGGAAGATGTCAGTAACAGAGGTCTAGAGAGTGATGACTACACAGTAAAGGAATTCTGGGATCTGCTGGTGATCCTTCTTTAGTGATAGTAAGGACCATCAAAATCACTTAGAAAAGAATCGTCTACAGCCACATATTGGACCACTTAGAATTTTATTACCTGAGAGGTAGAGGCAGAAGATTAGGAGTTCAGTGTCATTCTCTACATTATTAGCTATTTTTCCTAGTGCTGTGATGCCATGACCAAGGCAACTTAGAAAAGAATAGATTATTGGGACTTACAGCTTCAGAGAGTGATTCCCTGACCACCTTTGAATGGAAAATGGTAGCAGCCAAGCAGTTATGGTGTGGCAGCAATAATTATGAGCTTATATCTTGATCCTCAAGCACAAGGCAGGGAGAGAGAGAGAGAGAGAGAGAGAGAGAGAGTGTCACCTAGGAATTGCATGGACTTTTGAAGCCATAAAGCCCACCGGCAGTGACAGATCTCTTCTAAAATAGCATACATATACATATACATATACATATACATATACATATACATATACATATACATATACATATACATATACATATACATATACATATACATATACATATACATATATATGTAACAAATGTTATTCCCTTTCCCAGTTTCCCCTGACATAAGCCCCCATCCCATCCCCCTCCCTTTCTTCTATAGGAGTATTCCCCCTCCCTAACCAACCACCCCTCTTTCCCACAAAACACCCCCCTTTCCCCCTACATTCCCCTACACTGAGAAGGGGGGTCTAGCCTTGGCAGGACCAAGGGCTTCTCCTTCCATTGCTGCCCAACAAGGCCATCCTCTGCTATATATGCTGCTGGAGCCGTGGGTCTGTCCATGTATAGTCTTTGAGTAGTGGTTTAATCCCTGGGAGCTCTAGTTGGTTGGTATTGTTCTTATGGGGTTTCAAGCACCTTCAGCTCCTTCAAATCTTTCTCTAATTCCTCCAACAGGGACCCTGTTCTCAGTTCAATTCACCTCTGTATTTGACATGCTCTGTCTGTGCCTCTCAGGAGACAGCTATATTAGGCTCCTGTCAGCATGCACTTCTTAGCTTCATCAATATTATCTAATTTTGGTGACTGTATATATGTGAGCTCTATCCCCAGGTGGGGCAGGCTCTGAATGGCCATTCCTTTAGTCTCTGCTCCAAACTTTATCTCCATATCCCCTCCTATGAATATTTTTGTTCCCCCTTTTAAGAAGGACTAAAGCATCCACACTTTGGTCTTCCTTCTTCTTGAGCTTCATGAGGTCTGTGGATTGTATATTGGGTAATTCGAGCTTTTGGGTCAATATCCACTTATCAGTGTGTGTATACCATGTGTGTTTTTCTGTGATTGGGTTACTTTCAGGATGATATTTTCTAGTTCAATCCATTTGCCTATGAAGTTCATGAAGTCATTGTTTTTGATAGCTGAGTAGTATTCCATTGTGTAGATGTACCACATTTTCTGTATCCATCCTATGTTGAAGGACATCTGGGTTCTTTCCAGCTTCTGGCTATTATAAACAAGGCTGCTATGAATATAGTGGAGCATGTGTCTTTGTTGTATGTTGGAGCATCTTTTGGGTGTATGCCCAGGAGAGGTATAACTGGGTCCTCAGGTAGTACCATGTTCGATTTTCTGAGGAACCTCCAAACTGATTTCCAGAATGGTTGTACCAGTCTGCAATCCCATCAACAATGGAGGAGTGTTCCTCTTTCTCCGCATTCTCGCCAGCATCTGCTGTCACCTGAGTTTTTGATCTTAGCCATTCTCACTGGTGTGAGGTGAAATCTCAGGGTTGTTTTGATTTGCATTTCTGTGATGACTAAGGATGTTGAACATTTCTTTAGGTGCTTCTCAGCCATTCGGCATTCCTCAGCTGTGAGTTCTTTGTTTAGCTCTGTACCCCATTTTTAATAGGGTTATTTTTCTCTCTGAAGTCTAACTTCTTGAGCTCTTTGTATATTTTGTATATTAGCCCTCTCTCAGATGTAGGATTGGTAAAGATCTGTTGGTTGCCTGCCGTTTTGTCCTAATGACATTGTTCTTTGTTTTACAGAAGCTTTGCAGTTTTGTGAGGTCCCATTTGTTGATTCTTGATCTTAGAGCCATTAGTATTTTGTTCAGGAAAATTTCCCCAGTTCTCATGGCTTTTCCACATTTTCTCTTCTACTGTTCTACCATGTATTCAAACATGTGAGCCTATAGGGGACATTTGCATTTCAGCCACCACATCCAATACTAGTGAGTTCATGGTCAGACTGAGCAACAATAGAACCTACCACATTCCCCCATCCAACTGCAAAAAATACTCTTAAAGATTATTTTAAAGATGTTTGAACCTGTCATAAAATACTTATAATGTAGACATCTAAGAATCCGATGTCTGAGAGCTGTGAGTTTGAGGCTAGTCTTAGTTATATAGTAAGCTCCAATCCAGTCTGGAGAGAGGTTCTATCATTAAAAATTATGTGATACTCACAGGATAAAATGTAAAATGTGTTCTTATCTGCCAAAATTGGGAAAGTCGTAATAGATGATTGGATATAGTATTCTGTTGTGAGGGGTAATTAGTTCTAAACTATGCAGTGCTTTGAGGCCAACTAACAAACTCTGAAAGTGAAAGCCATCCCCAAGCAACCAAACTCTGCAAGTGACTTAACAGGACAAAGATAACCAAATTGGCTCATAAAACAAAATGAAATGAATTTAATGGATTCAAGTCATAAAAATATTCTGTAACTACCATCATAATTAGCATAAAGTAAATAGCAGAAAGAAATGTGAAAAATCCATAAATGTTTATAAGACAATGATAGCATCTTAAATAATCCAAGAGAAATTCAAAGAACAGGACAAAGTTTATCTGAATATACAAGAAAATGAAGGATGACCAGAAGTTTTGGGGGGTAATTAGGGGAAAACTTTTAGCACTCAAAGCTTATATTAGAAATACCAAAGATCTGATAGATAATGACCTGAGCTTTACCTTAAGAAAGGGAAATACATGCAAATTAAATGCAAAGTAAACCACCACCACCACAATAACAACAAAAGAAATAGTGAAGATCATAGAGAAAAATCTATAAGACAGAAAATAGAAAGCATCAGAGGAAAAATCAATGCAGTTGAAGTTGGCTTCAAAACATTAGCTCGATGATGAGGAGATACAATAAATATATACATTACTTACATCAGGAATAAAAGAGATGACATCATTATACATTCAACATTTGTATATAAAATGGTGAAGAAACAGAACAGAACTTAAACAAATACATTCAACAAGTTGCATGTAATGGGGGATATTTATCAACAGACTCTAATTACCAAAGCTTACTCAGAATGAACCTCATGGTGTGGGCATACAGCTCAGTGGTAGAGCACTTGCTTAACATGAAGGGAGATTCTAGGTCCAATATGCAATGACGTGAAAGTGACTAATGCCCTCAGCCCTCCATTTACATGTAAGTTGCATTCATGGTTCAAAATACCCAGTAAAGAAAGATGCAGAGGCGTGAGCCTTCATGGTCAATTTACTAAACATCGAAAAGGGAAACAATACCATTTCTTACAGATTCTTTTTCAGAACTTGAAGGAATACTTCCCAACTCATTCTTTGTGACCAACATTCCTATGAAACTCAAATGATTAAATGAGGTTTAGTGTAGATAGTATATATTATTCAAGTAGGACTTGTCTCAGGAATGTAATGTGATAACTAACAAATTAACAAAATAAAAATATCTTAATTCATTATACACATTTAGGCATATCTAGTTTTTTTTTTAAAATCCTTCCTTCCATCTTGAAATATCCGATTATTGGAGGCCTTTGTCTTACATGGGAGAGACCCAGAATCAATACCTGTAGGCAAAACAAACAAAACAAAATCTCAGAACAAAGAAGAAAATATACAAATAGATGAGAAACTCACCTTATAAAGGCATCTACAAACTCAACAGGAGGCAGCATTGCAAGTATTGTCTGTGGACACTGATACGTCCATGGTAAGATGAGGGGTACCAGAATGGCACTTCCTCCTCCCACTTCTGTTCCCTATCAGGAGAAGCTTTTCGGTAGCAAAATCATCCAGGGAAAAGAACTTCACAGAATATCGACTGGGAAATGGGAAGAAAAGCTCCATTTGCACATGGTCTGACTATCTGTGCATGAAATATGACTTACAATATAAGAGAGGTGACAGTACTAAGTGAGCTCAACATAGTGAGGGGCTATGTGGTAAATATTTTAAAAATAAATAACACTTCTTTATAATACCAATAAGTTATATATCCATGTTAACAGAGTGATTCTTCTTACAATAGAGTAGAAAGGCATAGCAAAAATTTGGTTCTGTTTGGCAAGACAAAGGAGTTATTATTAGGTCAAAATACATAGAAGTTACAGCTTAGGAAAGGGCGCTTGTGAGGCACGCACACGGTCCTAGCACCTGAACAACACAGGAAGAACATGATAACTGTGGTGGTTTGAATATGCTTGACCCATAGGGAGTAGCACTGTTAGAATGTGTGGCCTTGTTGGGGGAAGTGTGTCAATGTGGGGTGGATTTTGAAGGTCTCCTCCTATGCTTGGACTCCACCCATTATAGAAGAGAGCTTCCTTCTAGTGGCATGAGGATGTTAGTCTCTTCTGGATGCCTTTAAATCAAGATGCTGAAGTCTGAGCTCCTTCGACAGCGCTATGTCTGCCTGCACGCTGCCATGCTTTCTGCTCCGATGATAATGAACTAAACTTCTGAAACAGTAAGCCAGCCCCAATTAAATGTTTGCCTTTGTAAGAGTTGCTTTGATGATAGCATCTCTTCATAGCAAAGGAAAACCCAAAAACAATCACCTACACACATGGTTCCAAACAGAGCTGACAGTGGCTAAAGGTCAGATAAATCAGCAGGTGTGCCCAGTTCATGGGACAGAGGACACAGTACTGTTACATCATAAACTGATCTGGGGCATCATTATGTTGTCAGGGGAAACCCAAGCACGTGTTTCTTTTCATGTAAACTATTATAAAGACTTTGTGAAAATGTAAAGGACGCAAAATAGCCAGAGACTTTGAAGAGGAGACTAGTTAGAGAACTGACGCTACTTAGTACCAAGACTGGCACATCTCCAGCAATCAGAGCAACATGGGATTGGCATAAGGACAGACGGATATATCAATGGAGCAGAAGAAGAGAGTCCAGAAATAGGCTCATATGCATACACACAGACAGCTGGTTTTCTTCAAAACTGCAATGCCAATTCAGTGGATAAGGGATGTATTTTTTCCATCAAATGGTTCTGAATTATTGGCTATCCATATGTAGCAGGAAAGAGCAGAATAAGAAGATAACAATTCAAAGTGGATTCTAGACCTAAATATAAAACAAACCCAATGGGCTTTACTGAAGAATGCCAAACAGAAAACTTTTGGGGTCTTGGGTTGTCTGTCACATTTCTCCTATTGAGATTTCAATCTCCAGAAAGCCAAGGTAATTAGTTAGAATTTGTCTGAAGTAAGATTTCTGTTCTTAGAAATATACTGTGAAGAGAATAAAATGGTAAGCCACAGAATGGGAAGTGAGGTTTGCAATGTATACATCTGTCAGAGAACACGTGTCTAGGGTGCGTAAGGGAGGATCAGCACTCGGTAGGGAAATAACTTGGTTTCAAGATTGGCAAAATGTTAACGATCTATCAGCAAGCAAGTGGTACAGATGGCAGATCAGTACACAAAAAGATGTTCAAAACTATAAATCACTTGAGGAATGCAAATAAAAAGACATGCAGCATGCTACTTCTGCAATTTAAAAACTGACCATGCTAGCAAGAGTGTAAAGCAGCCAGAGCTTCCATATTCTGCAAGTGGGAAGATGAGGACGATACAATAACTTTGCAGACAATTCAATGCGTTCTTACTGCCCCACCTGGGGATCCATCCCGCACACAGACACCAAACCCAGACACTACTGCGGATGCCAAGATGTGCTTGCTGACAGGACCCTGATATAGCTGTCTCCTGAGAGGCTTTGCCAGAGTCTGACAAACACAGAGGCAGATGCTCACAGCCAACCATTGGACTGAGCACAGGGACCCCAGTGGAGCAATAAGAGAAAGGACTGGAGGAGCAGAAGGGGTTTGCAATCCCATAGGAAGAACAACAATATCCACCAACCAGACCGCACCCCCAGAGCTCCCAGAGATGAAACCACCAACCAAAGAATACATATGGGGGACCGATGCCTCCAGCTGCATATGTAGCAGAGAACAGCCTTATGTGGCATCAATGGGAGGGGAGGCCCCTGGTCCTGGGAAGGCTCAATGCCTGAGTGTAGGGAAGTGCCATGGCAGGGAGGTGGGAGTTAGTGGGTGGGTGAAGGAACACCCTTATAGAAGCAGGGAGGGAGAATGGGATAGGGAGTTTCCAGAGGGGGAACCAGGAAAGGGGATAACATTTGAAGTGTAAAAAAATAAGATATCCAATAAGTGGCTATTAACCCAAATGCTTAAATTACCCTAGATGCACAGAACACATGAAACTCAAGAAGGATGACCAAAATGTGAATGCTTCACTCCTTCTTTAAAAGGGGAACAAGAATACCCTTGGCAGGGAATAGGGAGGCAAAGTTTAGAACAGAGGCAGAAGGAACACCCATTCAGAGCCTGCCCCACCTGTGGCCCATACATATACAGCCACCAAACTAGATAAGATGGATGAAGCAAAGAAGTGCAGGCCGACAGGAACCGCATGTAGATCTCTCCTGAGAGACACAGCCAGAATACAGCAAATACAGAGGCAAATGCCAGCAGCAAACCACTGAATTGAGAACGGGACCCCCGTTGAAGGAATCTTAGAAAGGACAGGAAGAGCTTGAAGGGGCTCGAGACCCCATATGAACAACAATGCCAACCAACCAGAGCTTCCAGGGACTAAGCCACCACCCAAAGACTATACATGGACTGACCCTGGGCTCCAACCTCATAGGTAGCAATGAATAGCCTAGTAAGAGCACCAGTGGAAGGGGAAGCCCTTGGTCCTGCCAAGACTGAACCCCCAGTGAACGTAATTGTTGGGGGAAGAGTGGTAATGGGGGGAGGATGGGGAGGGGAACACCCATATAGAAGGGGAGGGGGACGTTGGCTTGGAAACCGGGAAGGGGAATAACAATCAAAATGTAAATAAGAAATACTCAAGTTAAACACCTAAAGAAATGTTCAACATCTTTAGTCATAAGGGAAATGCAAATCAAAACAACCCTGAGATTTCACCTCACACCAGTGAGAATGGCTAAGATCAAAAACTCAGGTGACAGCAAATGCTGGCGAGGATGTGGAGAAAGAGGAACACTCCTCCATTGTTGGTGGGATTGCAGACTGGTACAACCATTCTGGAAATCAGTCTGGAGGTTCCTCAGAAAATTGGACATTGAACTGCCTGAGGATCCAGCTATACCTCTCTTGGGCACATACCCACAAGATGCCCCAACATATAAAAAAGACACGTGCTCCACTATGTTCATAGCAGCCTTATTTATAATAGCCAGAAGCTGGAAAGAACCCAGATGCCCTTCAACAGAGGAATGGATACAGAAAATGGAATATTACTCAGCTATCAAAAACAATGACTTTATGAAATTCGTAGGCAAATGGTTGGGACTGGAAAATATCATCCTGAGTGAGGTAACCCAATCACAGAAAAACACACATGGTATGCACTCATTGATAAGTGGCTATTAGCCCAAATGCTTGAATTACCCTAGATGCCTAGAACAAATGAAACTCAAGACAGATGATCAAAATGTGAATGCTTCACTCCTTCTTTAAAAGGGGAACAAGAATACCCTTGGCAGGGAATAGAGAGGCAAAGATTAAAACAGAGACTGACGGAACACCTATTCAGAGTCTGCCCCACATGTGGCCCATGCATATACAGTCATCCAATTAGACAAGATGGATGAAGCAAAGAAGTCCAGGCCGACAGGAGCCGGATGTAGATCTCTCCCGAGAGACACAGCCAGAATACAGCAAACACAGAGGCGAATGCCAGCAGCAAACCACTGAACTGAGAATGGGACCCCCGTTGAAGGAATCAGAGAAAGAACTGGAAGAGCTTGAAGGGGCTCGAGACCCCATATGTACAACAATGCCAAGCAACCAGAGCTTCCAGGGACTAAGCCACTACCCAAAGACTATACATGGACTGACCCTGGACTCTGACCTCATAGGTAGCAATGAATATCCTAGTAAGAGCACCAGTGGAAGGGGAAGCCCTGGGTCCTGCTAAGACTGAACCCCCAGTGAACGTGATTGTTGGGGGGAGGGCAACAAGGGGGGGAGGATGGGGAGGGGAACACCCATAAGGAAGGGGAGGGGGGAGGGGGATGTTTGCCCGGAAACCGGGAAAGGGAATAACACTCGAAATGTATATAAAAAATACTCAAGTTAATAAAAAAATATATGAAAATGAATAAAAAAGAAATACACAAGTTAATAAAGATAAAAAATTGAAAAAAGAAACAAAACATAACAAACATTATTCATGTACTCCCGTCTTAGTATTTTTCCAGAGATTGAAAGCATATGTTCACACAAAAATTCATACTTAGCTAGCCAGAGAGATGGGTCAGCAATTAACAGTGGTCACTGGTTACTGGTGTCTCAAAAAAAAAAAAACTGGGTTGAGTTCCCAGGACCTCACAGTGACCTGTTACTCCAGATCTCGGGGATTGGACACCTTTGTCTGGGCTCTAGGCTCTGTAGGCTCACCTGTACAAGCAAATGAAATACAAATAAACCTTTAAAAATTTTGGGGTCACATGTTCATTGTAGCTTTATTTACAATAGCCATATCTTACAGTGCAATAGTCAGTCAATAGGTGAGCTAGTAAAATGTGATATGACTATACAATAAAACACTGTTACCAATAAAAGGATTGACCTACTCATACAGTCATCATATATAAATCTGAAATAGTTATGCTGAATGAGCGAATCCAGACCAAAAATGACAACATAAGGAATATTGCCTCATACAATTTTAAGAAGTACAAATAGATATTTAGACATGTAAAACACATCAGGTTTTCTTGGTGTGCTCTGGGCCCAGATGGGAGACAACAGGACTTCAGGGAGAATTTCCTCAGCAAATGCAGACTCTGGGTCTATGCACATATTACTGTGTTGGCATTTTTGCTACTCTCATGGGTATGTGTGCATTGGTAAGCCTTATCAAATTGCATATTTAAAGATATGAAATTCACTGCCTATCTGTTTTACCTTAACAAGGAATAAAATGTCCGGTGTCAGTTTTTTTGTTTTTTGTTTTTTGTTTTTTTTCTGTTGCCCTTGTCCAGTTCTTTGAAGCAATACCAAATACCAAAGAAACAAGTTTTGGTAAGAACAAGATGTTAAAGACGCTTCATCAACATTACTACTACACACTGAGACTAGAGACTAATCTGTTCTCCTTGTGTGATTCTCTTTCTCTGTTGCCAAAAGTGACTTTGAAGCACTTTAGAACTCTGGAAAACCAGTTTGGAAGAGACTGAACCCAGTAAGCTCACAAAATGATAAGTGGTCCAACCTTTGCTTCCACAGGAACTCACTCCCCACACCAGAAGCATCCCTGATGGTTCTTCACGTTTAAGTCACATAAAACTTTCTTGTCTATGTTAACATTTGCAACTTTTGTGAGTTTTTCTAGACAAGCTTTATTTGGTTATTACAAACCATGAGGGCAATGAGACAAGCTGAATTTTGCGCAAGGACACGGTAGATAACATCTTTCTACCTACGTCTTTACTACCTTATATGTAAGTAGTTTCTGCTCTGCCATCCACTGGAGACAAGTTCACTGCTTTGGTGTTGGTTTGGTAGCATTGTGATAAGGGAATGTCATACCTGGGTATCTTTTTTTTTCTCCATCTTTATTAAATTGGGTATTTCTTATTTGCATTTCAATTGTTATTACCTTTCCAGGTTTCCAGGCCAACATCCCCCAGCCCCTCCCCCTCTCCTTCTATATGGGTGTTCCCCTCCCCATCCTCCCCCCATTACTGCCCTCCCCCCAACAATTCCGTTCACTGGAGTTTCAGTCTTGGCAGGACCAAGGGCTTCCCCGTCCACTGATGCTCTTACTAGGATGTTCATTGCTACCTATGAGGTTGGAGTCCAGGGTCAATCCATGTAATGGCTTAGTCCCTGGAAGCTCTGGTTGCTTGGCATTGTTGTTCATATGGGGTCTCAAGCCCCTTCAAGCTCTTCCAGTTCTTTCTCTGATTCCTTCAACAGGGGTCCCGTTCTCAGTTCAGTGGTTTGCTGCTGGCATTTGCCTATGTATTTGCTGTATTCTGGTTGTGTCTCTCAGGAGAGATCTACATCTGGTTCCTGTCAGTCTGCACTTCTTTGCTTCATCCATCATATCTTATACAGCAGACAAGAACCCTATTCCAGTCTGGATGCTTTAAGTGCATGGTGAGGGAACTGGGTAGGTTCTATTCCTTCTAGAACTTCTTTACTTGGCTTGTGTGTGGCTGCTGTGATCATTCGTGCCTTGTGATGCCTGTGACCTAGTTTCCTTTTTGTTAGGACGCAGATCATATTGAGCCTACCCATAAGACCATATCTTACCTTAGTTGATTACTCCCCATTTCTAAATATAGCCACATCAAGAGATATTAAGGATTAGGACTCACCCATCTCCTGAAAGTTCTCTTTTATTGGGTAAGAAACAAACCTATAGTATTCTCTTTCAGGAGTGAGGTGATGTTTTCAAAGCATTGCTAATGTGTTTGACACATTTTATGGAGTGGATGATTGTTTCTGGAATGGAAAAGAAATAACTGAAAAAGAAGTGAGCAGAGAGAACAGCTATCTGCAGTGGCAACATTGGTGAAACATCATTATGCATTTTGATTTTACGAAAGATGTGTGCTTGGTAGATAACATAAGGGGCAGCAAAATATTCTAGGACCCCACGAACACACTATGGAAGTCTCTGGGCTTGTGACAGTGCATGTCTGTTCTTAATTACTGACACTTGGTTGGGAATGCCAAGACCGACTCTCAGTCACATAGCTCCTCATGGAAGACGCAGAACATCAGGAGTCTCCAGCGCTCTAGAGCTCTTAATTAAAGAGAAGCCCAAGGCAGGGCATTGTGATGGTGGCAGTTCACACAGACCTCCATTCTTGGTCCTCAGTTTCAGGAGATAAATGAAAATTTGCTGGATTGTGCCTTAATATGTGGCTTCAGCGTAGTGGGTAGCTTTGTTTCTTTTCCTGATGCGAAATTTAGGAAGTTTAAATTGAAACCCTATTTGTGAAGCACAAACGTTTTATTTAATAATCACTACTACTGCTCAGTAACCATCTTGGCTGATTAAATAAGTAAGAAAATCATTTATTGTGTTTGCCAAATTAAATGCACAGGTTTTTTTTTTTTAAATTTTAAATCATCTTACTTTTTTTCTTGTGGATTTAACCGTATCTGATCTTAAATCAATTTAGGTTAGCAAGCTTCTTAAGGAGCTCATCTGAAGGAGTATCCTGTGCTTATAAAACATCATGACACTCTTTAACATTCTATATGTTACTCATACTTTCTAAGCTCAATGATCTGTGGTGGGATATTAATTAACTCTCAAAATTCTAATAGCTGAGCAGATCACTTGATTTCATTCACCTACACTGCTTTATGTTAATTAATGAAAACGATAAATTGTGAGCCCTTGCAAATTGTATTGCTCCATTGCATTTAGGGCTCTTGTAATTCCTACCCTTAATTAAATAATGAGGCTGCACAGCGTAGTCCTAGCTGTGAGTTATACTGGATGGTAGCTCTAGCTGAGACTCCTACTGGCCAGTCAGAATAATCTATGTGTGTCTTTTCAAATAAGGAGGCAAATTTATCCTTCAGTTTTGCAGCCTGATGTGTTGGGAAACAGCCCAGGGCTGTGCTGCTTTGCCTTGATGGAACTGTCTACATTAGACTTTCCTTTCTTCCTGTCCATTGTACGCACATTATAGAGAGAGGTGTTTCATTAGTTGGCAGTTGGTGGGAATCATACAGCAAAGATACCGCATGACCAGGCTGAATGTCTTCTGCTTCTTTCAAAAGTGAATGCACTCGCCCTGCCTGCCACTGAGAAATCAACAGACTGAGCATGTACAGAGTACTGCCAGCAGCCACATCAGAGGGCTGGGAGATACTTTTCGGAGAAGATGCACATCTCCCAGCACATCAAGTTCCAATCCTCAACTCTTTCCAGAGAGAGAGAGAGAGAGAGAGAGAGAGAGAGAGAGAGAGAGAGAGACACAGAGACAGACACAGAGACAGACACAGAGACAGACACAGAGAGAGACACAGAGAGAAGAGATCTGTATGGGATTTAGAGACCTTACATGTCTTCATTCTTTCCATGTGTCTGTGTCACTGTCATGGCATGCACGTGCAGGTCAGAGAGAAACTTTGAGGAGCTGGTTTGCTCCATCTACAATGTGGGTTCCAGGGACCAAACTCAGATCCTCAGTCAGGAATCTTTCCTAATTGAGAAATCTCACCAGATGAAGACCTTGCATTTTGTAGTGTCAACACAACATACAAATATTAATTTGGGTGGGTACTACTCCTGAGTAATAGGCCAGACATAGCCTGTGTTGTCATCTATTCCTATTTCTTAGATGCATTTCCTGCCTGGTTTATTATAGTGCGCTTTCCACTTGCAGGACTTTTAATTTTGGGGGAGTTGTTCAGGAGAAAGTGAGATGGGACAGATGTCTTTCAAGCCATTGGCCAATCGGCATTATTTCTAGAATGGGAGCACCAACGTCAGTGCCCTGTTTCATATTTCTTTACTCCAAGAGTTCCTAGTCGACCCTTGCCTTTCACCTTCCCTATGTCCCTATACTTCGGTGTGAAGGAGTGTCTTCTTTCCCACAGGTTGTTTCCTTTCTCTGTACCTTGACACTCACTAGCTATTTCCAGAGAGAAAGCCTCACACTAGCCTGAGAGCGGAGGAGCAAGAATCTCTTTTATCGATCCTTTGCTTAGTGTTACTCAAGCTATGTTCTTACTGGTCTTAGGATAGGGAAAATATATCTCATTCTTTTGCTCTATGATAGTCAAACTGCCTCATGTCTTTGAGGGTTTAGTCCATGAGAGATTTTATGCTACTATTTTTGGTGCGAGGGGATCTCAAATGGTAGCTAGATAAGTGGCAAACATTAACGGCGTATTTATCGGGTAACATGACATGTTATATGAGTTCATATCATACAATGTTTGCTGAGGTGATAGATTTGTTGGTTATGTTTTAATATAGGAGTTATAAATCACTTATCACATACCAGTTTTACTTCAGAAAAAGAAGCAAGAGTTCCTCCAGTGGCAAAGAAATTAAAACCAAAGTAACTCAGAATAACAGTATGTACCAAAAAATTGTACTTAGTAACAAACAAAATTTTTCTGCTGACATAGAAAAGTCTTGATCATTTTTTAGCAGTGTTTATAATATTTGAGGTACCCATATTTTTTCTCCTACTTGTACATTTCTTCCTTTACATATTTTTTCCAGAAAAAAAAAGTGTAATAGTTAACTTCACAAGTTTGCCAAGCTTAAGAAGATAGAGTGGTTAACTGTGATTCCAATGTGTATCCTTAAATACTATTTACAATAGGGAACAAATGGAGCCATCTTTGGCGCACAACAATAGGTGAATAGAGTGTGCCACCCACATACAACGGAATAATCCTCAGCCATGGAAAGCAATGAAATCTTGTCATTTGTGACAATATGAATGGAGCAGGAGAATGTTATTACGCTTAAGTGAAATAATTCAGAGCTCATTCGTGAAATATAAAAGATTGCCACATAGGAACAGCAGAGTGATGGTTACCTGTTAATGGAGCATAGCAGAAAGGGGATGGAGTAGTTTAAAAGAGAATGGCCCCGTAAGCTCTATGTACCTACTTGGTGGAATTATACTTGGGGGAAAATATTGGGAGGTGTGGCTTCATTGGAGAAAAAGTAATGGAGCATGTTTTGAGATTTCAAAGGACTCTACCATTCTGCATCTCTCTCTGCTTTCTGTTCGTGCCTCAAGACGTAAGCTCTTAGTTCTGCTCTAGTGCTATATCTGCCTGCCTGTACCATAAACCACACCAAAATGGGCAGGAGCCTTCCAAAACTGTAACACCTAAATCAACTTTTCTTCTATAAATTGCCTTGGTTGAGGTGTCTTATCACAGTCAGAGAGACATTCACTAACACAGGAGGTTCAAAAGTAAATTATAGTATTTCATTAACTCCGAGTCAATGGCATTGAAACCATGGTTCAAAAATGGCTCTAACCAGCAATAAAAGTGAGTGTGCTGAGAGGTGTCGATAGTAATTTCCAATATTCAGGAGCTCAGAAGCCATAGAACTAAGAAGAGGAAAGAAATCCTGGGCAGGAAGCAAACGAGCAGACCCACCAACAAATGCAACTTCCCTGTAGGTAGGTTCAGTACTCCCGAGGTGCTTTGACTGCTGAAAGTTGAATGGCAACTTTAAGACTGGTCTCTCAGGGTAAAACCTGTTAAAACACTTTGAAAAACGTAAGATTGATGATATAGTTTCCCATTATTTCTATATTTCCCATGGGGTTTTCCCTCTGTGCAAGGGTCATGGGCTTATCCTGAGGGTAATTATCTTTTTTATTCTATTTCACCAAGTGCGTCATTGGTGGAACTGAAAATGGTTTTACTTCAGGCTGACTACCATTTATTGGGTTTATCATCTTGAATGAGATCCATCCTTTATGTTGAAGAGGAATAATACTGTACTTTAGAGGTACTTAAGCTTTCTAATCTCAATTTGACTAATAGAAGAGGGTATTTAAACGTATTTACTCTTATTTATAATAAAAATATCAAATATGGATGATCATACCCCATATAAATGTACATGCACTCATACATGAAAATTTTTATTTTCTAATGAAATATACAGCAGTCATTCTAGAATTTATATTATATAGCTTTGCCATGTTAAATATGTATTAAAAATCAGCCTTAATTATATGAATAAATCCTATTTTTAAAATAAGGTCAAGAATTATCTCTCTCACTCTGACTTTTAATTCTCATTATGAGTTGTGGTTCATTGAAGAAGTATAGAAATGTACTACGTATGAATCTCCCAATTTTAGCTTTTACAATATTCTTCTGTTTCATATACTTCTACAGAAGTAATATTTTCTGACTATAATTTAAAATATTTGGAAAATTATTCAACCTTGTGTCTCTGCTGATTTTGTTTTAGTAAATTTGAATTATACTTGACTTCCTATACTAATTAATATCTAATGAATGTTTCTTTGCACTATGAAATCTTTCCCTTAAGAAAACAAATCTTTAGCAAACAGTACTCAGTGGATCATCCTGGTTATCACACATATAGGAATAAAGATATGCTTAGATCATTTGTATTTTGATGTGTTTATTTTCTAGCAAAATTACTGTTCCTACCAGGGTAACTGAGTAGTTTCAGCCTAGATCTTAGTGTATGCATGCTGTCCATCCATGATTTAATAGCTCAAATTACAGTCTTAGAAGAAAACCACACTTTTTCATCTTAGGTTATTAGGAAATAGAACTTTCTGTTGAAAATGGACCAGCCTGCTCTATTAATTATAAATTGAAAGTAGGTTTTCTTATTTCTATACAAAGCATTGTATTACCAATCACGTGCAATAGTAACACATTATGGTATACATGTCATTTATACATAATTGAAATGATTTTACAATAATATCTACAGGATTTAAAAAGTAAGTAAAGTAACTGGTGGTTTTTCTTTTGTTTGGTTGGTTTATTTTCTTTCTGTTTTGAAACAGTCTCACTATGTAGCCTTACCTGGGTTGGAACTCGCTGGTAGACCAGGCTGGCCTTGAGCTCACACAAATCCACTTTTCTCTGCCTACTCAGTGCTGAGGTTACAGGTGGAACCACTATGTGCCAGCTAAAAGTAAATATTTCTTTCATCAGTGGTTTTCTCACAATCAAACCAATCTCCCTCCACAAAACATGAGAGTGTTTTCTTACTGCATTTTAAAACTTGGCTTAAAAATTATCCACATAATACAGTGTTCCTTATAAACAATATTTTTTGCGAGAGGATCAGTGTCTTTAATTCTGTACCCACTGCAGAGTCCACTATGCATGGGTGCATAGCCTCAAACTCCTGATCACACACATGACCCTGGATGATCACTGTAAGGCACAACGCAGAATGAATGAATGAATGAATAAATAAATAAATAAATAAATAAATAAATAAATAAATAAATAAGGGAGGGGAAGAATGAAGGGCATTTAGGAGGGTAGGCAGGGCATCCAGTGAGAGTGCTCAGTGGGTACGCACACATGTGGAATTGTAAACATTACTGCTGACAGGACATTTCGTCCTTGTTTTATTCTGAGCTCCTTAGTATTGGAAGCTCTGCTTCTATCTTCAGCTATGCTTCTCCGGGTCTTTTGCTCACAGTTGCTCTGTGGGAATGGGAAAGACTGGGTGATAGCTCACAGCTACTCTGTGGGATGGGGATTGCCTGGGTTATAGTCATTTTATTTCTACCATGCAATAAAGTTAAAGTACAAATCCATTGTCGATGAATTATCTCATTGAGGTAGGAAGGAGCGAGCTAAGACACTTGATGCTGTAGGACTTACTCATCCCATGCTTTTGCTGTCGCTGTCTTTGGCTTTGTTTTGGAACCACAATATCATTGTTGGTCCCAGACTGGCTTTGCACTCTTCAATTCTCCTGCCTAGGCCTCCTGAGTGCTGGAATTACAGCAGTAAGGCGCCACACTGCTTTGATTGTTAGTTCTCTTAAAGTCCTATTTTAAGCAAATCTAAGCATCTAAAGCATGTATTGTGATCATGTGACTTTGCACAGTGCAGGAAGCAGTATTGGTGGAGTGAGTGACTAGTGGAGGAATGAATTAGAATTCACCTTAAAATTAATGAATGTATACTTCAGAAATTCACAGATAATTATTTGTCTCTATCCTCAACTAAAATAGATTTTATTTCATTTACCCAAACCATCTAAAATTAAACTTGATAATCAAGAGGTGAATAAATGTTTGAGTAAGGCTAACTACTTACCTGATTAATGAGAAACATAGAAAACAGAGTACTCGAAATTGATGTGGATATTAAGCATAAGCATTTCGAACTATGTGAGAAAGCTGCCACTTAGAAAATATACTTTTTTTTTAAATGAGCATATACCAAGCCTAGTTAGCTTAGTCTTCATAATTTCTCCCACAGATAGTAAAAGATGTATCGGTTTCTCTCGGATTCATGTTCCATAATAGCATGCCTTTAATCTCAACTTCTATTTTGGGGGCTAGTCTTCAGCTGAAGCAAGGGAGCTATTTGTTTTTTATAAGAGCTAGGCTGGCACATGTCACAGGCAGTGGACAAGCAGATCAGGTTATAAAGAGCTCATATTTAGCCTCAAGCAAAATGCAAACTGGCTCCCTGGGACCTTTCCCTGCCCGGAATGCTGAGGAGAGCTGAGAAGACAATGCAGGGAGGAATGATTTACAGAGCTTATAAATGGGAAGTGCTGAGTTGCTATGGGGGTCCCACCCTGATTACCAAATGGAGGAGCCACATCAGAATCATGGACATAGGCATCTCTGTCCCTACTCTGCTGCTCTGCCTGGGTCCTTGTCATGGTTACCACACCCTTTGCTTCCCCCCTCCTTTTTTTCCTTTAGAAATGATGATTCTGATTTGAATGTCTATATCTGAAACTCTCAGTACTGAAGCTGGCCTTTACAGGTCACCCAAGATGGATTTCAGGACTTGATGACCGAGGTAAACACAGGTCATGCGAGTTTTGTTCCTTTCTGGTTAGGCATTAACAATGTGTTGAAAGGCTTTCTTGGCAAAAAGAGGAAAATAAAGAGTTGTGCAGAAGGTTTGTTCTGAGTAGTAAATGTGATAAATACATACCAATTAGAGAGGCATTTGTCAACGAATGGTAGCTGCATACCACTGGTCAGAAGCACCCAAGGAAGACACTAGGGCTGGTATCTTCTTTGTCCCTTCCTTCTTATTTGACTTTGGGCAAATACTTAAGAGATCCAGTGTCATGGTAATTATGTGAAGCTTGTCTGAGTTCCTTAGTTAGAAGAACAAAAGACATGGATATTCAGGAGGAGAAAGACAATGGGTGAGATATGAGGGGATGGTACTCCTGCATTGTCAGAAGAATTTTCTGGAATAACTGAAAGCATACTGAGCTTGACTCTGGAGTAGTTATTAATTTTTAGTGAGCACATGGTTAAATTTGGTTGTCAATATTTTGTGATGAGGGTAATGTATCATGAATGGTTGACATTCACTGTTGTAATAATAATTTAAGCTCTTATAATGAGTCTGTTCAAATCACAGAGCGTATTTACCAACCTGTACACATAATTAACATTTTAATTCCCCTGAATATCTTATCTCATTATCCACACAGCTTAGGAAAATTTATTAAATAGACCCTGGCAACCAGCAAGCTTAGGCTTTGTAAGACCACAGAGAAGGATACTGAGTTTCCATTTGTGGGGGTCGCGCGTTGGGGGGTGGGTTGAAAAGGTTTGAAGGGAGGAGGGGAGGCTGGAACAGGGTTTCTGAGTGAACCTGCTTAGTAGCTCTTGGAAGTAATGAGTGTTGAGTTTGGGTTGAGTGGTGAAATTGGAGAATATTTTATCTTCAAAATTAAATTTGCTCTTATGCATATCACTGAGCTGCACTCTCCTGAAACAACAAACTTAACTAGGCCCTAGCCATGCTCACCACACTTCGAACACTCTAAGCAAGCTCCTAACACTGCCCAGCATGCATGGTCACTCACATTCCAGGGATCTGTGACTTCTTTCTGTGCTGCTTCTTATTTGCTGTCCTCTTTTTTTTTTCTTTAATTGTTCCCAGAAAGTGGGAAAGTAAGTGTTTATCAATCTGACCAATTGTCAAAGAAGCCAATGTTAAACATCTGGGGCAAAATGATACCTTATGGGCAATTTTCAAATTTCCCTTAAATTTATATTGTGATACGATAGGAAACGCTTCCTAGTGTTAGGTACTGTGGATGGTATGGTATAACTGAAAACTGATGAAACCTTCCCATTCTATTAACTGAGCACCAGAAAGTTAAGATAGAAGAACTCCAAACCTAAAACTGTCCTCATTTTCTTATCTTACACAGAGGGGGGAAAGTTATGCTCTTTTTTATTGATAACTTATGTCCTGTATTTTTTAAATTACCAGAAGATAAAAACTATGAAAAATTTTGAGTCCAAGTGCAACTGTAGATGTAACAGTAGATATTGAGCCGTTTAAGTAAACTCAGTTACCATGCAAGACCTTTACATTTGACTAATCCTTAAAGTGCTACTCATCTAAAAGGAGAGAATAAGCAATTTGGGTAACATCGAGATGAATACAAACATAATGAAAGTGAAAAAGGTTGTATAAATCTCAGAATGTGTTTTCCATGAGCAATTTGCTTTTCTTAAAGGAAAGTCACCATCTCATTGAAGAGACCTGGTGATGGAATCCTTTAGGCTGACTTAGGGAAGGGATCTTGAAGGCAGCAATTCTAGGCACTCCAGTTCTGTAGCCAAGCATACCTGAAAGGAGCTCTGGTTCCTTACCTCCCCCTAAATGAGCACCCTTTCCTGAGGGTTGCAGGTATAAATGGGTCATGTCCAGTCCAGCCATTAATCCCTCCCTGTGAACAGCTTTAGAATGGAATTACTAGCTTTCCATGGTCTATGGATTATTATGTCCATTTCTATCTTTCAACTCAACTTCTCAATGATTGTGGGGGTTCCCTCTTCATGACAGGGGATGTTACAGTAGCCCCTCTAAACCACTAGGAAAAGCTGTTTCATTCTGGTCAAGAAAATAGAATCAAGAAAAGAAAATAGTCTTGGTGGCAACTGGACCTCCAGTAGAGTCAGTCAATCACATAAACAGGAGTCTATTTCTCAGAGACTCAGATTCACCATAAGTCATGCTAAAGACCCTCTATGTACCATGGCTTAAGTGAATATGAATATCATTGAGTACAACCTTTATTTCCACTGGTTGTTGACCAGAGCCCAAGTCTACTTTTTCCAGTATTTTTAGACTTTCTTTTTTTCTCAAAAGCTCCTCTCAGTTCTCACACTTTCCTATCTTGTGACTTATTTCTATTGTGAAACATGCAGCTTAATGCAAAAGGCATAGCCCTTTTTCTTCCCACCCTCCACCTTTCCTTTCTGGCAGCTGCCAAATTACCAGCTTGCCTGGACCATTGTTTTTCTTTTAGAGCCTAATAGAATTATCCTTGGGCTTCTTTATGAATCTTTTCTTAAATCATTTTTAGCAAGAAATGCATAATTTATTCTTTTAGGTAATGAAAGATTAAGTAAGATAAAAACCACAACTAACAAAAATGATCAAGTTAAAATAAAACAGATAAAATTGGCGTTTGTGTCTTTCAAAGGTGATGCACACTGTCTACGTTGCTTAAGATACAGTATTTCATAGTCTCCTTTCCTGATTTAGATATATTAGCTAATATTACATATTAGCTTTATATATACATATATACACACACAAATATATGTATATATTAAATAGATATATCTGTAGTAATTTAGTCAGTAAAATAAACTCAGTTATAATATATATACTACAATAAAATGCCCATCATAAAACATTATCATAGTAACCAAAATTAAAGAGACAAATAATCCTAACAATATAAGATAAATGTCAGATTGCTCATCCATAAAAGATTCTGAGCTCAAATGATTCTGTTTGAGCTTTCCAAAGTTTATGGAAGATATGTCTATAGGAACCATACTGGAGAAAATTTTCAAAAATTATAATTGATTTTGGTTATTGAATGAGATAAATTGGATAAAGAAAATGGCAGCACCTGCAAAAGAAATTATACAAGTAACTGACATAAAAGTATTTTTCATCCCTCACCACCTTCTCCCTTCCTTGTTGTTTCATTGTGTGTGGCTGTAGTCTTTCAAACTAAGATAGTTATTCACGATTAATCTAAGCTTAAATCAGAGGTGATATCCATGTTTCTCTTTGCTAGCCATTCATTTATTTCCCAGACTTCTTTAGACCTGTTATATGGATGATTCAGTTCTGATCGATGGAATTTAAGGACAACCAATGGAGACAATGAGGGGAGATGAAATTGAGGTCCTCCTAGCACAATGAGGTAAAAAGGAAAGGTTGGTGGTATTTTCTGGAGTGGCCAGCAGCCAGTTTGTGAACATAATGTCATGTCAGGAGGATTGAAGTGAAAGCCTTCACTATAGTTATGGATGATGGAGAGAAGACAGAGGATCTTGTAGCAACCTATGCTGAACCAGACTTACAGTTACTTCTTGGAATGCTCCTGTTAGCTGAGACAACAATTAGTACACGTACACATACATGTATCTAAATACCACACGTTACATGGCACTGTTTGTGGTTTTGTTCTCATTGTTTTGATACCCGTAAATATTCTTATGATACAAATGCTAAAATTCAAAAGCAAGTGTTGATGAAGGAGAAAAAAATTAACAGTTCATTGAAACATAACTCACTGTACTTTGGTAGGATGTCCTAAGTAAAACCATGGATATCAGCCTGTAGAGATGGATGTATAAGTATGAGGACATGAATTTGGAGATGCCCATCACTCAAATAAAGAGGCAACTATGATACCAGCACTTATAATACAGTATAAGCATGTGAATAGGGATAATCCCACTAGCCCACTGGCTAGCCAGTCTAGAAGGAACTGTGAATGTATTACAGATTGGTGGGGAGAGAGGGACAGAATGCCCTGACCTCCATACACAACCACATAGATGAGTACAGCTATATACATAATAGCACACACATACACAAACACACACATACACAAACACACAGACACATACACACACACAAATTTTAAGAAATAAAGCCATCTAACAAAATTGTTCTAATAAGATGGCATATTGTTAATTAATCTTAAGATTGCTACATAAATTCCAATATTAATATTTTAAATGTAAATACATTTTATCAAGAGCATTGTTTTAATAATAAAATTCTGGTTGGATTTTTCATCAAATATAGTTGGGGCAAGTTGAGGGATGCTCATTATTTTTATAACTTAAAGAGTTACTTATAGTCCTAGCCAATTAAGTATGTTTTGAAATAGAAACAAAATTGTGAGTCTTGAAAGAAAATTAATCCTGTTTTTTGAAAACATGATCACATGCATATGAATCCCAGGAAAATGAAATGAGTGGATGGGAAAAGTTATTAGGTGCCCCTGGGTGGAATAGATGCCCTGACTCAATGGGTTTGACAGTAGCCCTGTCATATCCAAAGTTGAGAAAATTTATCATGAGGCCGAAATTGTAATAGAGATCTCTTCTATCCAAAGGAGCCAGACATCATCAACGAGACAAGAGGATACCAATGAAGGGGTGCTAATGCTGTGCTGGGCTATGCTGGGCTGTGAGGTTACTTTATGAGCTTTCGGCAAGGGTTATGTGAACTATTCACATTTATCAACCTTTGAGTTAGACTTTTCATCACTGTGAACAAACACTGGACAGAGTGAACCGAAGGGAGGCACATGTACTTAATCTTATAGTTTCAGAGCTCAGGTAGAGTTCACCCCATGTCGGTAGGCTGAAGGTGGCACTGAGCACAGCCGAAGGCTCAAAGAAGGACCAAAAAGGACCAAAGGTACTCCCAAAGACTGTTTCCTCCAGCCAGCTCCATCCTAAAGTTTCTAGAACTTTCGAAAGCAGCACCAGGAGCAATGAGTCAATCATTTAAAACAAGGATCTGGAGGGATATTTCATATTGAAACCACAACAGCTTTTGTTAACCATTTGCACCTAAGAACTTTATAATAAATGATTTTAGTCCTTGGAAAGGGGTATGTGTAAGAGTACGTGTGCACCTATAATCAGCCTTACTAGTGCCTTCATTATTAACAAAGGGGCACTAGCAAGATGGCTCAAGTGGTAAAATGTGCTTGACAACTTGAGTTTGATCCCGGGGGCCAACATGCTGTAAGGACAAAATCAACTATAAGTTGTCTTCTAACGTAAGCTTGTATGTGATGGTATGAACATGCACATTCATACACATATATGCACACAGACAGAATAAAATATGATAATAATAAAAGAACTTCTATCATCCACATACCAATAAATTAAAATTCTGTATTAGAGACAAAGAACAGACAAGGTATATGTTCTTCAGAGCATATCATGATGGCTGACATATAAGGAAAAATTAAGCAATACCATATTTATATAAAATAAGTTAAAACAAGCCATATATGCTCATAAATAACAACAAAAAGCTAAATAAAAAGCACTTTTTAAACTATTTAAGAGAGTGTGTGTGTGTGTGTGTGTGTGTGTGTGTGTGTGTGTGTCTGTATGTGTGTATCCTGGGAACAGTATTATCAGACATGATAAAAATCTTTCCTAATTTAGTAATTATCAATCACTTGAAATTTAATTTGAAACTTATATATACATACATGAATATATAGTACACACATGCACACACACACACACACACACACATGTTAGGGAAATGCACATACATAGATGAAAGGTTAGAACTTCCCTATCAGCCATGTCAAGTGTTCGGTCAACTTTAGCATGACTATTTGAAGAGCATACAGATGTAATAATGCAAGTTCTGACCAAGTATGAACTGTACCTACCAAAACCGAGGTACACTAACATTACAGGGTAAATGAGAAGCCAGGCACCATTGCACAGAACAAGCTGAGCATGGGTTTTACTGTGTGAAAAACTCATGGAGATCATCAAAGGCAAGTCCACAAGAGCTTCTCCACATGTAGACCTACGAAAAGTGAAATTCCAAGCTCAGTTATGGATTCCTAAGGAAGCATCAGTGAAAATGACGTTATTTTTTTCTTACCACTTGAGGAAAATGTAAGGAAATAACGATTTTCAGAGGAAATAGGAGAAAAATCCTAACATCTTTCTTGTCTTATTAAAATCATGGGTACACATGAATTTCAAAGAGTGTTGAATGACAAAACCACAGATGATGCTTTCATGCCCGCTCCCTGATGAGAGTCCCGCCTGCTAGATGCACTCCGTCTCCAGGGTTTTTTCCTTTTCTTTTCATTTTTGACAATCATTATGAAATTCTTAAAGTCTCTGTGACATTATCCATTTGTGTTCATATTTTTAGAGTTCCCCATAAAATGGATGCTTTATAACGTCTAACCTTCCAATCCATCTTTGCAAGCCTGTCTGTGTTGATTTCCCCAAGTTTCTTGGCTTGCTGTTCATATCTGCATGATGTATGCTTGAGTGTAATACATTACTTCTTACAACAAGTCTCATTGGATTTCTTCCTCATGCTCCAGTTGCTGTAATCCATACCTCATTTTTCACTGTATCTTTAAGGATAATGGAATCACCTTTGTCTATTTACTTGGTACTTAATATAAAATGACTTAAAAGAAGAAACGTCAAGGTATGTTTTTTGCGTACACATCACGATATAGTTTCCAAGATGAGGGTTTGTAGCACATACTGTACGCCAATAGCTCTCCCAAGGATGTTCCTTCAGGCATCGAGTTACCTGTAATGTCCTGCCCTTCAATTTTCAAAGTTTTAAAGAAATATTTCTCCTATAGCTACCTGCTTTTTTTTTTATAGCATGTGTTCTCTGCTCTTGGCATTATCTTCGGTTTCATTGAATAATCTGGTTTGATTGTTTCTTGTTTGTTTTTGCAGAGGGCATGTGCATGCGAGCATCATTGGAGGCGTGCTGGTATTGGAGTTGATGGCTCTTTTGCCTTATATTCCTCTAGCGGACTATGCGGATTTGATTTAAATGCAACATTTTCTTTTAAGTTTTGATAATCATGCTTTTTGGGTTTCCTTGTAAACAGGATGCTAATAGAACTGATAATGAGGAAAGTGGTGCTGAGAACACACATGCACTTCCTTCTGGCATGCCTCGTAATTAGCTCGCTTCCTCTGGAAGCCTTCAGAGTCTCTTCCTTGTCCTTGGAATGCTGGGCTTGCATCAGGAAGTTTCCAGGCATACAGCTAGCCTTGTTCAATTTTTAATTTCCATTCGTCTTGCTCAGCCTTATTTCAACTCATCCCATTAAACACATCTTCCTGTTGTGTGACATTTCCTGTAGTCTTTTCTCTGTTGAGTCATTTCTTTTTAGCAGCGCAGATATTTTTCTATCTGGATATTTTACATATAATTCTTCACTTTCTGCTGTTTTATAGGTTTTTATAGCCATTTCTTTGTTGTTTTCCATTTTTGTTTGGGTGATTTACTCCTTTGCCATCATGTAGAGCTTCCCACGGCTAATTTTCAGCAGTTTTATTCTTTGAAATCTATTGATGAGCAAGGAAATAAATATATTGTAAAAAGTGCATGGCTGTAAGGAGATGTGCTATTTATTACTACTTATTATCTGTACATGTATTTCATTAAATACTTGAATATGCATATATACACATATATAATGTATCATATGTTTAATATGTTTATTAGTCAATACATTTTGAAAACTACTAACTTAAGCTGTAATTAATTGTTGTCCTAGATTGACACAGAGAGCTCTTTTCCCATTCTTCTCAAAGGTCTCTCTCCTCTGTTTCTGTCTCTATCTCTGTCTCTGTCAGTCTCTCTATCTGTCTCCCTGTCACCCTGTCTTCCTTGGAATTCACTATGGAGAACAAGCTGAACGTATAGTAATTCATATGTTGTTGCTCTCCGGATTCTGGAATTAAAGGTGTGTGCCCTGCTATGCAAGGTCTGGAGATTTTTTTGATTAGTGGACACAATATCCTCTTGGCTCTCTTAGCATTCTAATAATATTTTGAATAATTATTTTTACCACGGTTTGCTATTTACTTTTTTCACTTTTCTTTTTTTCCATTAGTTTATTTTTTTTCATTTTACATTATGATCGTGGGCCCCCTCCCAGTAATCCATCCTACAGTCTCTAGTCCCTTCCCTATTCTTAATCCCCTTTCCCTCTGAGAGAGCTCCCCTGAGGCCAGACCAAGCAACCTATATAGGGAAACACATTACACAAAAAGACAACAGCTTGGGGACAGCCCCCACTCCACTTGTTGGAGGACCCATATGAAGACTGATATGTACATCATCTGCTACATATATGAGCTGGGGGCCTTTGTCCAGTTCATGTCTGCTCTGTGGTTGGTGGTTTAGACTCTGAGAGCCCCAGAGAGTCCAGGTTAGTTGATTCTGTTGGTGTTTCCATCCTCTCCAGACCTCTCCAATGTTTGGCTGTGGGTTTCTGTATCTGTTTCAGTCAGCTGCTGGGTGGAGTCTCTCAGAGGCGCATTATGCTAGGCTCCTGTCTGCAAGCATAACAGAGACTTATTAATAGTTTCATGTATTGGAGCTTGCCCATGCGAGGGGTCTCAAGTTGAGCCAGTTATTGGTTGGCCATTCCCTCAGTCTCTCCTTCATTTTGTTCCTGCATTTCTTTTAGACAGGACAAGTTTTCAGTCACAAGTTTTGTAGCTGGGTTTGTGTCCCTATCCCTCCACTAGGAGTCCTGCCTGGCTACAGGAGGTGGCCACTTCAGGCCATATCCACACTGCTATGTGTCTTAGCTACTTGAATTGACTCCTGGGAGCCTGCCCCATGCCAGGTCTCTGTCACATCCTAGAGATGCTCCCACCCAACCTTACCAGTTGCAGATTTCCATTCATTCTCTTGACCCTCTCTCCTGTGTCTCCCTACACTTGATACAGACCCGTTTCCTTCCATATCCCCTGTCCGACCCAGTACTCTCTCTCCATCTGCTTCCTTCTAAGTGAGATTCAAGCACCCTCACTTGGGCTTTCCTTCTTATTTAGCTTCTTTGGACCTGTGGAATGTAACATGGTACCTGTATTTTATGGCTAATATCCACTTACAAGTAAATACATACAGTGCATATCTTTTGAGTCTGGGTTACCTCCTCAGGAAGATATTCTCAAGTTTTAACCATTTGCCTGCAAAATTCATGATGTCCTGCTTTTTAATAGCTGAATAGTCTTACATTCTGTAGATGCATCACATTTTCTTTGTCCATTCTTCAGTTCAGGGACATCTGGGTTGTTTCCAGTTTCTGGCTATTATGAATAAAGCTGATATGAACATAGTGGAGCACGTGTCCTCTTAGCATGGTGGAGCATCTCTGAGGTATATGCCCAGGAGAAGTGTAGCAGGTTCTTCAAGTAGAACTATTTCCAACTTTCTGAAAAACCAACAAATTGATTTCCAGAGTTATACAAGTCTGCATTCTCACGAGCAATGGATGAGTGTTCCTCTTCCTCCACACCCTTGCCAGCATATGTTGTCACTGATGGCTGATCTCAGAGTCATTTTGATTCGCATTTCCCTGATGATTAAGGATGTTGGACATTTAAAAAAATGCTTCTTTAAAAGATTCCTTTGTTGAGAATTCTATGTTTATCTCTGTACCCCATTTTTAAATTGGGTTATTTAGGTTGTTGTTGTTGAACTTCCTGAGTTCTTTACATATTTTGGGTATTAACCCTTTGATGGATGGAGGGTTAGTGAAACTCTTCCCTGTCTGTAGGCTGACATTTTGTTTTATTAATAGTGTCCTTTGCCTTATAAAAGCTTTTCAATTTCTGGCGGTCTCATTTATCAATTTTTGGTCTTAGATACTGAGCCACTAGTGTTATGTTTAGGAAGTTGTCTCCTTTACCAATGAGTTCAAGGCTGTTCTCCACTTTATTATCTTCTATTAGATTTAGTGTATCCTATTTTATGCTGAGGTCATTGATCCACCTGGACTTGAGTTTTGTGTTGGGTGATAAATTTTGACCTATTTACATTCTTCTACATGTAAATATCCAGTTAGACCAGCATCATTTCTTGAAGATGATTTCTTTTTTCCATTATGTGGTGTTGGATTCTTTTTCAAAAATCAAGTGTTCATACATGTCTGCATGTTTGTTCTTGGTTTATGATTCCATTCCTTTCAGCAACTTATCTGTTTCTATACTAATATCATGACGTTTTTATTACTGTTGCTCTGTACTACAGCTTGGGATAAGGGATCATGATTCCTCCAGTAGTTCTTTAATTGTTCAAGATTGTTTGAGCTATCCTGGTTTTTTGTTTTTACATATGAAATTGAGAATTGCTCTTTAAAGTATTATAAAATGTCGTGTTGGTGTTTTGTTAGGAATTGCATTGAATTATTAGATTACTTTTGATAAAATGGCTAATTTTCACCATGTTAAACCTACTGATCCATGAGCATGGGAGATCTTTCCATCTTCTGATATCTTCTTCGATTTCTTTCTCCAGTGACTTGAAGTTTTTGCCATTTAGGTCTTTCACTTGTTTGGTTAGAGTTGCACCAAGATATTTTATATTATTTGTTGATATTCTAAAGAGTTTTTCCCCTAATTTCTTTCTTGATCCATTTATGATTTATATAAAGAATGGCTACTGATTTCTTTGAGTTAATTTTGTATTCAGCCACTTTGCTTATCAGCTGTAAGAGTTTTCTGGTAGAATTTTGGGGGTTGATTATGTATACTATCATATCATCCTTGAAAAGTAATATTTTGACTTCTTTTTTTTCAATCTCTGTTCCCTTGATCTCCTTTAGTTGTCTTATTGTTCTACTATTAATAGATAGGGAGAGGGTGGGCATCTGTGTCTTGTTTAGTTGCTTTAAGTTTCTCTCCTTTTATTTTAATGTTAGTTATTGGCTTGCTGTATGTTGTTTTGATTACGTTTATCTGTGTACATTATATACCTGATCTCTCTAATACTTTTAACATGAAGGGGTACTTGATTTTGTTAAAGGTTTTTCAGCATCTAATGAGATGATCTTTTTTTCCTTTCCTTCAGTTTGTTTTTATGGTGGATTAAATTGATAGAATTTTGTATATTTAGCCATCTCTGCATTCCTGGGATGAAGCCTACTTAACCATGCTGGATGATGTTTTCTGGATTTGGTTTGCGAGTATATTGTTGAATGTTTTTCATCAATATTTATAAAAAATTCTGTCTGAAGCTCTCTCTCTCTCGTTGTTGAGTCTTTGCATGGTTTAGGCATCAGGATGAGTGTGGCTTCATAGAATGAGTTTGACAGTGTTCCTTCTGTTTCTATTTTGTGGAATAACTTGAAGAGTATTGGTTTTAGCTCTTTGAAAGTCTGGTAGAATTATGCTCTAAAACCATCTGGCCCTACACTTTTTTTTGGTTGGGAGATATTTGATGAGTATTTTTATTTCTTAAGGAGTTATAGGTCTGTCTAAATAGTTTACCTAATATTTATTTAACTTTGGTAGGTGGTATCTGTCTAGAAAATTGTCCATTTCCTTAAGTTTTTCTAATTTTGTGGAGTGTAGGCTTTAAAGTAAGACCTAATGACTCATTGCTTTCCTCAGTGTCTGTTGTTTTGTCTTTTCAATGCTGAGGCTGTTCATTTGGATGCTGTCTTTCTGCCCTTTCATTAGTTTGGCTAAGAGTTTGTCTATTTTGTTGATTTTCTCAAAGAACCAGCTCTTGGATGTATCAATTATTTGTATTGTTTTCTTTCTTTCTAATTGATTGATTTCAGCCCAAATTTTGATTATTTCCTGCCTTCTACTCCTCTTTGGTGTGTTTGCTTCTTCTTTTTCCTAGAACTTTCAGGTGTACTGTAAATTTCTGGTATGAGAATTTTCTAATTTCTTTATGGAGGCACTTAGTGCTATGAACTTTCTTCTTAGCACTACTTACATTTTGCCTCATAAATCTGGGTATGTTGTGCCTTCACTTTCATTGGATTGTAAGAAGTCTCTAATTTCTTTCTTTATTTCTTTCCTTTCCCAGTGATCATTGAGAAGTGAGTTGTTCCATTTCCATGAGTATTTAGGCTTTCCGGTATTTCTGTTGTTGAAGTCCAGCTTCAATCTATGGTGGTCTGATAAGATACAAGGTGTTATTTCAGTTTTCTTGTATCTGTTGAGGATTGCTTTGTGATAGACTATGTGGTCAATTTTGATGAAACTTCCATGAGGTGCTGAGAAGAAAGTATATTCTTTGTGTTTGGGCGAAAAGTTCTACAGATATCTGTTAGGTCTATTTGGTTCATAACGTCTGTTAGTTTCATTATTCCTCTGTTCAAGTTTCTGTTTCCATGACCTGTCTATTGATGAGAGCAGGGCTTTAAATTCCCCCAGTATTGTTATGGGGGAAGTGATGTGTGATTTATTTTTTAGTAATGATTCTTTTATAAATGAGGTTGCCTTTTTGTTTGGGACACAGATATTAAGGATTGACACATCATCTTGGTGGATTTTTCCTTTGATGAGTATGAAGTATTGTTCCCAATCTCTTTTGATAATTTTGGTTGGAAATCTATTTTATTAAATGTTTAGAATGACTGCCCTAGCTTGTTTCTTGATTCCATTTGTTTGGAAAACCTTTTCCAGCCCTTTATTCTGAGGTCATGTCTATCATTGTTGTTGAGGTGTGTTTCTTATATGCAATAGAATTGTGGATCCTGTTTATACATCCACTCAGTTACCTCATAGCTCCTGCTCCACTTCTTCTTGTTTATATAAAAGTGTTTCTTTGTTTTTATTCTCCAATATCTGATATCACTTTGATTATTTGTCTATAAATAGTGGAACTTTTAAATTAGCATAGCTAGTTATTATACTTACTAGCTATTTGCCCCAAACTCTCTCAAATATGAGCTTTCCCTTCAAAACTGTAGTAGCAGAGCCAGGCTTGTTGCAGTTAGTACACAGTGGCACTAAGATGCAAATGGGTACTGTCCAATGTGTTGTTGATGCCAAATAAGGAGGTTGTAACTTTGGAAGTAGGAATCTTACCCAACTTCTTTCTTTGGTGAAATGGGATACAGCTCCCTGCTATATATAATTGATGTGTGGCTTCTCCTAGGGTGATGTGAACAAATGTTTATTTACTCCAAAGATGACATTGACAAGAGTATGAAGAGATGATTTCATGCAATCCCACATGGTGTAGCAGTGAGTTTATTGAATTGACCTCTAGGAGCATAGGGCAGAGTACTTGATATATCACTGCCGAGCCACCAAAGGATTTCAGAAGATCTGCATCATTCACGTCCTCTACTCAATCCAACACAGCTCTACTAACAGCCTCCTGCCTTTGAGATTTTGTTTATTGATTACAAAATATTGGGGAGGTGCCTTGAGGCCCCCTCTGGAAAGATTTGGACATCCTGAATCGTATTTTTTGTGAGTTTCACAAAGCTTTCCAATTCCCCTTCCTTCCCTCTTCTCTCTTATTTCCTGTTCTTACAGGAGGGAATAAATCAATTCAAGAAATAGCTACAGAAGAATTATACAGGATTGAAATCATCAAAGCCTTGTGCTACTTGATTCAGGATTTAGCATGATTTCAGCACCAACTGCTGGATGGAGTCCCAGCATTATAGGAGAAAATATCCCTAGACTTAATCCTAATGGGAAAAAATCACTCTCTTCTGTTTTAAGTCATGTAGAGGATGCTGCATGCTCTAGCTCTTCTGAATACAGTGCTTTAATGAACCTGTTGCATCTTGCCTCATATCTGTTCAACTCAATGACATGAACCTGAAATGTCTATGGAGAATTGCGTGGGGAGAAATTTGTTGATGTGTAGTGTTTGAGGCTGTTGGTTTCTATGCTATGTTGTGTTCTTATGGTCAACAGGTCAACTGGTTTTTATTGTTAACAGGTTCCTCTAATTATGATGCTGATACTTTTACCATTTTTAAATTATCAATATATCTCCCCCATACCCAAGGATATTGTTTTTTCAATTGGCACTCATGTATAAGGAGGAAATTAATGTGGCCTCTCTTCTGTCTCTTTTAAACTAGACAAATGAACTTCATTGAACTAATATTTGCTATAAATGGTAAGGACCTGAATCTATTCTTACACTTTACCTGGCAATTTCCAGGTTTCAAGCCCTGAGAGAACTTATCTAGTGTGCAGAAATAAACTAATGTTTGTATTGAATTATAAGAATTCCACATAAGGGGCTGGTTAGATGGCTCAGTGGATAAAAGTGCTTATTGTACAAGCATAAGAACTTGAGTTCATCTCCCCAACACGCATGTACAAACCACAAATGGCATGCAACTGTAACTCCAGCATATGGGGTGGAGACAGAAGGATCACAAGTCATCATTGGCCAGCCAGTCTAGTCACTGGTGAATTTTAAGTTCAGTGAAGTAGCTTATCTCACAAAAGTAAGGTGAATGGCCTGGGACTATGGCTCAGTGAGGCTGTGTTTGTTTTGAATCCTCAGTACCACCACCACCACCACCACCACTACTACTACATCTACTACTACTACTACATCTACTACTACTACTACATCTACTACTACTACTACTACTACTACTACTACTACTACATCTACTACTACTACTACTACTACTACATCTACTACTACTACTACTACTACTACTACTACTACTACTAAATAGTAATGATGGTGGAGTAATGATGGAAAGAGAGGAAGATATATTATTCCAACCCCTGGCTCTGGTGTCACACGTTTTACACACACACACACACACACACACACACACACACACACACACACCACATAAACCAAAAATTTAATACAATAGCACTGTTAAGTAATTTGTGGTTTGCAGTCCTATAGCATACTGTGTTACCATTAAAATTCATGGATATGAGGCTGGGAAATGTGTCAGTGAGTAATGTGCTCACTATATACACACAAGCACCTGAGTGTAAATGCATAGGATACTTATAGCTGGACATGTTGTACATATCTACAATCTCAGTGTTCCTTCTCTAAGATGGGAGGCACATACAGGAGGAACCCTAGAAACTCAAGGCTCAGGTAGCCCAACATACACAGGTGTGGACAGAGACACTGTCTCAAACATGATAGACTGACACCCAGGGTTGTCATATGATCCCTACCTATATAGGTGGCACCTGTGCACTGTACTCACATACCCATACACACATAGTGATAAAAAAAACATGTAACTGATATTCCTTCAGGTTACATGGATAATTTCAATGATATAATGCTAAGCTAAAATAGGCAGAGAGAATGCATATATGTCTGATAACCACAAAACTGATTATAAATCTGTCAACAAATGTATGCATCTGTATTACAAAGAACAAAACTCGAATACTAATACACTAGTAGTTCTGTTTTCTTTTTGCAGTATGTACAGTGTGTATAATTTTATATAATGTAAGAACATAATATTTTAAATTTATAAATTGAAATTTTAAATCCAATTTTCAATTTTATATGTTTAGCTTTTGTCTTGTTTACTGTTCTGTTGTGGTTAGGAAACACTGTGACCCAGGCAACTCTCAGAAAACAATTAATTGGGGGAATGCTTACAGTTTTAGAAGGTAAGTCTATTATCATCATGCCAGGAAGCAGACAAGCATGGCACTGTATATTTATATGGAGCATGATGAGAACTTCATATCTTCATCCTCAGGCAGGGGGGTTGAACTTGGGGAGAGGGAGGACAAGGAGAGAAAGAAAGGGATGGAGGGTGTTGGGGAAGGAGAGGGATATCTATATCTATGTCATCTATCCAACATGTACTATATATGTTATATAATATATAGAGAGAGTAGAAAATATATTTTTGAGAGTGAAAGAGACAGACAGACAGACAGACAGACTGGGCCTAGTATGAGCTTTTGAAAATGTAAAGCCTACCACCACTGATATACCTCCTCCAACAAGGCCACACCTCCTATTCCTTTTGGAACAATTTACCAATTTGAGAACAACACATAAAAATATATTACCTTATAAGAACCATTTTAATTCAAAACATCACAGTCCTTGAAGGAAATTCTGCCTGTGTTTTTAACTTCACTCTCTGTCTATAGCATGATAGCTGGTTTCACATAGTCTGTTCACATTGTCATTGCATGTTTATTATATCAGTATAACTTGATTATAAGTTTTTTAAAGATAGAGACCAACATCACTCTTTTTAAAAGAATGGGTTTGAAAGGTCAGCAAGATGGCTCAGCGAGTATAGGTAACTCACCATGCAGTCCCTGCAATGTGAGTTGGCTCACAGAACCTATGTGTGTAGAAGAGAAAGAGCTCCAGAAATTTGCCATCTAAACTACACACACACACACACACACACACACACACACACACACACACACACACACACACCCCGTGGCCTGCACTTATGCACACAGCAAAAGGGGGCAGGAGGGAGCGAGAGATTATGCACTTGTACACAGTAAAAATAAATAAAAATAAAGAAGTTTTGTTTTGAGTAAAGAATAGATATACAAATCCCTTTGCTTGGCATTTGTATGGGGACACCGCAGTGACGGCTCAGTGAGAGTCTGTCAATCCTGGGAAATTTGAAGAGACTTTTGAGCAGCTCCTGAGGGCAAATTATTTCTACTGGCATTTTTCCTGTTAGGGAGATAATTGTGCTGATTATTCAAAGAAGTGGTGGAGAAGTAAACTTAACAATGGCAGGCACTCATGCCCATTGTGGTCTTCATCGCTTCACGCCGTAGAACAAAACAAAAGATATCTTCATTTAAAAATATTTTCATTGTTCTTTTTTTTTGAGTTTTGAGTATTGTACTTGTTTTGATGGTATTCACCCCACCCTCAACTCTTCACCATCGAGGCACCACTTCTTCCCTACACACTGAACTTTGTACCTATTTTTTAAACCTTCAAAATCAATATGTACTACCAAAATATTCTTGGATGTGTGGTCTTTAAGTAGGGCTTTGTCACCTTATCCAGGGCTATACCCTTAGAATGGTGGTCCCGATCAGGTGTCCTGCATATCAAAACGTTTACGATAGAATTCATAGCAGGAGCAGAATTATAGTTATGAAGTAGCAATGAAATAATTTTATGGCTTAGGATCACCAGGACATAAGGAACAGTATTAAAGGGCCATAGCATTGAGAAGAGTGAGAATAACTACTCTTATGGAAAAATGACTCTACGTCTCCCAGAAGCTAACAATTGCCATCCCACCACTACCAGTGGTGGCACTGTGTGCCCTATTCATCTCTTTTTGCAGGGATTTGGTCCGTCTTGGGCCTATACACAGTTTGTGCATCTTGTCATAACCTCTGTGAACATATGTGTAGTGTGAGGTGTGTTTTTGTTGTTGTGCACCTGCTCTGGTTCTGAAAACTTTTCAGCTCTCTCTTCCACCATGAGCCTTTGGAGTGGTGTGTTGCGTATGTTCCCCTTAGAGCTGAGCACTCTGTGTCTCTTACTCTCTGTATTTTGGTCTATTATGAGTCTCTGTGTTAATCACCATCAGAATGTGGCTGCTTACTTCTCTGATGTTTGTGCCACTGTTATAGCAGTGGGCATGTCTTCCAGGACGGCTGTTGATGGTCTAAGGGTCGAGAGCTAGCTATAAGCATTGCATTTCTACTTCAGCACTATGAAGACTAGCCAATAGGAATGAAGCTTCCAGGTCTACAACAGTTTTATTTCTTCATGTTTTATGACTCAAGTATGTGAAATGTTCAGCAATAGGGTCTTACCATCAAGTTTTATGCCTGGGCTGTGTCGCCTTCACTACTATAGCTCTGTTGCATAACTTGGGATCTGAGATATTGGCAACTCCATCACCTTACCACAAAACGAATTCTATTACTTTTAGAGAGAATAAAATTACATCACTGCTCCAGTCCCCTTCCTCCCACTAAACCTTCTCATGTACATTTTCCTGCTATTTTTCAAATATATGGCCTTTTTTGGGGGGTTGGTGTTTGTGCATGTGTGTGTGTGTGTGTGTGTGTGTGTGTGTGTGTGTGTGTGTGTGTGTGAAAGAGAGAGAGAAAGAGAGAGAGAGAGAGAGAGAGAGAGAGAGAGAGAGAGAGAGAGATATTCAGGGTGTTTTGCCTTTCATGGGTCTTCTGTATTCCCATAGGAAATCTAAGATTTTTTTCAACTTCTGTGAAATACTGAATTGGAATTTTGGTAGGAATTACATTGTATCTGTAGATTGCTTTTGAAGGATGGGAATTTCATAATATTAACCTTTCTAATCCATGAACATGGGAGATCTTTCCATCAACTAATATCCTCTTCAGTTTCTTTTTCCAATGTCCTAAAGTTTTTATTATCAAGTCTTTGCCTTATGATTTAGAATTATTATTTTTATTGGATATTTTGTGTATTTACATTTCAAATGTTATCGTCTTTTCCCCTAGTCCATCTCTCCCGCTCCTTCCCTGCTTCTGTGAAGATGTTCCCACTCCCACCCACACCCACCCACACATTCCTACCTCGACACCCTGGAATTCCCCTATACTGGGGAAATGAGCCTTCTCAGGACCAAGGGCTTGTCCTCCCATTGATGCCAGACAAGGCCATCTTCTGCTACATATGTGGCTGGAGACGTGGGTCCCTCCACGGTATGTTAGATTTTTGTCAAAGAACTTTTCTATATCTAATGACATGATCATGTGTTTTCTATCATTTAGTGTGGTGGATTACATTTATTCATTTATGTAGTTCAAACTATCCCTGAATCTCTGAGATGAAGCAAAATCGACATTGATGGATAATCTATTTGATGTGTTCTTGAATTTGATGTGCGGAGAATTTCATCATTTATGCTCATGAGAGATACTGTCATATATTTTTGTTGGGTCTTTGACTGCTTTTGGTAGGCATCAGGGTACTACTGGATTAATAAAAGGAATATGGAAATGTTCCCTCCACTTTGTGGAATAGTTTGAGGAGTATTAGTGTTAACTTTTAAGAATGCTAGAATTTTATAGTGAATCCATCTGGCCTGAATAGTTTTTAGTTAGGATATTTTAAATTTCTGCTTCTGTCTCACGGGGTATTTTAACTGTATTTAAATTATTACCTTATCTCATACTTAAATTAAGTATCAATTTAACTATGGTAGGTTATAGAAATCTGAAAATTAATTATTTCTTTAAATTTCCCATTTCGGTGGAAAATATATTTTGAAAATATGTTCTTATGATTCTCTGAATTTCCTTAGTCTCTGTTATGATGGTTCCCTTTTATTTCTTAATTTTATTAATTTGCAACATTTCTCTCTTTTCTTTTGGTTATTTTGGCAAAAGGTTTGTCAATCTTGATAATCATTTCAAAGTGCCAAATCTGAGTTTCTTTGATGTTTTAAATATTGTTTTCTTTGTTGATATTTTATTAGTTTCCATTTGATTTTACTTATTTTTCCTTTCTTTTGTAGACAGTAATTGTGTTGGCTATTCTCGGTTTTCTAGGGCAATTGGGTATATCATTAAGCTATTTATTGGTGATTTCTCAAATGTTTTGATATAGATATGTAAACCTCGCTCTTCTGACTTTTTTCATTGTGTTTCACATTTTTGATTATTTTAAATTTTTGTTCAGTTCTAGATATTTTTAAATGTCCTTATTGATTTTTTTCTTCACTTAATTTTGATTTTGTACTGTGTTCACTTTCATAAATTTCATAAATCTGTCATTTGTTGTTTATACCCATGGTTTAATTCATGTTGGTTAAATAGAGTACAAAACGTGGTTTCAATTTTTTCATATTTGTTGCAGCTTGCTTTTATTAATATGTGGTTTATTTTGGAGAAAAGTCCCCCTGGGTTGCTGAGAGAAATCTATGTTCTTTAGTGTTTAAATGCAATATTCTGTAGATATTTATCAGCTCCATTTGATTTATGTGATCTTTTAACTCCAGAGTTTGCTTTTTTGTCTCTCTTTTTCTTTATTTCCAGATAACCTATTTGTTGGTGAAAGTGTGTTATTGAAATCAACCACTATTGCTGTCTTGATCTTTGGATGCTTGTGTTTTTGTTCTTTCATCATTTGTGTTTTTTGGAACTCCTTGTTTTGTACATCATCTAAGTGAGTTTTCTCAGAGGATAGTACTATGGAAGGACAAATATTTATGAAGACTTACTGTCTTGCTTATTCATGTATGCATATCTGTAATGGACTCTAGTCATCAAGACTTAGGTCATTTGTGGGGAGTGGAGGAGTTGATGGGTGGAAGAAGAGTGGATGAGACCCTGAGTGCATGTGTATTATTTGACATGAACCTAGGCATGCAAAGGACTTCAATGCCTCAGACCCATAAGACTGATAAAACCTTTCCAGTAAATGGCAAAGCCTTCTGCTCGTCCCTGTCTGGACAGTGACAGTGCATGTAGAGAATGTCAACAGAAGCTTCCTACTCCCAGATATTTATAGCCAAGACTACTCTCCTACAAAGACTGTCCACCCCCCTTACACACACACACACACACACACACACACACACACACACACACACACACACACTCATGTTAACTAAACCTGTTTGCTGTTTGGCTGTATGTAATAACCCCATCTCCTTCATCAGCTCTGTACAATAAATCACCTTCTTGAATCAGACTTATGAAAAACCTCCCTTAGTTTCCATCATGCTAGAAGTATCAATATCTGAGGACACAGCTCACCTAATCCCAGCTTTTGCATGTGTGTCCTTTCTTTATTTCAAGCTGCCATACTTAGAACATTGTCTAAGCTGTGGAGGTGTGTCAGTTGTTGGTACCATTCTAGATAGGAAACTGTTGCGTGGTATCTACCAGAGAGGACCACTTGAACATAGGTTCAAGCTAATAGAAAGTGAGCGACTACAGTGGGTGATCAGGGCATGAATGGTGTCCTGAGCCTTTCCCAGGGTGAACTTTGAAACGCAAAATCCACACTGTGGGTTGACACACCTCTGTTAGTGAGAGCAGTTAGACAGAAGCATAACTACAGAAACCAAAATGCATGTCTATACATTTCAGGATTTTGTCAGAACTACAGACTTTGATGGATTAGGTCTTTGTTCTTGTTTTGGCAGGTGGTGCTGCCTCTGTGCTAAGTTCCCAAGCCTAAATTGTACTTTCACTATGGTGTCACTTGTGCTAAGGTCTGAAGGTCAGTTACACTCCCTACTGGTTCATGGACATGAGTCATGTCATGTACTCATCAATTGACAGGGGATTGTGCTGTCTCTCTCTTTTTCTTTTCAGAAGGCTATTTTTGACCATGGCTAAATTTTCTCTAATTACTTTTTGGCTGATTGGTATAGATGCAACAAGTTTTTCAGAGTATCATACAGAGGCCTCCTTGTCTCATAAAGAAGAGGTTTAATATTTGATTTTGAAGAACAACCTCGGTTAAGAGATCTAATTGGGCTTTCGTGTGGGAAGCAGAATTCTTTGAATTGCCCAGGTCTATGTCTATTTGAGTACTGAATTTTAAAAGATTTTATGCCCTATAACTAGGTCTGAAGTTTCAGCCATAGCAGTGACTACAGGGCCTGCCCCTACTAATGGAAAGGAGAGTGAGCACAACTTGAAGAGTACAGAGAAGCCCAGAATCTAGATTAAAGTGTGCCCTGCCCTTTTTACCATTATAGACAAACATCTGGTATAACATGCTTAAGGATGCAATGGAGTGTGTTCTCCTCTAGTAAAATGAATTTTAGGATGATGAAGAGATCCTTGTGTGCCCAGAGGACTGTTTTACAAACCTACTGAGCACAATGCTATTGTTCTGGCTTCTGGCAGTTCAGGAAATGGAGGGGTCCAGATGGGCAGCACAATACTGAATAGACTGCAGCCTGTTTTTTCACCAGTGGAGCCAAAGATCCAGAGGCATGCTTGTCCATAGGAGTTGGGCAACCATCCCTCCATAGCCTCTAGTTGCAACATTTTATAGAAATCTACCTGGAAGTGGATTGAGTCTCAGTGAATTGATTGGATATGAGATCCCCTGTTAGGATCTTTTTAAATTTCCATACCCAAGGAACCTAGCATCTGGGGGTTTGAAGCCTTTCCCATGAATTAAAAAACAAAAACAAACAAAAAAAAACAACAAAAAAGAAGCAAACAAAAAAAACAAAAACAAAAAAAAAATAGGACAACCATAACACTAGGGCCTGTGCCAGTCATATCTTTAAGGGGTTGGAGGTCATGATGACATTACTATATTTCGTAGCCTCCTTTAGCTGGATATGGTGAGTCCTTAGGGTAACACTGGTGACAATCATCAATGTAGGAATGGTAAGGACCAGAGGGTATTGGCATTTTCACCATTGCTCCAGGCTTTTGGTTGGAATTGTGAGGCTCAGGCATTGGGGGGCACAACCTCTCCAACTGTCTGATGAATAGTTTTCAGAGTCTGTTTCGGGGGTATAAAGACTTTCGGAGAGAATGTTTAGTAATTTCTATTTTATGAACTTCTTCATATGGGGTGAACCTGGCCCTTAGGAGAACAGGAGGTAGAGGTTTTCCAATTTTCAACAGTTTCAAGGACATATTTAGTTAAAGGTTTCTTTTTATTGATTTTTTGGGTACCATTTCTGAGCTTTGTGGCTATAGGCACAAGGCAGTTTTCAGTCAGCATATAGGACCTTTGCCAGATTTAGGGAAACTTTGGTAGTGAAGTCTGGACCCAGGGGAAGGAGCAAATCAATTCCAGGAATCTTGGAGAATCTTGGTGACTATTGAGGCTGCCTCTGTTTAGGTGGCATAGATTTCCATCTATCTGCCTTTGCAGGTGGTTGACCAGCCAGCTCCATGGAGCTTAAGTTTCAGTCTTTGGAGTTTTTAGTGTAGATGTTTGAATGGAATTTCAGAAGTAGTTTGGGCTTAATTTGAAGGAGGTATATTTTTCAAAGCCTCAGAACAGGCATTTGGTAGAGTTAGTGGAGTCTCACAGTGAATCTTAAAAACTCTGAGGGAAATATTCAGGACTTTTTCTCATGTAAGGGATGTTGGTAATACAATTCTGGGATTCCATACCTAAAGAACATGGCCAGAGGAAGGGCTAGTGGTAGAAGTGTAGGACTTGTGGTCCTCAGTTGGACTGAGGTATGTAGTTGCTGATATGAATCTAGTAGTCTTCGTTAGATGGGGTAGTCCTGGATGAATAACGTGTTTGTAGTTGACTATGTGAGTCTAATACATGTCTAGAGAAGGGACTATGGATGGATGGAGCTAGCCAGGCTGGGTGAGCTGGGTTGGGGGAATCTAGGCTCTCTAGCTAGGGATTGGGGAAGGGTTTACAGGGTTGAATGGGGGGTATAAACATGGATTGGAACTCCCTATATGAGCAATGGATGTGGAAAGGGTTACAGAAAGCTTAAAAGTATCTTTGATGAAATGAGACCTAAATATATTAAATGCCACCTCTTAATATACATTTTTGTTCTCTTTGTAACTTAATGAAGCTTTGTGAAATAAGAATTTAAATAAAGCTAGAGCCAGGTTCTTTGCTAATGAAGATTCCTTTTACTGTGCAAGGTTGACCAAAGAACTTTGATGCTGTAAACCACACAGACTTCTCTGTGGTCATTTTTTTTTATTCCACATTTCAACAATCCTTTAAAGTACCACTGCTTGTCAATTTTTGGCATATCATCAGAGAAGAACATTCATTGTTATCTTTTTTGTCTTAAGTATATTTTCGCTAATTTTTGAGACTATAATTACCCAATTTCTCCATTGTCTTTGTTCTCTCCAAACCCTCCTATGTACCCCTTCCAGTTGGTTATTCAGTATGAAATGGTTGTCCCTGAAAAGCATATGTAAAAATAGCATTGTACAGACGGACAGGTTGTAGTTAGAATATCTTTATTTTATTTTTGAAGATACATTTTAGTTTTAGTTATTTATAAATAGCTGTATCTGGGTGTGGATATGCTCAGGTGACTACAGGTACCTACCGTGGTCAGAGCCATAGGATTCTGCTAGAGCTCGAGTTATCAGCAAATGTAAGCTGAGCTGGGAGCCAAATTTGGTTTCTCTGTGAGAGCAACACACATCATTTTTAGCAAAGGCCTACCCTTTTATGAAAAGAAAGGAGGAGGAATGACAGGGAAAGAAAGAGAGAGGGAAACTGAGGACAGGATGTATTATATGAAAGAAATAACAGCAACGACGACAACAACAACAATAATAATAATAGTAATAATAATGCTACAGATCTCCCTTCCACAACATTTCTCTTTTTTCTTTGTATCTAGGTTTTTTCATAAACATCAGTCAAAGTAATACATCAAGACACACTGAACAAAATGTCCTCTCTGAAATCCAGATGTTTTCTACTTTCTACAGCATTCCTAGTAGTTGGTGTCAGAGGATACCATTTGATAGTCATTCTCTCCTTTCATTAGAGGGTCCTGGGGGTTGATCTCAGGTTGTCAGACATGGAAGCAAGCACCTTCATTTACTGACCCACCTCACCAGCCGTCCTCTATAATAATAATAAAAAAGGAAGACTATTCACTAGTTCTTTCTATTAACATATTATAAACGTTAGGTGACTTGCCCAAAGGTATGCATTACTATAGGGCAAATACAGAATTTAATATCTGACTATCCCAACCTAAGAATTTTCATACTGAATCATTGAAATATAATGAGCTTTTTAAATTTTCTGTTAATAGCTCATTCTGAATAATTTCTTGCTTGATGATCACTTTCATCTGTCTAGCATCCAGCAGGTTCTGAGTACCGATGTAGTGCATTTCTAAGTAGAGCTTTTAAGGAATCTTGACGATATTTCTTAGATCTCCTTGACGGATGTTATCAACTCTCCTTTCTTCAGTGGGAATTGACTCCCAGTTATCACACCTGGGTCTATTCAAGCACCCAGACAGCCCAGGAGCTGTTTTTCTCTCCAGTTCTTTGTTTCCTCTGGATTTGAACCATCTCAGTTCTTAGTATATTGTTATCCTCTTTGCTGCTTTCAGTTCTTATTGTAGGTTCCTAGTCAAGCAGGCCATTGTAAAATGTATTCTATAGTTAGCTGTCTGTCATTGTGGAAATACTTCTGAGGCAGCTTTAGCCATCCGTGTTGCAGTTCCAACAGTTCTGTTTTCAGTCACTCACAGCTCTGGTAGCTTCTAACACTGCCTGCTCCAGCTTACAGCTGGAGTCTCTGCCACATGAATCAGGATTAAATTATGCTGCCATACTATGTGTGCTGCTTTTCAAGCTTTGAACCTTATAGTTCTAATGGCACTTCTGGTTGAGCATTTCCTCTCTAGAATATTTATTGCAATAGCTTACTTGCTGCCTTAACTACCTCTATTGGCTACTTTTTTCATTGCTGCAGCAAAATGCACCTACACAACCATACCCCCCTACACACACATAGACACAGACACAGACACACACACACAGACACACATAGACACAGACACACACACAGACACAGATACACACACATAGACACAGACACACACAGACACACACACACAGAGACACAGACACACATAGACACAGACACACACACACATACACACAGAGAGAGAGAGATGCACATGCATGCACATGCATGTGCTCATGCACAGAAATATACATGCACATATGTACACTGCATACACACAAACATTCAACCCTTCCATATTGAAGATCTGTGCACTTCTGAAATTTCCCTCTATGACTTTAACCTCAAATTATGTTTTCCAGATTTTTATGAAAAATAAATATACAGATGTCATTTGTCCAGTTTAATCTTCAGCCTAGAGAGATGCCTAGAAACTAAGTAAAATGAGAGGCATAGGGCATTGACCATATCTATGTCCTTTCTCCCACGTAATATTGAATGCTTTTGTTTGTTTATCAACACTTGCCTGTCTGGGCTCTCGTGAGTGTCCTGCTTCTTGACCTTTCTCTTTCTGCGTCTGAGTGCCTGGTCTCCTGATAATGGATTTCTCAAAACTTCTCCAAAGAGAAATTTGTCCATATTACGAACACCTCTGTGATTTCAAGATTAGGGGAAGGCAGAACAGCAGGTTTCCATAAAGTGAGACATTACAAATGTGATTTAGGTCAGTTGTTACTTCCTGCCCTTGATCTTACTGAAAGGTAAAGTTGTATCTCTATGAGAGTTTCTGTAGCTTTTATTAGTAACCTATGAGAAGTGCTCCTCCTCCTCCTCTCCCTCCTCCTCCTCTGTAATATTTTCTGCGCTTAAAAGTATTTGTTGTGCTCTCTTCTCTCTCTCTCTCTCTCTCTCTCTCTCTCTCTCTCTCTCTCTCTCTCTTTCTCTCTCTCTGTATATATATATATATACACTGTGAGTGACATTCAGAGGACAAATCGTGGGAGCCAGCTTTCCTTTTGTAACCTGGGTTCCATGGATGAATACAGATCAATGGTCTTGGTGGTAGGTGCCTTTATTTGCTAAGACACCTTTTCTCTTTTGAATTTCCCTTTTATTGTTTTAATTATCCTTATTTAAAGATCTACATGATGAATTGTGTACTAGTAAGCATTATCTTTCTTACAGAAATTCATCTCTTACATGTTTAAACATGGGATTCCAGTACTAAGCCACCACCAGACTGGTGTTTGAAGAAAACCCCCGCTAATCTGAAGATGATGCCTTTGTTTCTGTGTTCTCCCATGGCAGCCAGGGCAACAGCAAGATATTATAGTTCTTCTAATAAGGGATAATTCTCTTCAAGAGGAGTCCATTCTTAGGACCTAAATGTGCTGCTTGTCTTAGTCAGGGTTCTCTAGAGTCACAGAACTTATGGGTAGTCTCTCTATATAAGAGAATTGGTTGATGACTTATAGTCTGTAGTCCAACTCCCCAACAATGGTCAGCAGCAGCTGTGAATGGAAGTCCAAGGATCTAGCAGTGGCTCAGTCCCAGGAGGCAGGCAGACAGGCAAAAAAAGAGACTCTTCCTTCTTCCAATGTCCTTATGTAAATCTCCAGCAGAAGGTGTGTCCAAGATTAAATGTGTGAACCACCACACCTAGGTCTGAAACTTGTTTTGTCCCAGGTGACCTTGAACTCAGAGATCTCCTTGCCTTAAACTCCTGGAATTCATAGCCACTTTGCCTCAAGATCTCCATACCAAGATCCAGGTCAGTAACTTGTATCTCCCAACCTCAAGATCAGGATCAAAGGTGAGCCTTCCAATTCTGGGTTGTAGTTCATTCCAGATAGAGTCAGGTTGACAACCAGAAATAGCCACTGCAATGTGATAATACCACCAAGATGTGAGTGAAGATTCCAACCAATGAATTTAGAAGGTATACCAATACTCAGCCATGCCACTGGTGAAGTAGGACTTCAGATTATTGCATAGACAATGTATCACATGAATGGGAAGTAATTGTTCCTATCACCTGCTCTGCATGCACCATTTGGAGGCTTAAGGCTATGCATTGTGCTCATTTTATCATAAGCGTGGAATTGAGTGTGATGGCTTAATGCTTATGAAATTCTTTAATTTAAAATTTTGCACTAAATTAACCCACAATCATATGTTTGCATCCTTCAAGAGAGCCTATTAAACAAAGACATACAAATAATAGCAGGACAAGATCCATACTATATAGAGAGGAATAGAGATGAAGCAGAAAGAAGCAGAAGGGAATTCCAGAGAAAACAACAGGCACTAAGGACTTCTAGTCCAGTGAGTGCCAGCATAACTCCAAATCTCTTTGCCCATGAAGTATGTTTTGTTTTTGACAATTTTTTTTATAAAAATTATTTATTTTATTTTTAACATAATTATACCACTCTCTCCTTCCCTTTTCTCCCCCCAAACCCTTTCATATACTCCACCTTTCTTTCTTTCAAATCCATGGGCTTTTATAAAACACACACACACACACACACACACACACACACACACACACACACACACATGGAACATGCTTAATGATGTATATATTAACATATTACCTATAATTTTCCTCAGTGGGATTGTCAGAGACTTTAGTTTGGGTTTCTGAGAGCTGAATTGGCTAACATTGTCCTGAAGCCTTCTATTCCGAACCATCCCAAAAGGAGTTGTGCACTCTCATGATGAATGGACAGCCCCAATCCAATATTTAAACCAATGTCTATGTGTAAACTATATGCATTGCAAAATAAAAATGAAAATTGTGAATCTGGAAAAGGGCCTGGTGGGGGTGTTGAGTGAATCTTAACCCATTAAATACATGAATGGGATTGTCAAAGAACAGACAATAAAAATAATTTCTATACAAGAGCAGAAAAGAGGGCACATGAGGGGAAAAAGCTGGCACTGAGAAGAAATTTAGACAATATAAGAGGCTGCCAGGCTGTGCGGTTGTAGACATGTTGCTGGCCTATGGGTCTGCCAATCCTATGTCTTGTATGGGACATATGTGTGCAGAAGCCGATTCCTCTGTGCCACCTTGGACTCATCTTTACTAACCTCTCCTGGCTGCTTTGCTGTTGGAGGAGAATCCTTTTTCTTGCCTTGCTTTTTCTTTCTTCCCTCCTCTCCCTGAGGGCTTATGGCTTCTCTCTGAGGCCACTGCTCTTAGATGTCACATCCCTCTTATCTCTGTGACATAGTTTAGATTACATTCAGCTGACTTTTGTCTTCGGTCATATGATACGAGGAGCCTTACTTCCTGAATATGAAAAGCAGTATGCAGGAGTGAAGTGTTTATTGACTCTGCCAAGCAAGGAGAGCTACAGCGGGAAGTAAAAACCCAGAGGGATCTCTTGGAGCTGTGGTCCTGGTCTCCAGCCTAAGCCCTTCCTTAGGATGGCATCTAGATTGAAGGATAATTCAGGACCAACTATTAGCTTTGTATGTAGTGAATTTTCTACATGAACTCCAAGTGTGTTCTTGTAGTACAGAATTTGTGCAATGCCCTCACTAAGTCTCACATATGCACCTGCTGGTGTGCACACATCTTTTTCTCTACTCCACTCCATCCCCACAGCCCTCTGGACAAACTCAAATTGGAGTGGTTTTCTTTTTCTTTTTTTAGTTAGGTTTGTGTGTGTGTGTGTGTGTGTGTGTGTGTGTGTGTGTATTTCAAGGTCCAGGGCTCCAATGATGGTACCTCTCGAGAGTATAGTTGTGCATCACCATGCCTCTCAACATTTTTAGTTTATACTTTTCTGCTGTCTATAGCTGCTGCCATTGTTAAAATATTTTCTGTTAATTTCTGTTTCAAAGTATGTTGCCCTGAAAGGTCCCGAGGGTTGTATAAGGTGTAGATATACACAATTATTGTCTGCTGTCAGCAAAACTCACCAGCTGGGAGGGAATAATTATACACTCCCTGGTGCCATAAGCCACTTCAGAACACAGTGCAATATACCCTAAATTCATTTTCAAGTGATTGTAACTAAAGAAATCACAAGCTTTGGGGAATAGAGTAATAGATAGTAGGTTAGAACTGTATAAAGTCTGTAAGAAGCCAGTATATTAAAATCTGTCAGGAGGGGTCATCACTGACTCCAGGTTAATATCTGTACTTGGTATCTTTAATAGTGCCAGTATATGTCTTAGCTAGTGTTTAACCTGATTAGAGGAAGAAAGAAAGATCTAAGACTTTAGATAAAAGTTGTGAACCAGTTTATGGTGGAGGTGAGTTTCTACTTAAAAAAATATTTTAAGTATTTTAGTGTTGAGGTCCATGGATAATATTTACTGTTTTAGACTCTGAAATAGGCAGGAGAGAAGACATCTCTTTCTCATCCACCCTGCCACTGATCAGTCACCTCTGGAGTTGAACTCTGTGGTTTGCTTATGCGCTTTGCCAGAGGAAGTTCTAGCGTTAGACAGCCCATCAATCTGTGTATAAGTAAGCTGCCATTTTCTTAACAAACTGTCTGAACCAAATTGAGTGAGGCATTTTAGAACAGCTCTGATGGCTGGGAGCTTCCTTTAATGTTTAGCATGGGTATTCGGTATTCGTTGTATTGGGGAAAATGCAATAAATTTTAGGATGAATTTTTGGAAGAAAGAATTGGGATGGAGGTCAAAGATCTATGTTCCTTGTCATGAGGAAAGGCAGAGAAAACTACCTGAGTCCCTTCTCCATGCATGTAAACATCCTCAAAGAGAAGGACAAACACAGTCCTTTGGCCTTGCTGCTCCTAAGTGCCCATTATTTTGATACTGGGTTTCTTACAAAGCAGGAAAGTGAGTAGTGACCTCTGTCCAGTCTGGCTGGTGAAAACCAAGCAGACTAATTTCCTCTGGGCAATGTGATCAATTACCAGTAAGATATGGATGATGCTCATATGCCTTTGCACATTTTATTCTACAGAGATCCCTATCTCCGGTAGATTGGAAGAAACCCAGGAATTCGTGGTATCGCCGTAGAGCAGAATGCTTACCCCTGCACCCCACTTCCCTGTACTTGCTCTTCCCTGGTTTCCTCTCCCAGCTTCAGCATCAAGACCTGCTGTTAGGTCAGTTCATCTGGGGCCTTGATGAGAGCTCTGGTGAATGTGGCCAGGGGCAGTGTTGTTGCATGTTAAAGGTTCCCTCCAGTGTAAGTAGCAGCCTGTTAAAGGTGAGGTGACTGTCAGCAGTTCCAGTTTAACCCTCTCTGAGACACAACCTCGGGGACAAAATGCTCTTGTATCTAGTGAGGTCTAGTCGTCTAAATGGAACCAGGGTTGAAAGTCATGACTCTCAGTACCTGTACTTTTGGTATCTCCAATGACAAGAGGATCACGAAAGCGGTATTTAGAGCTGGGATCGAGGCACTTCAAGCCCTTATTGCACAAGCTGGTACTTGGCACTTACATTCCAGAGTCACTGCCACGATAGCCCAATGGAAACCCAGAATCAAGCACTGTCTTCACAGGTTTCCTGCAGGCATTAGGGATCGCAACCCTTCACTGAAAACATATGAGACAAACAAAATAAGGAAAAATCCCACTTTAATCCCTCAGATGTCCCCAATCTCTTACTTAAACCCAGGCATACTTTGAAAGAGCAGTAATGGCAATGGAAAAAACACACCTAAAAGGAAGTGACTTTAGGATAGAGGGATGAGTCAGCAGTCCAGAAGACACACATATGGTTTCTAGCTCACAGGCACTCTATGCCTCTGCTGTCCGTGAAAACCTGCAGTTACATGCACTCACATAGTTAAAAATAAAATAAAGCATTAAAAACTTTAAAAAAAGTTAATCTTATGGGTTTTTTGTTTGTTTTGCTGTGACTCACATAAGAAAACTTTTGAATCCTTAATCTACTGGTTTATAAAGATTAGAAGATAGGTTGGGAACTGTATTGTTCCATTATTCCCACTGATAGGTACATTTTATCCAAATGAGGGTGACAGGGCACTGAGTTAGTGTTCTGTGGCTAAAAGTGGTGAATAGTTTCACCTGCAGACCCAGTCTGTGATTCTGCCATGTAAGAGAGCTGAGCCATTGTCTGACATTGAGGCTATTGTTCCTTGATCTCAATGTTTCTTTTCCAAAGTTTATTCTCATAATAGAATAATTTTATTAATTCTCTAAAAGTTTTATACATGCATAAAATATATTTTGAACTTACTTTGAACACATTCATTCCCCACTATTCACTATAACTTTTCTAGAAGCTACCCTTCATCTCTTACCTATGTCCCAAAGTACTTTTATGTTTACAAATATTTTTCCTTCATAATTATATGTGAACCTCTTCTCTGTGTGGCACCAGCTAAGGGCAGTATCCCCTGAAACTAGAGTTAACAATGCTTGAGATCCAGAGTGTGGGGGCTGAGAAGCAAATCTTGGTTTACTGCAATAGCCAAATGTGAATGCTAAGCTATCTCGTTAGCTCCCTCTTTTAGAAATAACCCATTGAGCTCAATGTGTCCTGGCGTGTACACATGGATGCCGGACCATTCACTGGAGCCTGGTCCACCCACCAGGGGCCACAGTCTTAAAAATACGTACTCTCCTTTTCTTAGTAGGCATCAACTGTCAATCTTTCCTCTGGTAGAAATGGAGTTAGTAAGCCCCTCTCCTTCCATACTAGATATGACTGGCATGATCTTGTGCAGATAAACACAATTGCTGTGAGGTTATAAGTGTATTGGTTCTGTCATGTCTAGAAGATACTGCTTCACAGGGTTCCTACCTGATCTACAGCATTTACAATAATTCTGCCACTTCCTCCTCAGTGTTCCCTGAGCCTGGGGAAAGGGTGTAAATATAGATGTCCCATTTTTGGCTGGGCACTCCACAAAGACTTGTTCTCTGCATTTTGATCAGGTCAGTTGTGAGATATTAACCTCGGCTATTCTGAAGAAACAACACAAAACAGATTGTTATGGCTGCACGTAACATCAACTTGTCACAAATTGGAATCACCTGAGCAGGTGTCTCCCCACACCCCCCAGGGCAGTCCTGATTGCCTTGATCAATGTGGGGAGACTTGCACTACTGTGGGGAGTACTTTCTGCTGGTAGCCAAGATAGAAAGCAGATGGCAGAAGGAAGGCGGGCGAGCTTGTGTTTTGATTGCTAGCTCTTCCCTCTTGGTGCGAGTCTGTTTACTCTGGCGCTGCTGATGTCTTCACTGATATCAGAACAAGTGCTTTCAAACCTTCATCATTGGCTCTCCAAGAAGTATCTGGGCATTTAGTGTCAGAATGAGCCCATTTGGGCGTGCAGTGTCAGAATGAGACTTCTGGTAGACTTGGTATTATCTGGAGCCAATTCTCCAACTGGATGGAATCCACAGTCCCTAAAGACTCCTCGGTAACATGGAGAGCAATGAAAATCTATGCTGTGAATGTTCAAGGAACTTGTCAAGATAAGTGCCTTGGATGGCCTATACTTATTTCTTGTGAAGAGTAAGGAGTGTAGTCACTCTGTGTATAAAACCTTTGCATATGTGTGGAAAAATAAGGACATGATGGTGCTGACTGGTTCCTTCTAGGATCCTTGGAGAAAGTTACAAAGGAAAAGCATGAGCTTAGTCGCAAAATTGACCAGCTCCAGATGCATATGGAACATCTAACAGTTTCTAAGTATGCAGTAGAAGAAAAACATTCCCCAGCAGCCATAGTGCTCAAGGAGCAGAAACCAAACTCAAGCCCTCATTATCCAGCATGACTATGCAGACAGCAGATGCATCTTAGAGAATGAGAGTCAACTAATGCAAACTAATCTGATTGCAGCAGCTGTGCCAGATGTGGTATCCTTACTTGATTAACATATCTTCTAGATATGACATGCAGATCTGGCAAGTATCTTTCTTCTACACCTGGTGATAAGGACCACTAGAAGTGATTTGCTTTCAATGACGTGGTCAGCAGCATACTATTATGGTTTTGTCTCAAGGGCATATTTACTGTCTAGCTCTTTGTCATAATTTAGTTATAGGGGATTTTCATCTCTTGGCTCTTCCATAGGGCATTACAATGGTTCACTATATTGATGACGCCATGGTAATTGAACCAAATGAACAAACCAATAAATAATGTTTCTCTATGGTCCTTTAGATCTTTTCTTGGCTTCACTCAGTGATGGAGCATGACATAAGGTGTAAGATTGAATAAACCTTTTCACATCCATGTTTCTTTTGGTCATGAAAATGTTTTCACAGTGAAAAACAAAACAAAACAGAACATAGACTATTGCCAAAAAAAATCCAACCACCTAAGCCATGAATCAACCAACCAACCATCACCACCACCACCACCACCAACAAAAACAAAACAAACCCGGTGCCCATTAGAACTTTATAGTAAGGCCCTATCACAAACTGTTATCACAGGACATGAAGAAAGCAAGCTGAAATTAACTAGAAAGCTTCTTTCCAGCATGAGAGCATTCATAGTATCAGAATGTACTATATAAGCTACTGGGAGAGAAGAGCTCTCTATCAACAGGCTTTTCCAGCTGTGAACCCTTCCATATGCAACAGTGGCATGGATGTTATGTGAATCACCAACTACTTTGTATTCAAAGCATGTTTGACATTGCAAATTCAGCTATGAACCAATGACTGGAGAGTTCAATGTCCCGGGGATGAACATTCAACTGTTAGCTTGCTAACTAGATATAGTATCAAACATTCTTCTAACTTTCTCTATACTCATAAGTTGTTGTAGCGTTCAGACCTCTTAGAGATGTCTTTGTACAGTGGATAGTAGTTGATCCCCTTAACTCATTAATTCACTTCTAATTTTAATACTGTGTGCTTGATATTATTAAAATAGTCACCCATTAATGTATTTAGAAGCATACACCTATAGAAACACGAACATGAGAACCTTATTATATGATAAGAAGGGTGCTAAGGAATGAACACACAGCTGGTTTTTGGAGTTTATAATATAGAAGGGAAGACAGATGGTTGGACACTTAAATGAAAACATGACTAATAGTAGGTAAATCTTATGCTTAAGTCTACTTCTGAGACAATGTTCTGTTATGAGTGCTTTTATACCTGTTAGTGGGATTAGTATCTAAAAGCTGCCTTGCCCTTTCATCATGTGAGGATAGAGCCATAGCAAGAAGTTGTCATCTATGAGAAAGCAGGCTCTCACCAGACTCCAAGTCTTTCAGGCTCCCAAATGATGCTGAATGTACATTTTTTTTGTAAACCACCCACATTTGTGATATTTTTATAACCAAAAGGCAGGTGTAGAACAAGTTGGTAGTTCAGTCCTTAGATATCAGAATTCTTCTGAGAAGAGAAATGGATATGGCCATCTGACTGTAGGACATCTTTCTGGGGTTATTCAGAGTAGGAAGGAATTTCTCGTGGGTAAAATAAAATAGAAACCTGGCTTTTCCTCATGTTTTAAACAATAATTGTGTAATATTATCAAACACTCAGTAGTGGGATATCTTTCAAAACTGTATTCCAATACTGTATCCATATAATCACTGTATACAGATATTATACATTTCTTCCATATATATGCATATACATGATAGAGTGAATATATAAGCATATCTATTATTGTGCCTTATGTTGTATGTATATTTATATGTTTCTTACAAATGTGAGATTTTATTTTCTAAAGTCTAATGGTAACAAATCAAGGCAATGAGGACTTCATGCCAGTTTTCACCACGAGATCTGATAACATGGAGCAGGCTTGAGTGATGTGGCCAAACCTGTTTAATGACCTACATTTGAATTTGTCCTACCTTGGCCTGTGATTGTTCAGAGAAGCATCTTATTGTGAGTGTACAAGTTTCTCATTTTTACTGTCTTAAAATAATATAGACCTGTTAGGTCATGACATCTTCCACTTCAGTTCTTCTGAAAAATGAAATTTGAACTTTACCTTTAAAATTACACACAGTTTCAGAGTTGGTTCCTGAAGTGATATAACCATATATGATGTGTTCTTTCACATTTTCTGACTCATCTCTGAATAAATGTCCAATTGTCTCAAGAGAAATACAGCAAGAGAGAAGGCAGCCTTTGTATAATGTGTTAAGAATAGGAGCCCTGTTGTGTAGGTGGGATCAGAAGGGCCATTGGAGCATCAGGCTATGCACACAGTTTAGACATAAAACAAGGGGAAGGTTTGAGCGGAAAGTATCAGGGTGTTACCTGGGAGTATGCAGGCACTATGTCACTAGAAGTACTAAATTAGCTATGACCATCCTGTGCTTTTGGAATGGGCCACTAAAGAGGGTCAAACAATCTTTGCTTCTCCAATCTAGTGATGAAACTTTCCACTTATTAAATTTTGTCACCATCTCCCAAATTTTATAACATCTAGTGTGTAGTTAAATGTCATACATAGTACTATTACAGAGATGATTAAAAAATGAAATTATATAAAGAACGCGAAGGCCCTTTTCTCTAAATTTTATGTGTCCTGAAAGAGCTCTCTAAGGGTCAAGTGAGTTCCTTCCATCCATCTTAGCTAATCTAAAATAAAGAATAGACTTTTAATTGTACTACTTCAATTAGTAGGTACAAGAGTCAAACAAATGTGTCAAACGTCAACTGGCTTGGCATAAAACTCCTAAGCTTACAGTCTAGGGGTTCTTTGGTTTGGAAATGGAAGTATTTAAAATAAAGCAAAGCATGCTAGAACAGCTCTGCTCGCACTGGGGGAATGGCAGGAAGTGATGACAGCAATTGGAAGCTGCTAGAAAAAGCCAAACATTTAAATTGTCCTTGTTTGCAGGAAAATATCCCAATTCCTAAGATGTTACTATGTGAAAATATGTGCACTGTAGCAAGCCGAAATAAGTTCGATTTGCTGGGGCTCCCTCCTGCCTCCTGGTGTGCTGAAAAGGGCAAGGCCAGTTACATAAACACTGAAGGTGTTGGCAAATGCTTCTGTTGAGAAATTACTTTCAGTTATTTTAAGAATTCACTAAATTATACTATCATCTACTCTTTGATCCTAAGTAAAACTGAAAATGGATGTAATTCTGCTTTGTTCTCCTCCGTGAGAGAAAGCAAAGGAGGAGTAGACAGAGGGAGAGGAAGGAAAAAAGGACTGGGAGATTAACTGTCCTCTTTACAGATCACTTGTGGGTAAAATTTCTATTTGTAGGACCTAGTACATCCAACTTTCAGAATATGTTGTTGGTATAAAATACCGTCACGATCCACCAAAGTCATCAGAGAATTCTAAGGAAAAGAAACTTAGAATGATGGAGAGATGTCTCACTTGTAAAGAGCACCGACTACTCTTCCAGTGGACCCACAGATTGAATCCCAGCACACATGGCAACTCACAACCATCTGTAGCTTCAATTCCAGGGCTTCCAATAGTCCCTCTTCTGGCCTCTTTGGGCATCTCCATGCTTGTGGTGCATATACATGCATTCAGGCACATGCATCTGTATAAATTAAAGTAAATTTAAAAGATCATTGGATTACAGTTCAAGAAGTCTGTTAGAAAAGTTTATCTTGATTGTTAATTTGATGGAATTTAGACTACATGGAAACATCCCTCTGGCTCTGTCTTTAAGGATAGTGTGGTGATTTCAATAGGAATGTCCCTTGTAGGCTCATATATATAAATGTTTGGTAATTAGGGAATGGCAAAACTTGGCAGGGATCACGAGATGTTTGAGGAAGTGTCTCACTGGTGCTCTGGAATAATCAAAGCCAGGCCCAGTAGTTCTCTCTCTCTCCATCCTACCTTCTGCTCTGGGTAGAACTCTCAAGCACCATGTCTCTGTGTGTACCACCATGCTTTGTACCAGGATAATGGAATAAAACTCTGAAACTCTTGCTAGCAAGATTTAAGTGCTTTCCTTTATGAGAGTTGTCATGGCCATAGTGGCTCTTCACAGAAATAGTAAAATAGTACACGGATTAAGACGGATGGTTACGGAAAGGTTTAACTGAGGAAGGAAGACTGCCCCTAGTGTGGGTAGATAGCAATATCCAATGGTTTGGGGTTCTGGGTTGAATAAAATAGATAAAGTTAGCCAAGTGCCGGAACCTATGCTCTCTGTAGTCTGATGATGATGTAAAGTGACCAGCCACATTATGTTACAGTAGCCATGCCTTACATACTATGACATACTGTATGCCTTTGTGAACTGTGAGTTTCAATAAGTACTTCCTCATTAGGTTGCTTGTTGGCCAGTGTTTTCTCAGAGCAAACAGGGAAATAACAAATAAATATATTGTCATAGTAAGTTGTCTCCTCCCGCCCCCACTTCTCTATCCATGCCTCATACTCCCTGGTTAACATTTTCCTCATTTTCTTCTTTTGTTAAACTGTAGAATTACGAGGACTTTATTCCGCAGGAAGTCACATACTAAGAATGCTGTGGCCCAGATTTAAGTAGATGGTCATCTAAAAATATATACATAAATTAGCACTAGTTTTCTTTACAGAGAAATACTCCCTTTTCTCAAAGTCTTTTTATATTTCAGGTTTTAGCAGCAGTTTAAATAAGTATGTCCAATCCCCTTTATTACTGACTAGACCATTGTTACTACAATGGTACGTAACACTGCAATCCAGAGTTCAATTCAAGGCACAACTTATTTTTGAAAAATTCATTGATACTATTCAAGAATATCTGGGGGGAAATTACTTTTGTGTTAACTTCTTTGCATGGGGCTATATTCCCAGAGATGAAGAAGCAGATGAGGACATCCTTAATTTGGCAACATGCTCATTTATGATGATGTTCAAACACCTGCTGAACGGAAACTAATGTGGTTGGTTGTGTTGAATATGTGGAAATATGTCAGCTGGATCTCAGCCCATTGGCAAAAGGTTTGGACCATTTGTGTTGGATAACTTGATGGTGTATTTGTGAGCATTTGTTTCCTTTCATAAAGGAAATGATGCCTGCAGTATTCCATATGTAATGTTTGAATGAGAGATAATTGCCCTACACACCAAAGACTATTTGCATTTAATTAGCGTCACTTTCTACTGGGTTTCATTTACTGTGCTATTTCTAAATTGTTTGATGATATGTTTGTTATATTTAGTAACTTTGTGAAGATACTGCTCAACCTGGATGCTTCTCAAGGTTATATCTAAAGGTCCAAGGAAAGCATTTTTCAGCTACTAGTAATCATGGGTTTCTGTTTTCTCATGTGTCTGAGAACTTGTGCTAAGTGGCGTGTGCTGTTCTGACCATCAGTCTCATGAGTCTGAGGCGATTTGTGAAGTGTTTGCTATGGTTTATATATGTCATTTCCTCTAAAATTCTTGAATTGAAGACTTTGTCCCATTGTAGAGTACAGGGGTGAGGAATTGAGAAGTGAATGGATCATTAATGCATTTTTGAAATATTTGAAGGATTTATGATTTGGTGGTGTGATTGGGAGATGGTAGAGACAAGCACCTTGATGTGGTTGGAGGAAGGATGTCACAGGAACTTGTAACATGTCCATTACAGGTACCCTTTATCCCTGACATTCTTGCCTCTACTTTCTAGCTGTCATGGATTTTGACTTGTGAGAGAGTTTGTAGGATTATATGAGCAGAAATATGTCTCATTTCCCCAAAGAAGCCAGAGATGGGATGGGATGAAGGAAAAGTACAAGACAGCTTTCCTGCTGTATACCCTCTCACGTGAAACTTCTGGCTTGCTTTGCATCTGAAATTATGCATCCAGTTGCCCCTGGAATGAAACCTACCTAGGAATGGTCATGCAAATCACAACGAGGACCTTCTTATACAGAATCTAGGGAGAGAATACTCCCTGAAGCCAGCATGCTGGCACTCCAATGTGAACACTGTGCTCTAGAACCAGGAGAAAATACACTTCTATTAGTTAGCCCCAGCTGCATGACGGTAGCAGAAATATTTTAAATGGGGTGTTGCTTTGGGAGCAAGGAAATCATGGAAGAGTTCTGGGGTGCAAATTTGAAATATGAACATGAGAGTTGATTATAGTGGTGGTCCAGGTAGATGGCAGCTGGCCAGAGACAGTCTCATTAGAGAAGAGGCAGGTCATCGTGATCAATGAGTGATTGTCGATTGCTGTTAAGAATGTGGATGTTCAAAGCTGCTATGGTAGAGAGACATAGAACAACATTATTAGGTAGTAGAAAAAAATAATTGTTGAAAAGTGCGAGGACATGCCTCAAACTGTGAATGAATGGAAGGTAAAAGGTACAAGATGAAGATACCTCCTTAGCAGAGTATTTTTAAGTAAAGCTTTAAATGCCTATTCTGGGTCCTTATCATTGCTTCCAGTGAAATGCAAAGATAGATAGATAGATAGATAGATAGATAGATAGATAGATAGATACATAGATACATAGATACATAGATACATAGATACATAGATGATAGATAGATAATAGATGAAAGATAAATGGATGGATGGATGAATAGATACATACATACATAGATGGATAGATAGATAGATAGATAGATAGATAGATAGATAGATAGATAGATAGATAGATAGATAGAGGTGTGAACTAAGGAAGCAATGGTTAAGCAAATGGAAGGCAAAATAAAGTTTTGGAAAATCTTTCAGTCTTCATAGTAAAAAATGATGAAATGTGTTGAGCATAGAACACATATGATCTCGACATTAATGAATTGTATAAGCAAAAAAAAAATTCTTCTTTTAAGTAAAGGGACAGTAATCAGACCCTAGTTAGCCTGTCAATGTGACATAACCTTGAGTCATGTGAGAAGACATTGTCTCTCAATTTTGATTGCCCAGGTATTAGCCTGTGGCTAAGTCTGGTTGAGGTTGTCTTGATTGTTAGTTGGTGCAATGGGTACAGGTGTTTTGGGGACAGCACTGTTCCCTGGACAGGTGATTTTTGACAAATACAAAAGATGGGTAGGCAGAGACCTGCTACCAAACCAGGAACAGTGCTCCTCAATGGTTTCGGCTTATAGTTCCTGCTTAAGGTTTCTGCCCTGACTTTACCAATGAGGTACTGTGACCTGGACATGTAAGCCAGGTTACCTCTTCCTTCGCCTAAGTTGCTTTTGGTAAGACTGTATCATAATAACAAGAATTAAGCTTGAATAGATGAGATAAGATAAAGGAAGGCTTTCAGACATCTTAGTTTCTGCTTGACACGATGGCAGTGCCTCTCACAGTTCTTCCATGGAAGCAAGAGTAACACATGTCAGCACAGAAGCTTAGCTCTCACTTCAGAGGGCATATGGGAGTGGCCACAACGTAAGCACATGGTTCAGTTTTCCCCAAGTATCTTGTAGTAGAGTATCGGTTTAAGAAAGTTCTTACTGTAACAGAAGAAAATTGTAAAGATATTCACAGATACATTGATAGGAATATCAGGCAGGAAAATCTCTGCTACAAAATTCAAATCTGGTGACCATCTTAGCCATTGGGTTGGTAGAAATTAATGGTCCATTATTGCATTCCAAAAGCAATTAATTATATTTACTTAATAGATACAAGGATGTTAGACCAAACACAGAGGTGGGCAAATAATGGCTATTAAGGAAGCTAAAGCTAGTCCATGATAATTTGACTATATAACATTCCAGTTGTCTATGCTCATAGAACTTATACTCAATCAATCAACCTTACAGAATCTTTAACACTTTGGGGGGTAGGCGTTCTACTAATTCCATTCCAGAACTGTTCTGAACCAACTGAGGCTATTGGCTTGTTTTCAGTTTTCCCCAAGTAGCTGTCTATTGAATCCATGGTATAGGATTTTTCTAGAGCTTTGGGAGTATGAACCTGGTCTGAGACAGTTACCAGGGCAGGATTGTTATGCTGCTGGGTCCCAAATCAAAGCTACCTTCCCAGCTAAGCATCAATCTTCAGAGGATTACTTTGTAGCCTGAAAGCTACTGGGATTTGACTTTCTAAACTGCAGATGCGTTAGAGGCTCACTACCCCTTTATTTCTCCTGATGACTTCATTTTGAAAGCAGCCTGTCTGTTCTGTGCCTGTCTTGGAAGTTGTACAGCTTGGACGCACAACTGAATTTCCCAGGTCTGCGATTGCAGGGAATTTTTCTCTGGGTGAATCATACTCCAAGTCTTAGCCATGTTGGATTTTCAGATGAGACCAGGACCGTAGCTTTAGAAAGGGTCCCGGAATGAGTTATGATTTTTGAGGAGGGTAGGATAGAATGAATTTATTTTATCGACCAGTTTTTTAAATGCATAAGCCAGGGGAAGAATGGTTTAGAATGAATTGTGCTGGATCATGTTAAATCTAAACTCACAATTGCATGGTATTTGCAGTTGTTTCTAGGGAGTAATTAAAGTTAAGTCAATGGGCTTTAATGGGATGGTATCAGTGTTCTATAAGCAAAGAAAGAGATCAAAATTTATCTCTTTCTTCAAACGTGCCTTAAGGAATAATCAAGAAAGCAGCTGTCTTCAATCTAGGAGCTACACTCTGAGCAAGAGTTAACCACCTGACATTTTGATCTTGGATATTCCAGCCATTGGAATTATGGGTAGAATCTAAGGCAATGCTTTAAACTCACAGTCTACTGCAGTCAGTTATAGCTGAAGAGGGAACTTTGTTTTGCCTAAATATTACTTATTTTGACGGTCAATGAACTGTTTTATTTGAAGTGTAGATAACCCAGTGACCTCTGGAAGAAGCCAATCATATTCTGCTTGGGAACATGGGCCCAAGATATAGAGGGTTTTACTTTTATCTCTCTCATGAAAAACTACTTAGAGTATGGGAGCATTGTGAGGCCACTGGTAAGGAGTTGGGTTTTGGAGCTGATAGCAAGTATCTTCTGAAGGGACAGTTATGTCCCTTTTGTGGGTGTTCAGTGTCTTTTTACTGTCTCTGACACTGTTGTGGGGAGTCAGGCTTTGTTTGCTTTTCTATTCTATAACATCTTCCTCCTGCATATTCTTTGAGCACATGCATATGATTGAGCACATGTCTCTGTGTATAGGCCACGCTCTCAGTACATCCCACAGTGGACTTCTCTTGGTCTCAGCATGAACCAAAGAAAAGATAAAATGACTGTTGAAAATAAATTAATGATATTTAGAAGATGGCTAGTCAGTTAACCTGTTTATAGATAATCCAGAGTCTTTCAGAAGGCAGGCTCTATGCAAAACATGGTAATTCTAAAGACATACAGGCTATTTTCTTCTCAAGAGCAGATAGTTGTCTCTTGACTTGCCTTGAAGATTGTGAAAATATTAATATACCAGAGCCAATACAGTTTTTCCACATTATAAAAACTCTGAACATTACTGGGAAGATGACTTACTGAGTAAACATGAAACCTGAGTTCCACTCTCTAGCACTCATGTCAAAAACCAGGAGTGATAACATAAGTGATTAAAATTGCCACCCTGGGAGCTGGGGGAGACAGCAGGATCTCTCTGGACTTGCTGGTCACTAGTCTAGCTCCAGGTACAGAGACAAACCTTGTCTAGAAAAATAATAAGGCAGAAAGTGATAGAGTATGACACCCTTAACTCTTCTTTGGCCTCTCATGCTTGCACAGATTCATACACCCACACAGACACATGTGCATACATCATAAACTTATTCAGCACATATGCTACACACACATTCACATGCACACACATATGTACAGGCACATGTACACATAAATACATGCTCATACAAATGCATATATGCACATGTGCCTACAAACACAATCACATGCACACATCCATGTACATGTAGACTCATGCAAAGGCACATGTGCACACATACACTTACATTTGAATATGCACACATACATACATGCATGCACATGCACACGGCCACATGTACACAAATGGATATGTGAATTTACATGCACCTACGCACATACATACATGCACACAGGTACATGCATATGAAGGTGTATATCTTCACACAAACACAGGTACACACACTACACATATACACAGTCTCTGAAGAAACCTACTTTCCCCCAGCTCAACAAACTCAAATCTATTTTGATCCTGCTGTTTCTAAGCTTTCTTGGCATCCATTCTTTCTTCAATCTGTGCATGCTTATACACCTCTGTATATACATACCAGCCACTCTCTTTGACCATTTTCCTTTAAGCCTTTGTATAACACCATATTTGTAATTCCACAAACAGAGTAGTTCTGCACACTGTTTCTCAACTTCTGACACTGTAGGTCTAGGGGAAAGAGACTAACCGTCACATTCCCTGTTTTACCTTTACCTTAACAATCACATTTCCTTTTTTACCATTTATTTTTAATTGTTTTTTGCTCACAGCCCTCACCCCTTACCCAGTTCCAACTTAGCAATACCAAAAATTTCTTGCACTAGGATTGATAAGAACTTACCAAACTCGGGACTTGACAAGACACTGTACATCCCTAACCTTACCCATTGTTTAAACAAAACCACTGAGACTCTTTCCTTCCTCATCAGTGTGAGCTCTACACATAAAGAGAGAAATCTAAGACCGGAACTGTAAGAATTACCCGCCACCCTTATTATCCTAGGTCCATGTGGGTTAGAGACTGCTGCTAGAGATGGGGCTAGGCAGGGAAGAGGACATACCATTTCTCTGTCACCTGTATGGATTTCCAGGGTTAAGGAACTCCAGTTCAAAGAAAGTTGTTTGTTTGGGACAGATTATTAATCACTGTTGGATGTGGCTCTCCTCCATGCCGTGGGATGATCACCCACATACTGATGTGTACCCCATGTACTTTTAGGGTTCCCCTTTGTAAAAAGTTGACTCTAGATGTGCCTTTAAGGCTCATCTTTTCTCCTCTTTTTTTCTCTGTCTTTTCTCCTCTGCCACCCCCTCCCTGATTGAGAATCACTGTCATGGGGAAATACTTTTACTTGTTTTAAGAAGGATATTTACACCACTAAAATGAATCTTAGGATTGTAGAAGACAGAAGTAGCAGGCGTCCTAGAGCTCTCTACAGTTTTGGGGAAGCAAAGGTATCTAAGATAATGCAGACAAATACATTTTCAGTAACTATACTCTTTCTGTATAAATTTGTAATTTCTGTTACTTTGTATGGATAAAGAAACATGGCATTTCCAAAGGACAATAGATGATTATTGGAAGTATACAGTGAGGGATATTATACAAATAAGATTATGTCTCATAGAGATATGCTAAATTAAAGCCTTTGTTCCTTTTTTCATCCTATCCCTTAGTCCTTTACCACTACTGAGAGGACACCAGCACACAAGTATCTTCCTACACACATTTACACGCACACACACACACACACACACACACACACACAGTATGCACACTAAAATAATCATTCCATGCTTTCTTACTATATTCAAAATCCAGTTGGAGATTTCTTTCTGAAGAAATAGAAACCTAGTTTTAATTTAGGAGAAATCTATTGTAAGAATCATATAATTTGCAATTTGGTCTTGGATAACAAGATGGAATGATTGAATTAACTGTATCACTGATTTGATAGAAAAAAGAACTTATAATCATAAGCAAATATGTATTTTCCCTAATGTGCAGCAAATGTCCTAACCACTCTCAAATTACTTTTATTTCCTACTGGACCTCGGAAAATATATTATAAATATTATAAATAATACTGGACCTCAGAAAATACAATTTAAGAAAAATGAGAAGGAAATAGTATTTTTCCTATGCTGGCCATACATTAATTTCCCAGGCTCTCTGATCAGGAAATCACTTATTGTTCACCCCATATGTTGAAGCAACTGTAGTTCTGAGCTTAGTGTGCACAGACTTTCCTCATTATGTGACATTTCATTTTCCAGGATTTCCTTCAGGAGCCTTTTGGGCAATATTGGAGGACAAGAGGAAAATGATTACTCAGACTTATTGTGGTTGATGTAGCTGTTGTTTCTGTGAAGTTACTTGAACACTTTTTATTTGCAGTGAGAAAAGTTAAGAAACTAAGTTAGCCAGGCAGCGGTGGTGCATTCCTTTAATCCCAGCACTTGGAAGGCAGAGGTAGGTGGATCTCTGTGAATCTGAGGGCGGTCTGGTCCACAGAGTGAGTTTGAGAACAGGCAAGACAGGGAAACCCTTTCTCAAATACATGATTTAAAAATAAAGAAAAAAGAATAAAGTTAAGAGACTAAATTTAATTAGTTAACATACTTGATATTTAAAGAAAACTCTACAGGAAGGACTTATGTCTTTCTCAAGAGCAGGTAAGCAATGCCTTCCAGTGCACTTTTTAATTATCTCAAATATGTATAGAAAATGCCATTGAAACGAATTTTCTTTTCATATGCTTTCATCTTGTGAATTCATTAGTTAGGTGGGTGATGCCAATTCATTACCTTGGCAGTGTTGTGTAAGGCATCGCAGAGAACACGCAGCAAGGCCCCACCTGCTGCTGTGCCTCCTCTTCCTGGTTGTGGTAGAAAGAGCACACAGTTGAAGGTGGTGTCTGTGTGATAGAGGGGCAGCGAAGTGAGATGTTTTTGTGCAACCCAAATATAAGGACAGGATGGTCTTGTGCTTTGACAGGGCCAGGATTGTAGCTCAGTAGTGTGCTTTCCTAGTGCATAGGAATCCTTGGGTTGGATCTCAGCGCCACATAAAACAAGGTTTGGTGGTCCACTCCCCTAAACCTCAGCATCTGGGAGGTGGTGATAAGAGAATCAAGTTCCTCCTAAGGTACATGGCTGGTTCAAGTCCAGCCCTACACACACTCACACACAACACAAACACACAAACACACACACGCACACAGAGAGAGAGAGAGAGAGAGAGAGAGAGAGAGAGAGAGAGACAGAGACAGAGACAGAGACAGAGACAGAGAGACAGACATGACACAGACACAAAGAGACAGAAATACAGAGAGAGAGAGAGAGAGGGGGGGGGGGAAGAGACAGGCAGAGGGAGACACAGACAGACTGAGAGATAGTAAGCAGGCTGGCGGGGGAAGGAATAGAGGACTGTGTTGCTATATTTATATGTTTACAAAAGGGTAACAGTAGGAGTTGGAGTGAACCTCCTTTAAGACAAGAATGCAACATTAAAGAGGAACAAGGAAATGTGTGTGTGTGTGTGTGTGTGTGTGTGTGTGTGTGTGTGTGTGTGTGTGTTGTTCCTGTGTGGAGGTTCACATGTGGATATAGAAGTGTGTGTATGCATATGTATGCATTTAGAGGTCAGAGGATAATGAGGCAGGCTCTCGCATTGTGTGGAAATAAAACTTTCTGACCATCAAAAACTGCAACAATCTGTTTGTTTTTTACGATATCTCAGTGCCAGAGGAAGAATCTCCTGCAGCCTTTAGACCGATAAATCACCATACTTCTACTTTCAATGTGAATAGCCCTGGACTAAATTTTACATGTCATTTTACTGAATTCTCTATTGTTTGATTTTCTTAAACCTCTTCGAGCTTTGCCTTTGTTACTTTAGCACTCGGTACAGTGGAAGGCAATTGATCTATTGAGTGAATGCATAAATTCCATATGCTTCAAATAACCAGAGAACCCTTCCTATCGTCCCTTTTATACACCCTGTCTGTGTTCACGACTCAACTTCTCCCATTCTGACAACTAGCGGTTGCGCATTAGGTACTTAGCAGGCAGTGCAGGTGGTCCCATAATGCACTGGCCTCCCCTTGCACCTGCTCTGCTGCCAGCTGCCGCCTTGCACTTTTGCTTTTTGTCTGGCTTATGGTTTTATTCTCAATAAGTTGTCTGAGATTTGGCAAGCTCTGCTTTTTTGTAGGTTGGTCTCCACTAGATTTGAACTTGCTGTCGAGTGTCTGAGGGTACTGTGTGTGCCTAATCTTCATTCTGAGACTTACTAAATGCAAACAGGCAGGCGATTTCTTTTGCAAATGGGCAGAATAGGAACTGAAAGTATTTGCCTCTGTAAAATAGGTATCACTTCCCCACTAAAGAAAAAGCCTAAATAGTTTATGAGCTTGCAGTAAGTTTTATCTGATTTTATCTTTAAACAGCCGGGTTTACTAGTTAGATGTTGAGAAAAGAGAGGGACTGGGGTAATATGTCGTCAACTCAGCCCCACATACCATTTTTTCTCATAAAAGCTTCTAGAACCATTTCTTTAGACATCTGCTTCTGGCGTAAGGAGAATGGTGATTGTTTCAGTGCCCCATGGGGCTTCCAGCTTTTCATTCAAATGAGTATATTAGCAGTGTGGAAGAAGAATTATTAGGGCTGTCTTGTTGAATGTTGAATAGGAGAGTGAACCCATTCTCCACAAAAGAGGCTTTGGCTATACACATAAAATGTGAAATGCTGTGTGAAATACTCTGTCTATTCTCTTAATCAATACAATTTCTGATTCTTTATTGTCATTTGGGTTTTGATTAGTTGCTTCAGAGTCCTGTGTTTAGCTGTGAATTAAAGAAAGAAGTATAGAAGGACTTAAAAATGATCTTTTTGTATTTCACACAGTTGTTTAAAATGACAAAATAAGCAATTATACTGGAGATTGTGTAGTTTTGTGTTTATCACCAGAAAGCTCTATTCTTCATGCTTTCCATCTCAGAGGAGTTTATATTTTAAAGACATTTGAAAATCTGTTTCATAAAGCAAACAGATAACTGTGGCACTGTTCGGATTGGAAGCAGTTACCGCATGGAATTATTTTTTTGTGTGTGTCAAACATGGTACTCCGAAGAAATATGAATAGATTTTCAATTGTAAAAATCCCCTCAGACATTGCCGATAAAGTAGAGTGTGGAAGGAATGGGAGCAAAAGACAGAAAGTCGTAACTTTCATAATGAGACACTGCTTAGTCCTGGAGTTGAATGAGACTTACAGATGGCTGCATCAGCAGGAAGTTCGCAGGCTGAAGCACTCGTTTGCAGTGCATTTCACTTTTCCCTTTGGACTGCAGAAGTAATGTCAGATTCTGAAAATTCCCACAGGTCGTTTTAGAGTTGTCTCTTCCATTATTTGTAAACGGTTCTTGAGGTGGCCATACAAAAACTCTACAGCTTAGAAAAAGCAAGCATCCCCCTAACGTTGTCTGTGTTCTTCCTGATCCTCTGTTCAAAAGACAGGGAGAGGGGGCTTTGTAAAAGCACAGATTTATTGTGGGATCCATCCTCTGTGGGCTATTCTTCCACAAATACACCACTGACACAGTGGACAATAAGCACAGCCCAAACCGAAGGGCACTGGTAGGGTGCCAGGGCCGAGGGAGCAGACACTTCAATTGCTTTTTCTTGATGAAGTTTATAAATACAATCAGGGCGAGAGGCACAGTCAACACACACCTGCACTTTTATGGGGTGACACAACACACTGGGAGAGATATTTTATGAGAGAATAGTCTTTTGATGAACTGCATTCTATAAATTTTATTCTTGACTGTATAAAACGAGATAAACTGACAAGCCAAGTCAATTTCTAAGTTGAGAGAAAAGACGTATTAAAATGATTCATTTTCCTCTGCACTGGAGACAATGCTTTCGAACAGCCAGGTTACAGCTCTCTACATCATTTGACAATAGCAAGAGGCCGATGTCTTATGAAGCTTCTAAGTAGGCCCCTTTTCTTTCTTTTAATGGGTTTTTTGTTAAATACAGTTTCCTACCTGTTGTAGCAGAAATGGGTCTTAGCAACTCAGCTCTCACCACCTATCCTGAGAGCTCTATAGAGGGACATTCACAGGAATTGAATAGTGTCAGCAATCCAGAATATTATCATTGACATCAATAAATTCATTCGCTATTAAGCACAAGAGAAGCACACAATGGGATTGAAGAACTTGAAAGATCCCTGCTCCCCACCATGCCCAAACCTGTCAACTCCCTGGCAACATTTCTCAGCAGTTTGAAGGCAATCATCCCAATATGTTTTGTTACGTATTTGCTCAATTACAGAACAAACATTTATGTTCCTGACAGCTACTATTTGTCAGATACTGTTCAAGGTATTTAAGAGAACCTAAGAAAACCGATATTTATGTCACCCTTAATTTTCAAATAAGAAGTGAGAGAAATCACTCTGGACATGGCTTGTTGAAGTTCCTGTTGTCTGTAGTGTTAGCAAACATGGCTGACAGGGGCTTTGGAAGGTCCTATACTCTCAAACTAAATCAGATTTAAACTATTTACTGGAACATACATACCACCTCCCAGTCAGGCAGTAAAAGGCCAGACAGCACTGTTTCAGTGTGGACCAGGTCAACCCTCCTTCCGGAAGCACTAATATCTGAAGATCAAAATGAAGCAAAGATTCCAATTTCTATTGAAATAAAAATAGGGGATTTATCAGCACTTTTTCTTGATTATAGAAAACACTGTTTGGAACCTATATGTCTCCTCATATACATTTTTGTAACCGTTTTCCCTCTTATCAACTTCCAAAATTTTCCTAATTAGGTATTCATGATTTTATTGATAATTGATATACTTTTCTTGTAAAATTGAGCTTAGAGTAGAAATATGTGAAATCATATCTACCCAAAGCAAGAAAGAAAACTCTCAAAGCGGATAGCATTATATATTTGGAAATAGTATCTCCTAGAAATGTCAGAAAAGGTCCAACCATGAAGTCTCATTAACATGGCTGCCTAAACATGACCCAAATAAATATACTAACAATGACAGGGGAACACTCATGAATCCCAATGCTAGACAAAGAACTAAAGGCAACTAAGGAATGCTTGGAGTGGGAAAATTAGCCTTTCCTGGGGAAAGAGCATGCAAATTGGTTAACCAATATCAAATGGTCAGCCTGAAAATATAGACACACATGGAACAGTATGCACAGAGTAGGTTGTATTTGTACTTATAGTTTATATAATTATATAGCATAGTAAATAGTGTGTGTGTGAACAATTGAGGATGAAAAGGCATGTCTATGAATGAGAGCAAGTGAGCTACATGGAAAAGATTGCAGGGGGAAAGTTGGGGGAGAGAAGTGATACAATTAGAGGTTAATCTCAAAAATAATTTAAAAGTGAAATAACATATTTTCTGTACATGTAAAGGAGTTAAAATGTTTGTGATTACTCAATATTTTTCAATCTTGGGAAACAACTTTGTCAAAAGGTATTTCTTTGGAAATATCTTATTTTCTTTTGATGTTCTGACCCCCCCTTCCCCAATCCCACCAACTGAGTCTTACTCATGCAGAATAAATTCTCTACTGCTTATTTCTATGCTCAGCTCCTTTTGACTTTCTTATTTAGAGGCTGGGTTTCATCTACTAGCTTAGTGAACTGTGAACTTTGAACTTTAAAATTCTCCCTATAGCTCTGGCAGGCCTAGGCTGGTATCTTTCTCTGTCAGTCTCCCAAGGAGCTAGCGTTATAGGCTTGTACCACAAGGGCTTGCATAAGTGTTTAAATTACTTGTTTCTGGTCGGTAGAAATTGAAAAATTAGGAACATGTAGACTAATTTAATTTAAGATGTATTTTAAATTTTCACTATAATTTAATTTTTCCATTTTATTGAAAATAGATCTTTTTCATATCCTGATTACAGTTTTCCCTTGTTCTTCTTCTCCCAATTCCTCCCCTCGCATCCAACTCCACCCTCTTCTGTCTCTAATGGAAAGCAAGCTTGTAAAGAATAATATTAAAATATTATAATAAGAAAAAACAGAAGGGAACATATCAGACTAGGCCAAAGCAAACACCCAGAAAGAAAAGAGCCCTAGAGAAGGCATAAGAAACTGAGAACCACTATTTCCACACTTACAAATACCATAAAAACTAAGCCGGAAGCTATAATATATGTGCAAAGGACCAGAAAGGTAAAAGGAGAGTAGAAAAATATAAATAAAATAAGAAATAATAATGTGAAGGTTTTAGACAAGGGAAAGACCCAACGCAACTCTGAGACAAGGAGCCTCCTAAGATCAAAGATGCTACTGAGTTTTGTTTGTTTGTTTGTTTGTTTTGGCCATTCACTGCTGGGCAGGCAGCCTACTCTTAAGAGCAGTTTGTTTTCCCAGTGAGACTGTCTAGGAGGAAACTAAATTTTCATTTGCAAGTGGTTATTAAAAGGCTACAAAGTAGGGTCCTTTCTGCTCTAGGACCCCACTGGTGCAGACAAGTGCAGGTCCTGGTAACGCTGCCTCAGTCTCTGTACCTTCATATGTGGCTCTGGCTCTACATTCTCTCTGTCCCCTCTTCTGCTGGGTTCCAGGGTCTTAGGAGATGCAGTTGACGGAGACAAACTGTTCAGGGCTGTGTGTTCCAAGGCCTTTCACTCTGCATGTCGTCTGGCTATCACTTAGTACATTTGTTCCCATCTGCTGCAGGAGGATGGCTGAGCACTGATCTATGAGTATAGAAGAACGTCAAAAATATGATACGATCAAAGCTTTTAAAAATCCAGGGTCACACAGACGTCGCTGTTCAAACTCAGCGGGCCACAACCAAAACCCAAAGCAAGAGCTTGAGAAAGCAGGTATAGGCAGGAGGGGTTTGATGGAGATGGAGGCAGGTAGGAGAAGGTGGGGGTCAGAGCAGCCAGTATGCATTCTATATGACATTATCAAAGAAAAAGGTTAATACGAGATATTGAAAGACGAACTGACATTCGTGTTTGTTACATAGAGAAGTTCTTGTATATCAGCTTTGAAAAGAACTCTTAGCTGTTGAGTAATCTAAAGTCAGCCTCATGTGCACGGTGTCTTGCCTCCTCCTCCTTGCAGTTGCTGAAGTTCGTACAGTTTTCATTATCCTTAAAGGCATGCGAAATGCACTTACATGTGTTCCTCTGACAGGAATAAAAGGAGCACTGAGTTTAGTTCATAAGGAGTTCCCGTCTATTTACTAGGCCAGAGAAATATTAGTGTAAATGAATTTTAAATGATTTTTCTTCTTACTCAAAAAGGAACATTGATCAGGCCAGTGTTTTCAACGTTTGATCCAAGTATTTTTGGGGCATAAAATTGAAAGCAAGAATAAAAGAGTTTCTAAGTGGTACCGAAGTCAAAGCAAAATAGGTGTTTGGCATCTCATCATTATCCACACTCCCAGAATCTATCCATCCTGACTAAAAAATTGCCGCTTCCCAGAGCATTACAGTGAGGTCTCTATGTATTGTGAAGAATACTTTTGACCCTTTAGTGTTAAATTATAATTAAACTTGTCCATTTCAACTCGATTATAGAAACCTGTTCTATTACACTTTAGAGGGCTCAATATAAACTACAAGTCGTAGACTGTCCGGATAGCTGAGTGAAGAATTTGGGGAAATAGTAACTCAGTGTGTTATTCCTTGTGAATGAAAACTAAAAAGCAATGCTTTCTAATCTACTCTCAGAAATTAATATGTCTGATGTGCTTTCATATTTTAATTGCACAAAATTTAAAATGCCAGCTTTTGGTCTTCTTGTACAGTAACTGAGTCTATAACAATTCCCAACACTATTTCCCAAAGTCCATAAAAGGGTTTCCAGGGATAAAGATGGGTCTCACAAATCTTGTACTACATCGGATTATGAAGGTTAATTAAAACACATTTAAAAAGATTGTCCTTAAAGCAAGATTATTATTTTGCTTGAAGGTCCATCTTAGCCCGGAGTTTGGGGGATTCCGCTGTTTCCTTTTCTCCCCCAAGCAAATGTATAACTGAAGTCACTGAATACTCAAAGGAAAATAAGTGTGCATACTTTGTGGAGGGAATGCGATTTTAAAATGGTGAACCTGTTGGAAAAAATTGATGTGGAGGTAGATATGTGCTACGTGTGTAATCCAGCTATTCAGAAGAGTAAGAGTCACATTTCAAAGCCTTAGAGGACTATCAAGTGAGTTCAAGGATAGCCTGAGTAATGTCATTAACATGACCATGTCTAAATAGTAAGAAAAAGAAAAGGAAGAACAATACATCTTAATGATGACTCAGGATATGCCTGAGTTGTAGAGTGTCTGCGTCCTCCCGTAGATTAAACAAAAACAAACCCTGAGTTTTAATTATGTGCTACTGTGCTTGCCTTCCAGGCAGAAAGACCTATGTTTTATTCCTAGAAGCACAGAAAGATAAAGGATAAGTTTCATACTTGTTTTCATCAACTGACCTATCAGAGTTTCGTGTCATAATGTGATTATTGGAATACAGAAACGCCTTCCACAGCTCGCACATTTTATAACCCATCTGGCTTTCCATGCTGTATATTTTTACCTACATGGGTAGTTTCGCCCCACCCCCCCAGTTTATGTTCCTAATCTCAACATTGTAGTCTGCATGCTGGATTTCTTGTCCCAATGTTCTTGCATATTTCGTTATAATGATTCCCATCTTTGAAAGGCATATACTTATTTTAATATCAAAGATCCACGGCATAGGAAAATCCAGAATGTTTTTCTTTATGTTCTCTTTCACCATGAAACTTGTAGCTGTACTGTTTTCTGAAGCATACTAAGAGTTACTGCAACATAATATATTGTATACAGGGATTGTCCTCTTGTCCCGAGGTCTCAATGATGTCCTTGATCATTAGTTTTATTCACTCAGAAGGATACTGAGAGAAGGGCTTCTTACTGCCTACCACCAACCTTGAAGATTCTTTTGAGGTAAGCCTGTGATATACAGATGGAGTTTTTCCTCAGTGGTAGTGGAAGGAGCGCCTACCTGAACGGTTTCTCTACTTGATATCTTGAGTTCATTTTCCATTCAAAATCAGGAAAGTAATGTTTATAAATCACCTAGCTATCCACCATTCAACTATACATGGTCTTCTTGTATAATGTAATAGATAATAATTAAGTTACTAAATACAATTTTGATGTGCAATAGAGTAAATGACTAGGTCAGACTAGTCTCTATACTGAGGACGGCTTCCTTCTCTTTGTCCTCCTTATCCATAAGCTTCATCTGTCTTATATTGAGGCTTAGATTTTAATAAATGTCTTCTCTATCTTGTGTACATCTTATTCAAACTGGCCTGTTTTCTTATTGCTGTTTTGAATAATAGGTTCTCATTAGTATATAAGAAATGCAGAAGCATTTACTTACCTATCATAAGAAGTCTTATTTTAATCTAAAGGATTATTCTAGTTGTGCATGCTTTTGTTTCCCTTTTAAGTATTGTGTCTAATACTCTGACAAATTAGTATGATAGAGAATGTATAGATGAATTCTCTAAGATAGTCCTTTTAGGAAGTGTGTGCTGACATTCACAAATCTGATTTTAAAGCTTAATTTAAGCATTTTATTTAGTTATTTGCAATTATTACAATGACAATGACTGTCATGATTATTATCAATATTGCTATTATTATTATTATTATTATTGATGAAGGAGTCTTATTATGTACTTCGGCTTAGATTGGAACTCCCTGTGTAGACTATACTGGCTTTAAATTTCTTGTCTCTGCCTTCTTGTGTGTGGTGGTGGTGGTGGTGGTGGTGGTGGTGGTGATGGTGGTGGGTGGTGGTTGTGGTGTGTGTGTGTGTGGGTGGGGGAAGGGAGGGAGATGGGGGCAGAGTGGTCAGAGTACAATTAGAAGAGTCATCTTTCTGTTTCCACTATTTAAGTCCTTGGTATTGAACTCAGGTCATTAGGCTTAGAAGAAAGAGCTCTTACCCACTGAAGCATCTTGCAAACCTGTGGGATTTCCTGCATAGACCGTGTTGGCCTTATGTTTATTCCTGCTTCTCCAAGGGCTGAGATTATTGGGTCTGTACAGCATGGGCCTCTGTGTTTATCATTCATTTTTTACATTTCAGTTTAAAGATCCCACTGAATGCCTATTTCACATTCTCATGTCTTTGAATTTTTTTAAAGTTGCTTTTACATAATAAGATACGAGAGTCACCACAGGCACTCAAGCATTTCAAAGGTGATTTCTGCATGCTCAAGTGTCAGTGCGCGCTCATTGCAGAAGTATTAAAATGTGTGTTGTGGATTTGAACAAAGACCTTTCACCTTACACTCAGGATTATCTGATTATTAAAACACACTCACATCTCACAGTCTTGGTTTTCTTATAATGTCATGACCTTTAAACGCAAGAAGAGATGCAAATGCCACTTGTTCTCTGGAATACTTAAGCCACTGGGGGTATTTTAAATATCACCAGGCTTTTCTACTTATTCCCACAGGATTAGCTGAACTGATGAGGGTCTGATAGATTTGAGACGGGATGAGAACAAGCATCTCTATTAGCTCTCAGTGTGTATCAATACACAGGGACTGCCAGTAATGATCAGCAGTTCACCCACTCATCACCCAGACTCCTGTTTATGAGCTGGCAGCTTACAGTTTGGTGATACATCGACTGCTGTGGCTCCATTAAAAACACAACTAGCCCTCCCTTCTTTGAACGTAGAGAAGAGCCAAAGGCTTATATCTGCATTGTGACTTGAATGTCTTCAACTTCGATTACACACAGAGATCTTTCCAAAGGTGCTCTTGTCAACTTCCCATTCCTGGGTTTCCTGGAGAGCAAGATTGGGGGTACAAAACTTTTAAAAGCTTCTTGGGTGGTTTTAATGTGGTACAGATTTGGAGGAAAGCTGAAAAGCCAGCCAAGAAGTTCCCAGGGTTTCAGGGAGTGTGTGTTTTGTCCCCCAGGCACCTCATGCATACCCTTCCTCCAACCTCTGGTCAGGAGCATGGTGTGCAGCCATGGCAGCCTCTGAGGAGCACCTACGGGTGCTGGTTCACTGACCCCATTGGAGTCCTCACATGTAAAGTTTCTCTTCTCTGTTATATCATTTTCTCCACTCGCCAGAATTTGGTTGCTAGTTTGAATTCCATGCCTCTTTTCTGGATCTTTATCTTTTTTTCTGTTTTGCTTATACGGTTTGCTCCTTTGTTGGCCTTGAACATTTTCCCTTACCCATATGCCATAAAATGGAGGAGGACTTTCCTTGACTTGTATGCTTTCTTTTAGTGTCCACGGTGTATGTAATGATGGGGCCTTAGACTGAAATATTAAACTGGCTCTAATCATTGCAACATTTCCTTCTGTGTGATCCTATTTTCCTGGCCTTTCGATTAAAAAATTACCTTTTATATTTTCCCTGAGAGACTGTCTTGCTAATTTCTGGAACAAACAATATGTTAAATTATCCAGCTAAACATCTTTGCTTGCAGTTAACCCCTGCTTAGTTGCTTGTTGATAATTAGCTCTAATTTGCAGTCCCTTGAACTTGTAAAGCAATATCCTAGTACTCTGTCTTCTGTTTTAAAACTCAGCCATTTGTGGCATCTGTACACTGAAGAGACTCTCAGACCTGTCGCCCATGCTAAGTTGTGTTTCTATGCTTCCACAGTGTGGACTTGCTGCTAATATGGATGGGTCTAGTCTTTGTAGGAAGATGTTTAGTGGGTGAGTCCACATGACCTTGCTATCTGCAATTATAATAAATGCTTCATTGAGATGATTCTGTTCTAGTCGTCTATGTTTACAGCAACATCATTTTCTGACTAACTTTTCAAGCTTAAATATGTATTTGAATTGTGGGAGATCTTGTTGTAAGGCTGATTTTATGCATAGGTTCTGGGATCCTATATTTCCAGCAAGCCTCCAAGTCCCATACTCTTGAGTAGTGAGCCTTAAGTTATATAATCAATATGAAATTCAGACTTATAAGTGTCTATAGCCTCTAACCTAATAGGATTTTATATTGTAACCCCATAATTAAAGCATAATTATCTTTAAGACAAAACATCTCAGATCATTGAGTATCAAAGATAGGAGTGGTCAAAACAGCTAATAGAGAAAAATTTTTAAATTTTTAATTAATTAATTAATTGATTAATTTGTGGGTGGGCACATGGATGGAAGCCAGAGGACAGCCAATAGGAGTGGATCATCCTCTTCTCCTGTTTGATGACCAAAGGTTGAACACAAGTGTTTAGTCCTGGGGGTGACACCTTTACTTGCTGAACCATCTTACCAGTTCCAGAAGGTTTTGCTTCACGCTCATCTCTAAGACTCACACCTTCAACTCTACCTAATTCTGTATGAAGAAAATACATCATAAGTACTTACAAAGGGTTTGACCTTTAGGCTGTGGAGGAAGCTCAAGTGAAAATGGCTTGCTGTAAAAGGGTAAGGAAATAAATTCTGTCTATAGAACCATGTACAGAAACTAGGGAGAAAGGCATGTGCTTTCAATCCCAGCTCTGGGGAGGCTTGAGGCAGGTGGATTCCTAGAGTTTCCTACCCATTCAGTTCAGCCTAATCATCTGTCCCCAGGTCCCAGTGAAATGGTATAAATATAGAAAGAACTGAACTACATCTTAGGAACAATACCTGAGGTTGACTTCTGACTTTCTTCCACATATGCATATATGCACAACACATATGCATATATGGATATGTTCATAGAGAGAGATAGACAGAGACAGAGACTGACAGAGATATGGAGAGATACAGGCAGAGGGAGACAGACTTGACTCTCCAGTTGTTTGTTTCTAGGATCTAAGCATCCATTAATGGCCTGAATCCCCATTACCTAGATTAGAATTCTGTCATTGTGAGCTTGATGTATATACTCATCATGTGGCTGATGATTGAATATCTGGGGTTGGCTTAACTTATAAGAAGGCTAGGCACAAACTGAACCTACAATGCCTCTGTTTATTGCTTTATTAAACATGAATAATCGGTGTAAATCTGAAAGTTCTTCAGACTTGCAAAACTCATGATAAAGGCAGAGGTGCTGTTTTGCTTCAGTTTTGATCAGACATCAAAAGTTACCGAAATCTGCCCTGGAGATTCATTGTTGATGGAGATAAGGTTGGTCTTTGCCTTCTGTTGCTACATTGGCTTTAACATAAGAGAAATCTAATGAAAACATCAATAAACTGCCCTCTCTAATGTTGAAAGGAAGCGGTGGCTTTTTAAAACACCCTTTACAGGTAAAAGGAAGTCCAGCTCCGAAATCTCCTATGGATAATTTTTACTGTGTTGAAAAATCACTTTAAAAAAGTGGGTCTAAAAACTGTCTATGAAATGAACAAAAACACTGGCATTGAGTAAGGCTAAATTAAATCAAGATCATACCACCTCTGTGAACTGCCCTCACTGCCTCTGAACTGATTTTCTTATCTGTGAAATGATGATAATAGCAGTTATCTACAGAGCTGAATAAAATTATAAAATATAATAAAATCCCATAATAGTGTCCAGCAATGAATAGTCATTAGGCATCTACAGACGTTTGTTTCCTTACGTGTTATAGCAAATGTAAATCTCATCGTATTTGTGTATCTCCATTTCCTGAGCTGAATAAATTATTTAGTATGTTCACTCTATTTAAATACTAAAAGTCCTATCTACATGACTTTTAAAACTAATGTACATTAAAAACTGTGGTAAACATGGTCAAAATTGTCTTCCACTGCAGAACCCTTTTTAATAAAAGCCAGGTCATATTTTTAGGAGAAAATTTAGGAAGGAGGGTGGAGGACCCATTTGTGCTGGATTATAAAATTGGACATTATTAGCTTTTTAGAAATATGAGAGTTTGTTAAGATAAATTCTCTCTCTCTGAAATACCTGCTATCAATGTCCTCATGCTTATTGTTTTGTTTAAAATCATATTCTTTGGGACTATGGAAAAGCAATTTGTGGTGGATACTTTCACAATTTCCCTGTAGCCTTTGAAAAATGATTAAACTCTATGTTCATTACTTTTACCTGTGCAATCTTAAACAGAGACAGTTTGTTAGCTCCCCTCCCCCCAGGGTCCATCGTCAGTGTCTGGAGACATTTGTGGTGCCTGTGACTGGAAGCAGGCCCTACTGAGCTGCACTAGCAAGAAACAGAACACTGTACAGGGAGGTGCTGTGTACATGACAAGCTCTCCACAGTGAAGAATTACTAGACTCTAGGCCACAAAACCCAGTACTACTGAGCCTGAGGAACACTGACAGGTTAGGCTGCAAAGCAAAAGCAAATGGTACTTGTTGAAATTCAGTGGCCACAAGCCCTGCTTTCCTAGTGGTGTAATCCTGTTCTCCAGAGCAAGGACTGGCTCTTGGTTGGTTGAAATAAAACATAGCCGTCATGTTGATTTGTAGCCCTCCAGGGACTGACTTCCTCAAATCAGCTGAAATTCCCAATAGCATATCCATGATGTTGTAATGTCATAGGGTTATAGATGGAGACGATTTGGATGAAAAGTAGAGAAAGTGTCTTAGTTGGCATGTCAGAGAGCACTAATGAAAAGGGTTGAGAGACTTCAGCTCTATTTGAAGCCACATGTTAAATGAGGCATGTATTAAGCTCACGGCACCACAGCACCAGCTGTATTCACTTCCCAGTTGTACCTTTTAAGTCCTGTGAGAGTTGGATCATGGACCCTGGTCAGAAAGATGGAGAACGTGCCCCTCTCCTGAGAGCCCCATTTGTCTCTCTGCTTACTTTCTCTCAGCCTTAAATTCTCTCCACCTTAAATTCATCCAGCCACAGGTATTGCTCGAATGCTTCTCATGAGTCAGGCACAGTAAATTCTTCTCTTGAGGAATTTGCATGCTACGAGAAGAGGCAAAAATGGACAGTAATCACAATAAATAGCTAGATATAAATTTTTCTAAGAAAATAGCATGATAATATAGGTCTTTAAAAGTGAAAATATCTGTGAGGATCTTCTATTGTCCACATCCCAGTTTCACGGATAAACCTATCAAGAATAGAAGGAACACAACTCTCCTAAGGTTGCAAAGGCTGGAGATAGCCAGGCCACACCCATACCCAGAAAGTCTCCTATGCCTGTTAGCTACCATGTTGTAACTTAATTGATGTCAAGTCACATGCAACAGATGATATTTTGAATATACTGTGAATGTAAAAGAAAGAAACACTGTACCAGGCACTTGATGAAAAAGTCAGAGGATATTTTATTTCAGAAGTAGAAGAGAGAGGTTGAACTCAACTTGGAATATGGTACACAAAGTGAATGGTTCACAGTTCCTAGGCAGAGAGTGGGGTTAGTGAATAAAAATACAGTAAGGGAGCTGGACTCATTATGTTAGTATGGGGGATTCTTGTCTAAAGAGTAAGATTCTTTACCAAAACTGTATCAGCAGGCTAAGGATGAGGCAGAAGGTATGATCTAGCTGAGAAAGCTTAGAGGAACCTGAAAGAAGTCAGGTCAACCTGGAGTCCCATTGAAGAGAAAGACCTCTGGATATGAATACTGACCCATCCAGTTCATCAAATGGCCAGAAAAAGATCATGACAGTTCCTTAAGCGTCCCTTGTCCATGACGATTAGTTAGCAGGGCTGTTCTAAAGGCTGCGGGTGCATTAAGTACCTTTAAGTTACGAATGAGGAGATGTGAGTTACTGTAGGCACACTGCCGATGTTTGCCGTCATTGGCACAGCCATCCAGTGAGGCAGGCATTATCTTCACTCTGCAGATGGAGAGACTGAAAGTCACATGACCTCTTTAAAGCTTTAGAAGCAGCAGGTGGAAAGGGCTACCTATGATTTCACTTCAAGTGACACCAGAGCCTGTGTCTTTTTCCAGCTTCCATTAGCTCCCCCTGTGATAAACAGGTGTTGTCAAAACATTGCAAGAAAAAAGCAAAGCGCACGGCTAGAATTTTCTCTGGGGAGAAAACGCTGAAGTTAAATCTTTTGCTTTTGAATGTTAAACCCAGCCCGAGGAAGCCTGTCATCGCTCTGTTTCATGGTTTGAGCTTGATCCCCTGCCTGCTTCCTGTGCTTGCCATCTCCTGGGGGACCTGAGCTGTGCGCCAAAGCTTTCTCTTCTCTTCTCTGCCTGCCCTCCTTGTGCCTTCCTTGCTGGAGGCTCAAGCTTCTTACTGCTTCTTTAAGCCTTTGATTCATCCTTCCCAGACATCCTTATTATAAGTTTCATTTCTAGTTTTGTCCTTTCTTCTTCAACACCTATTTATTCTCCAAGTATGCCAGGGTAGATTTATGTGTAATTATCACCCCCCGCTGTGCTGACCTCTCTCTGGGCTCGACTTTACAGATACCCTTCCTTACTGGCAGCTCTCTGCTTGACATACCAGGAGGGCTTTCTGTTCTCTTGGTCACTGCCTCTTTCCTGGAATTCCTCCTATTTTACTTACCTTTCTTTTTTTAACCCATTTCTGTCCCTGTCAAAGGGACACCATGCCACAGGGACTAGTCTTCATGCTTCATGCTTTCTCATTACTCCTCATGTATCTCCTAGAACTATCTCTCCAGCCAGACATCACTCCTGAGTTTCTGGTGCTTGAAGGATCTATTATACCAGCTTCTGAATCCTCCTCTGTATTCTTCTTGGGTATTATCTTTTCTTGGATATTAGATATATATTACCAATAGTGAGGTAGTCACTTCACACACACACACACACACACACACACACACACACACACACACATACACACACAGATTCACTCACACACTCTCACGCACTCATATATATTAGCAAGTGAATAAAATTTGCATATATCGAGCACATATAATTAGCATATATTAGCATGATATATGGTAGCTACTCAATAAATGTAGCTATTTTTGCATCTTTAACAGTGTAACAATTAATAAACAATTATACCGTGATAATTAATAAATAATAATTAATCATGACTAGCTAAATTAGAGAGAATGAACATGATTATTCAAGATCATTCTTGTTTTCTTTATTTCACCTATAGTAGCACCCAAGGATTTTCCATCCTGTAGCATTTTCCCATCTTGCACTGCTGTTGTTGGCAGTTCCTTTATTTCTCCAGTGGCCTAATGCACTGACACTCATCAGCTTATCTTGCAGTAGTAATGCACTCCTCTAAATCCATCTGCCCTCCACTCTGTCTAAAGAGTTCTTCAACATTTTTTACCTGCTCATGATGTTGGCTTTCTTTTAATGCTATGTAATGCTATCTTTGTATTGTGCTCTATGCCAGGCACCACAGCCTGGCCCCGTGTCTCCTTACTAGCTGGTCTTCATATGTTCTATGTGTATGTCTTTATCTCAGAGCTAATGCTCAGACTGAACAGAAGGATGAGTCAGCTGTCCTGTGTGTCCATGACTTCGTTCTCACTGCTATGAGCCTCACTGAACATGAGTCCTCCTGGACATGAGTCTTCTTGCTTACTTTTTCATACAGTGTCAGACACTCTCGACAGATTTTCTATCTGAAAACTCAGGGATGGCTGAGCACTGTTTCTCTCTAATAGAGTGTACATGAGTTTATTTAATAGAGCATTTTAAATAATACTCTAATTTTTTGAGATTGTAATATAATGGCATTTCTTTCCCCTTCCCTTTGATCCCTGCAAACTCTTTTACGTACTGTACCATGGTCTCTTTCGAAATCATGGCCCTTTTTCTTTTATCATTGTTCTACTCATACTTGAATATGCAAACATATTTATATGAGTACCTAAGTATTATAAGCACAACCTGTTTTGTATATGCCATATATGTTTTCAGAGCTGACCTTTTGGTATTGGATAACAAATTTGTGTGTTCTTCCTTTGAGAAAACTATTTCTCCTGCTCTCAGCATTTTAAATTACCAATAGTTCTTTGTCTAAAGCTGAAGCCTCATGCGAGTTCTTCGTTCCATATTACCATATATGTTGATATTGCCCTCGATAGGCCATTTTAGCCAGCCGTCATTGATGAGAATTCATGGGCGGAGCTTGTGACATTTCTAGAAGACAGAATCTCAGAGCTAACTTCCACTTCCTGTGGCTCATACAGTCTCCCCACCCCCTCTTCTACAGGGATGCCTGAGCCTTAGTTCTGGAGTTGTCTTCTAGATCTATTAGCTGGGACTGGGCCCCACAACTGTACCTTCAGATCAGTTAGAGTTTTCACTAGTGGCTTCTGTCTGTTGGGAAGAGTGATTCCTTGATGAGGAGTGAAAACTAATCTGTGGGTATAAGATAAATATTTAATATGTAGGAAGGCTTTATGCTGGTTTATTAAAGGTTCTCTTTTGAGGCCCACAGATTCACTAGCCCGGGGTGATTGTTCCATTTTCAGTAACAGCATGGCTTCCCTCTTGTTAAATGGCTCTTAAGCCAAATTAAAGAGCTTTGGTGACCACCAAGGTAATGGTGTCACTACTCCACTCTTAGGGTTGTGGTGTCATGATAATCTTTGATGAGGTTCATAGGTATCATAGCTAGGTAGCATTGTTTATTGTTCCCCTCTTTTGGATACTTGCACAGAGCCTTTTGGTATTGTGAAAGCTCAGGGAAGAGAGTGTCAGGTCATCAAGCTCAGGTCCTCTGGGCCTGTATCTGAAGTGAATGGTTTCCTCCTAACTACAGCCCCCTATGTTTTCCATGTCTCAATCACATCATTTTTACCCATCCCTATTGCTCTCCCTGTTTCATTTTTTAAAATGAATTATTTTATTTATTTACAACTCAATCCCCTCTCACAGAGTTCTTACCCCATCTTTCCTTTCTTTAGCCTTGGAGAGGGTGCCCTCCAGGCTTCCTGCCACCCAGGGCATCAAGTGTTTTCAGGATCAGGTTCATCCTCTCCTACCGCAGCCAGACAAAGTAGCCCTTTGCTAGATATGTGCTATGAGCCTCGGACCAGCCAGTGTGTGCTCTGGTTGGTGGGTCAGTCTCTGGGAGCTCCTAGTGGTCCAGGTTAGTTGACACTGTTGGTCTTCCTGTGGGGTTGCCATCCCCTTCAGTTCCTTCAGTTCTTCCCCTAATGCTTCCATTGGGGTCCTAGACCTCTGTCCAATGCTTGGGTATGGGCATCTGTATCTGTCTCAGTTAGTTGCTGTTTAGAGAATCTCAGAGGGCAACCATACTAGGCTCCTCTCTGCAAGCATAACATAAAATCGGTAATGGTGTCAGGGATTGGTGCCTGGATCAGTCGCTGTTTGGCCATTCCTTCAGTCTCTGCCCCATGTTGACAGTTAAAATTTGGATATCAGTACTTTTCAAAAGTTAGGGTTTGAAATCGATTTAATTTAATTCAATGTTTTTCTGCCTTTGAACAAATTATTCTCCTCTTCCCACAGCAGAGGTAAATAGAAGGGCTCTGTAGACAATTAATGACGGTACTGAATGAGAAGACCTTAGACAGTATTTGGCCCATCAGACTGTGGCCACTTTCTTTGGGCAACATTCCAGCTGGTTCCTATCATACACACTGCATAAACTTGAAATTATTATCTAAATGTATGCTCTTTCACCTTTAGAGGGAACTTAGAAAGTGCAAGTGCCCTTAGCATCCTTTCAGATCAACCTTGGATCAATTGCAACCTTCTTCATCCTCTAGCTCATCCTTGCTCGGTCTTCCTTGGATTGGATACCCAAGCTGTTGCTTCTGAGCCCCTGCTCTTGCTGTGACTCCACCTGGATTACTGTCCACAGGTACCTTACCTGCTGAACCAACTCAAAGGCCTGTTCCGTCCTTGGTTCCCCAGACATGTTAAGAGTTGGTTTCACGATTCAAGTAACAATTCTATTGTATTCTATTCTATTGTATTCTATTGTATTGTATTCTATTCTATTCTATTTATCATTTTATACTTTGACTTGTAATATAATTTCACTACTGAAGCTTTTAAGATCAAATGACTGTGTGATTTTTGAGAAAACTCACAAAATCATTGGGTAATTGCTCACTGGATGAATGAATGTGGCAGAAAGACAACATCAGCATCTGAGAAATAGAGCTGAGATTTTCTTGGCTATCCTTCCCATTATAAAATATTCCTAGAACCATTATCTTTTATTTGTGCATCCTTATGAAACTAATTTAGATTTGATTAAAAAATTATAGCATACATTTAAAAATATTTTAATTTAGCCTAATGGCTTTTCTGCTTTTGTGTTATCATTTTTATTGCTTTTTGATATTATTAAGTAGCCAATGAGTTCCAGTGCCAGAGATGGAGATAGGAAGTGCTAATTAAATTAATAACTAACATACAATTGCTTTTATTATTATTGTTGTTGTTGTTAGTAGTAAACTAAAAGAAATGGTGATTCAACATTCCCCACTTACTAAACTATTCCTCACCAAAATATTCTGCATCTTCACAATATCTAGTGACATTGGATTTGAATGGAGTTGAATTTTTATTTATATTTCTCTATTGATTTGAAAAGTTATACAATTATTCTTGACTTATATAAATGACTACTGTGAATAAATTCATTTGGTTTGACAGAAATAAAACAGGCCATGATAGGTAAAAATCCAAGTCCACATGAATTAATTGACTCAATATGCAATTAAATAATAATGCTGAGTATATTATCAGCATAAAATGAAAAAGATCGAGCCCTGCATTATAATGGAAATGCAATGTCTAGAATTCATGAAAGGAAGGACTTACTTTCTCTGGGTCCTTTTCATCATGGTTATTCTGAAGAGAGATACGGAAAGGTCAAAGTGTCAGTAGTATTGGTATGTTTTAGAACAGAAGTTATGAATATTAAGAGACCAGGATGATAGATAGCATGGTTATCATAAGGAAGGTGCTAGTTAGTTCTAGGAAGCTGGCTATGTGAGCTAGCCACAGACAGTCATCTCTGGAAGCAGGCAGCCTTTGAGCGTCATAAGGAACCATACACGAAATATGTTCTATGGTTATACTGCACTGAAGGCATGTAATCCAAGCTGTCTCTAATGAGTTATCTAGGGAGATCATTTGGAAACCCAGATATAATCAGTTTCCAGTGCAGGAAAAGTTTTGGGTTGTCTTAGAAATTCTCCTGATTTCTTGGTCACTGTAACAGTTTGTGTGGTTCCAAAGGTTGTGCTTTTTCCTCTTGAGATTAAGATCATCTTGGGTATTTTAAGACATAAGAACAAAATGGTACATTTCATTTAGTTTTCAGTTAACTTTACGACATCTTGAAATATGCAGACTTTAATAGATCAGTTTCAGAAACAAACATAGTCACAGATATCCACAAATACTGGTTCACTTTGTGTTACCAGTGCCGGAGCATGCTGTAGCATGCTGCTGTAAAGGATAGAGCAATGGAACAAGAGGCAATCCAAAAATAGCTGTTTGTGTTGGCAGGACCTCAACATCTGTTTGAACCTCTCTTGTTAACAGATAGGGAATCCTACATACAGATAAGGGCGCACACTGAATCCCGTGTAGTAAAAACTATTCGTGGAATCAAGCCTAAAGTAAATAAAAGATTTTAGGCTTCTGGTACAATGTTCTTCATCGATGACTGTACCTAGGCATTTGGATGTGTCATTTATTCAACATTTATTTATACATTCATTCATTTTGATGGTTAATTAGTTGGTTCAAAATATATTTTAATGTCATGTCCCAGCTTAAGGAAGACATGTGAAACAGGTTCTTATTTTACTCAATGAATAAACTTGAGCCCATATACTCCTCTAATGGCGGCTTTGACTTCATTCTCTTCCTGTTTAAAATTGTCCTTTAGTGTTTCATTTGTGTACATGTATATGTGTGTTCTTTGAATGTGTGTGTGCTGATACACACCTGTGCTAGAAGGGGTCACTGAGTTCCTGGCAGCTGGATTTACACGCATTTGAGAGCCTTTAGGATCTGAACTCTGGTCCTGTGATAGAGCAGTAAGTGATCTCATCTTTTAACTGCTGAGCCATCTCTCTGGCCTCTTCATCCTTCTCAAAGGGTAATAATGTGTTGTGTTGGTTATTATTGTGTCCTTGGAGTATAAATTCCTATTTGGTATTATTCGTTCCTTAAAAAAGATCTTGTTTTGTTACACTGAGGTTTAAGGTTAACTAGGTTTTCTACTTATGCTTTTCAAAATTTCAAAAAACTATGCTTTTGAAAATTGGTATTTTTATGCCCAAAATTCATAGTGATATTTCTGAAAGAGATTTTCAAAATATAGCACAAACTGGCCTTGAACTTACTTACACAGCCCAAGCTGATCTTGAACAGGTTATCTTTTTCCTTCCTGAGAGTTTAGAGGCCAACCTCAACTTAATAACATCATGAGCTTTGAAGTATGCTATGGTGTCACGTCTCCTGGTTTCCTGGATGCTTGTGTTGATTATGTGTGCACTTTTAATATCAGTAGCACTAACAGACATCTATTTTCTATCTACATGAACTATTATTTTCAGCCAAAGCCTCAAAATACAAGGGACATATTAAATACTTATCTCTACATTTACTTTATGCATACGTAGTATGAATTATTTAGTAAATAAGTGTCAAATGCATATGTTTTTGGTAGATTTTATATTGTCTTGTCATTGCCCTTCTTGAATGCAATTGATATTACTATTGATATGCATTTTCAGTCATTCTCCACATACAGTTCTTTTCCATTCTCTTATCCAATGCATTGTCATTTCTCATTTCTCAGCTATTCCTTACAATCATTACTTGTCTAGGGTTATTGTTATGTCCTTTTAGATTCATGGTGTCCTGTTATTTTATGATGTCTGGAGACCATCTTCCTTATTCCTATTTGCAGCAAGTTAATCAAGTCTGAAACTTTGCATACTTTCTTTCATTTGGAATTTATTCATAATATTCTTACTATCAATGAATACTCTAAAATGTGGAATGTACAGTTAAACTAATATGTTATATTTAGAATGTAGTGTTAATCAATACCCACATATCTTCCATTCCTGTCAACATGGCAATAAACTCTTCCTTTATATATCACAAAATAATTATGTCAGCAGGGACACTCTTCCAAATAAGTTCACACTCAGATTCTTTTTGGGCACCAACATTTATAATGCTTTTATTATAATGCATTTATAATTCATACTGCAAGAGTGAAATACAAAAGATAAAGCTGTGATGGAGAAATGAGATCTAACCCTAGACTTTAGTTACATTGCAGCATTATGAATAATGAAGAAAAGGCATAACACTAAGCAAGCCTGTGGTGTTCGCTATGTTAGAATTTCTACTATGTCTCTAGAGCATTGATTCTCAAATATGGTGCTCCTAGGAAATCTCCTAGGGTGCTCCTAGGGTCCCTGTTAAACAGGCCAAGCTCCACTTTCAGAGATTTAGATCTCTGGGACTCAGGTATCTACAATTTAAAAGGAAAAGTTGGGGAGAAAAATCGAAATTTCATATAGCCTAACAGTATGATTTGAGAGATATCCTTTAATAAATATAAGAAATTAGGTACATTCTGAATATTAAATTAGATAAATTAGTGCCCAATAGAGGCTGTTACCTGGAACATAGGACCTAGTCCATACTAGTTTGATTTCTCACAGTAGAGATGCAAGTATATCCTGTTTTAAAATAAAAAATCAAAAACAAACAAACAAACAAAAAACTAGTGTCTTGAAAGAAGCATTCTGCTACTTTTCCTGGAAGTCACACAACTAGGACATCACAAATCAATGGTACCTAGCCTGGCCTGACCCCACCTTGGCTGTGATTACAGTGCTAAGATAATATTCCATGGAGTTCTCTTTATGCACAATGACCAATTTGTCTTACTCAATGATCAACCCATCTATCAGCAGCTGGTGCTAATAGAACGCTGTTTGCTTCGTTTTTAAAAGCTGCTAGAGAGATTGTGGTTTCGGGCATTTTAGCTCAGGAAATTACTGAGAATACAATTTTCCATGATTGGGCAGAAAAGCTTTTAATTTCCATCTCCTTTTGACAGTTACACTTTTTAATACAATTCTTTGCTGTACATTTGGGTTTTGCTAATGTGATTATGTGGTTGAACATCAAAAGGGTTCATCGCTTAATGACCACGAACGAAGCATGTCAGGATCCAGGAGTTAGAAATGGTTTTAAATAAATCAATTTCAAGTGCATTAATCTTTGGAAACTATGCTTGAGCAGTTTCCATATGAAAGCCATTTTCGTTTTGACTTCTTTGGATATTCAAAGCATCTTTTTGATGTCTGTTGTCTTCATGCTACCAAGAGTTCTACACTGGGCTGTAATAACATTGCTTTATTTTTCTTTTCTCGTTCTGAATCATCTATGAATGCGAGTGCATTTCTACAAGAAGTCACTTGTCATCTCTTCAACATCCATCCATCCATCACTCCGCAGCTATGGCCTTTATCTGTTTATGTGTCTTTGGAAAGTTGACAAAGTCCCGAAACAGGGTGATGCACTGGAGTCTGGGTGGGCTGCGTGGTGTTGCTACAGCTTCATGCTCACTGGAGGTGTGAGGTACTTGAAACTTCCAGCCCATTTGTCTGCCACCATGATGTCCTCTGAGATGATGGTGTAGATGAAAGTTGCTAAATAAATTTTGTGTTTGTTCAGAAAACTTCAGTGAGTCAAGAAGAGCCCTTCATGCTTTCTTCCCTTCCTTCATTTTATCTTCTGTTTCTTTCTTGTTTGCTTTTCAAAAAAAAAAAGCAGTATCCACTTTGTAGAACATCTGGTCACTTCACTGAGAACTGGCATGATTTTCCTTAGAAATACTTTTTCTTCCAGTTTTCATCTTTGCATTTATATTGACTGTATGGCCCAACTTAATATTAAAGTCTCTCTCAGTGAATCAGACTTTAACTCCTCTTTCCGTGACATTATTAAACCTGAAGCTTTCCTTACATGTCCTGTCCAAATTGATAAATACCACGACTGCCTATTCTTGAGTGACTTTTCAAAGTAACTCAGGGTCTGAGTGAAAGTAAAAATAAAAAAATAATAATTTTAAAATGAATCTCATTTTGTACAATCTACCAAGATAATTTTCTCCCGTCATTTTCAAAGGACACACAGATTTCTAGTGAAAGCACTTTAGGAAACATTTACAGTTTTTAGAATTCGATATGTGGTAGGTATTTTATACAAAATGCTGGGAACTGAATCTGAGAGGGCTTTTTTTTATTAACTGACATTTGCATACTGAATTCTTTCCCTTGTTCCTCATATGACAAATCTATTCCTTATTATTTAATTCAAAACACAATTGTCACAGTTATGGAGTTTGGTTTTTTTATAGGGAGTCTGTGCCAGGGGAAGAACTGCAGAAACCTGTGTGTAATTAAAGTGCTCAAGGAATCCTAGTGGAGCTTGTGACTCAGTAGTAAAGAGCACGTTCTGTTCTTCCAGAAGCCCAGAGCGTGCTTCCTAGCACACACATCAGATATCCACAACTGTCCCGAAAATTCAACTCCAGTGCGTATCTGATGCACTCTGTTGACCTTTGCAGGAACCTCTACTCACAGGAAGCGCTTTCTCTCCCTCTTCCTCTCCCCCTCCCTCTCCCTCTCCCTCTCCCTCTCCCTCTCCCTCTCCCTCTCCCTCTCCCTCTCCCTCTCCCTCTCCCTCTCCCTCTCCTTCTTCTTTCTGTCTCTGTCTCTCTCCTTATTTATTTTTTTTTATTTACTTATGTTTCTCTCTCAGGGAGGGAAGTGGAAAATAAGTAAATCAAAAGTTAAATAAAAAGAGTGAGACAGAGAGAGGGAGAGGGGGAGGGAGAGAGGGACATGGGGAGAGAGAGAGAGAGAGAGAGAGAGAGAGAGAGAGAGAGAGAGAGAGAGAGAACTACTCCCAGTTCTGATTTTCTGTAATTCTAATTTTTAAGAATTTTTATGCAAGAAAAATTCTTTCAGTTCTTCCTTCCCTTTTTCTATTTCTGATTCTTTTCTGATTTCTTCCCATCATGACTATGGCTTTGAGTGGAGGTGATAACATAGAAAGGGTAAGTACATAAAACCTATTGCTAGTGTCACATAGAGACTTCTATTGCCTATGAACACGTTCTTTTTGTTGTTGTTATTCATTTGTTTGTTTCTGAGACAGGGTTTCTCTGTGTAGCCCTGGTTGTCTTGGAATTCCCTCTGTAGACCAGGTTATTACTGAACTCCTAGAGATATACCTGCCTGTATGTCATTGGTGCTGGGATTAAAAGTATGCACTGCCAACACCCAGCTTCAAAGTAATTTTCAAACTGTGTAGGATTTGAATTTTCAAATTTGAAAGAATTTGGTGATAATTCAGTCCTCTATTTATCTCCAATGAAAGTCATTATTATTAGTTCATCTCTGTGAAATGGGGGTCTATGTTCTCTTCTGATCATTGAGACAAAATGATATAATAACCCTTTTATAATATATGTTATAGCTTAGTGTTTCGGAATTAGAATTGTCAAAAATAATTTTATCATTGCCCAAATATTATCTGTTCACTTGTAAGACCAAGAATCAGACACAAACTTCACTGGTTTATCCATGCACCCAGAAGGTAGAGTTGCTGCCATCCATCCAAACTGTTTTACAAACTGTGATGCCCTCCTTATTATAAATTAAAAGAAAATACTCTTATTATTAGTTATTAAATTTCATAATTTAATGCTACCAGTACTTATAAAGACAGACTTAAATGTTATTTGGATATGATAACCTATCATATCTAAATCATCGAAAATAGTTTTGTAATGTAAGCATTATTATTCTTTCTGGTGTGGTTTAATTTATGTTTTGCAAGAGTACATAGAAGTTAATGAAAAGGTATTTACCCTAGTAAAACAGTTTCACTAGAATTTTAATGAATTTTCCCAGATTGAATTTTTGTAAATTCCAGTAATTTTTTATGAGATTAAGGTTCTGTGTTATGACAATATTCTATCCAACATTCACCCACTCTAAGCTAATGTTCTTTGCTTAACTTAGTAGGTATTTGTATACCAACTCTAAAGCTACTGGGCTTTTTTTCTCCTAATTCAATAGTTCTGTTATCTTCTTCCCCAATTTCTTTCACGTGATTCTCTTGGCAATGAACCTAAGGAGTATTGTGCTAGAGCTTGGTCTCATGTAGTGTTGTGGCAGCTGGGAGGTGGAGCCTGGTGGAGGTGTGGGGTCATTGACACCTTGAATCTGTGGTTTTATTCCATCCTGTGCTCAGCCACTGAAAGATCATGGACTGAAAGCACGAGGGAAACAAAACTTTCTCTTTATAACTTAGTTGTTTCAGGCTTTTGCTGTCATGACAGACTACAGACAAACACATGCATACGCTTATTCCTTAAGAGTTTTCCTTGCTGCTTCTATACTTATTTCATGTCATTCAGTGAAAGCAGGACTTAATTTTAAACAGTGTTGAAGATGGGTGCAAGGATCACACTGGAAATCAGTGCATTCTCTGAGATAGACAGTTGCCATATGTATTGGTCAACTTTACACTACCACAGAACATGTGTTTTTTGTGAAACTCAAAATTCAAGGTCATCAAACCATATGTTCATATTCCTGTGGGATGGGTAACTTTATAAAGAAAAGATGTTACTTATCTCCTAGTCCTGGTTCTGCTGATACATGGGCATGGACCTCCACCATGCTCTACTTCTCAGCTGCCACAGCCGCACAACAGTGCATTTGACACCAGATTCTCCTTGGTCAGGATCTCATGATAGATGGCATCACAATAGTTCAAGACATATATGTTTACTGGGATAGAAAATATGAGGAAGGAGAGAGGCTGGCCACGACATCCTGTTCCTTTTGGGCCTTCCTCTTAAAGGTCCATTGCTGCTTAGCATTGCCATGGGGCGCCATGGGTATAGTTTATTTATGATTGAATACTTCCCCAGCATGCATGTGTATGCTCAGGGTTTGTTCTCAGGTGCCCATAAACAAAGGAAAAAGGAAACACAAACCATCATTTCACTACAGACTGAGTCTTAGGCTCGGCATCTTTAGATGATAAGCCCTATAGAAGTGTAACCTGTGGTACATTGTAAGTGTGTGAGAGGAGAGAAAACTAAAACACTGGTTGCAGGATCATGATTCTCCTTGCTGACAGATTTTTCTTTAACATGGCTGTGGGTTCCTTTAGTGTCTTGCATTTGAAATTCCCAGATTTCCTTTTACATTTTGTGCAGGGCAGGTCTACGGTAATGCATTGTTTGGAGTTTGTTTACCTGGGAGTATCTTCATTTCTCTTTTAGTTTTGAAAGAATGACTTGCCAGTCATTATATCCTCGGTTCATGGGTTTTAGCTTTCTATAGTACTCTTTAGGAATAGCCTAGAACTTGCTGAGCTGCATATTTCTGACATGTAACCTGCTGATTACCCTGGGCTGCTGTGTCTCTGAGTCCAGTTTTGCTTGCCACTTTCCAAAGTTTGGTTATCATGGATCTCTGGCTCTTAAGTTTATTTTATGTCAGTTCATAGAACTTCTTGGATAATTATATTTTCGTAGTTCATTGTGTCAAGAAAAAAAATGAGCTCTTCTTACATTAGATTTTCATTCTCTGTCCTTCTGGAGCACCCAAATTCTTGTATCTTTCTGATATTATTCTAGGTCTTTTATTTATAGGTATTCTTTTTCCCAACATTTTAAGATTCTTCAACTTTTGGTCCTAACTTTACATTTTTAAATTCTTTTCTCTGACTATAGAACTATGACTTTCAAATCCCTTTAACAAGCTTTTTATTTTATTTAGTGTACTTTCAACTCCACATTTTCCCTTTTTCCATCTCTTCACTGACATGTACATTTTGTTTGTGTGTTTTCTTGTATTTTCAAGCTTCCTTTCATCCTATGAACATGCATATGAGAATAATCTTAAAGTTTGTCTAATAGACTTGCTGTGGGCTCTGTATCAGTGACATTTCTCTTTCCTTTGAATGAATCATCCAGACTTGATTGATTTTTTGATTAAGTTGGACTATTTACATGGATAAAGTATCTCTGCATCTAACATTTTCTCCCTCCTCAGATTTTTTGCTGTTTATTGCTCTTGCTTTTTAAAGTAATAGGCTGTTTCTTGGCTAAAGATCAACCTGAACTATGGTCAGAAGATCTGGTCAGGTCTTTACCAATTTTATGCATCCCCCCGGGGAATGATGGACCATGATCTTTAACTTTCCTCGGCATGTGCGGTTGTTTTAGTCTTCTACTCTTCAGAGTCTGTCTCTCAGATAGGCACCTATAAGGGGAGAAAAGTTACAGGGCTCCAAACTTTCTGGAAATCATATTATCCAGAGGAAGAACTGTCAACCATGAAGCAGGTACACTGGTAATGATGGCTGCCTCATCGTCACACATCTGCCACCAGAATCAATAATCAGCAACTGTAGCTAGTGTCTATAACATCAGAAGGTCTTTTACCCATCGTGGATTCAGCAGCATAAGGACAAGCTGTACCTGAAACAAATGTACTATTGCCACAGTACTCAGTGGTAGGGATGGTAAGACTTTTTATAATAAAAATCTCCCCAAATGCATCTCACATTTTATCAAAGTTTTCACATGGGATTTGTAAGCTTCACTTTGATGGCAGACAACTATCATTCCTAATAGAACTTCCACTCAAGTGTCTGTTGCCTGGATTAAAAGAGAGATCTCCAGTGCTTCGTCTTCTTATCAGCCCCCAAGTCATCTCCTTTATGCGTATGCCTTGCATTTATGAGTGTATGTGTGTGAAGGTACAGATAGACAGTGTTTGTAGGCCAGAGAAAACCCCAAGAGGAATTCATTAGGTGCTATATAGAGACTTTGTCTCTTGAAATGGGGTCTCTCATGGGGATATAGGCTTACCAGACCAGCATGGCTAGGTCCAGGGAGCTCTGTTCCCCACTTCTGCAGTGCTGATTAAAAGCACATGCCAACATACCTGACATTTTACATGTGTGCTAGGGATTGAATTCAAGTTCACACTTTGCACAGCAAGCACATTACCTACCAACCGACTTTCCTCTCTAGGACCCACCTTTTATTTTTCAAAACATATGCTCCTGAGAGAGTACCCAGGAAAACATGAATAAAAGGTTCCACACTTGAATTTCTCATTTTATTTATTTTGTGTGGTGGGGGAGGGTGGCAAATGCCCTGGTACTTGTATGAAAGCCAGAGTGCAACAGGCAAAAATCAGTTCTTTCCCTTTCCTATGTGCATACCAGGGACTGAATTCGGGTCATCAGACTTCAGGGCAAAAATTTACAATTTATTTGTTTTATGTTATGTGTATGAGTGTTTTTCCTGGGTGTATGTATATGTGCCATGTGTTATATCTGGTGCTCATGCAAATCAGAAGGAGCTGTTGGACCCCCCGGAACAAGTTATACACACCTCTGAAGCATTGTGTGGATGCTGGGGACTGAATACAGGTACACCATAAGAGCAACAAGTGCTCTCAATGTTTGAGCTACTACCCCAGCCCCTACATTTTAAATTTCAGTCTGCAAATACAATCTTCAATTGTAAGAGTCAAGATCCCACTGCAGTCAAGAGTAACCGAACCTAGAGTAGCCCAGCAGATGAAATGAGTTTATTGGCTCAATACCATAAATGATCTAAAAGAAGAGGTATGACCTAAATGACATGAAGAACTAGAAAGATGAAGACGAAGGTGGCATCCAAGTTTGCTACATTTTTCCTCTTCTCAAACCAAGGGCCAGACGAAAGGACATGGTTTAGAATTTGCTTGAACATACTTCCAGTAGACATTTGTGTTTTAATAGACTCAAACAGATGCTACAATATCTGAAAGCAGAATATTAAGATGTTTTCAACTTTTTTAACCCCATTTGATTTGACACCCAATTTTACCCTTTAATAGAGTCATAATGAGTCATAGCAGCACTAGAAATCTCTGGGTAAAACACAAGATATTTCTTCACTGTATCCACAAATGACTGTACCCAAGCCATCTGCAAACAGCCAACCCAAAGGAGAGCAGTGCTGTGCTCAACACAGACTGGATGCTTTAGGGGGAGATTTGAATAAGTAGCATCCAAGTTATTCTAGTCAAGAGAATGGAGGATCTTCTCACTCTTATTGCGTGACTTAAATTCAGGCGTAGAAGTTGAAATCGTAGGCATTAAAACAAATGTTGACAGAGGCAACATTCAAGTAAAGAAATCAGGTGGCTTCTCTGAGAAATCCAGAGGAAAGCAGCAATTAGAAACAGCGTACACTTTGGTTGGTGGTCCAGCCGCATATGTAGCAGAGGATGGCCTTGTCGCACATCAATGGGAGGAGAGGCCCTTGGTCCTGGGAAGTCTCAAAGCCCCAGTGTAGGAGAATGTCAGGGTAGGGAGGTGGAGTGGATAAAGGGTGGGAGGGGGAATATTCCTCTAGAAACAGGGGAAAGGAGAATGGGATAAGGGCTTTCTGGAGGGGAAACCAGGAAAGGGGATCACATTTGAAATGTAAATAAATAAAATATTCAGTAATTTAAAAAAGAAATAGCATGCCACCTGTGCATTGAGAGAGCAAGGACCTGTCTCAATATCACCTTCCTTCCAGGCTCCAGTACAGAGCCTTGACTGCACCTCTTCTCTTTTGGCTATTGGTATTTCCTGTTGTAGAGACATACTTGGAACTCATCCTTTATACAGTCATTGATGCTGATCCAGGAGGGAGAATGATAAAGTAGTTATGTGTAAAGATATTCATGGGCAGATTCATTTATGGAAAACAACTCACAAGAGGAAATAGCAGTAGTCATAAAAATTAAGTGGGGTGGCTACTCTTGGTTGTCAACTTGACTACATCTGGAAGCTGTTCTAACCACTCCCCCCACCCCTCGCTGTCTCTTTGCATGTCTCTCTGTGTGTATGTCTGTGTGTGTCTCTCTGTGTGTTCATTCTATAAATTCTGAGTCTCCTGAGAACCATGATTCATAACTTGACTTTGCTTCTGATGGATTTGTGAGTTTCTCATTGCATGGACCAATTACTATCCATAGATAATTGTCACCAATGCTGCTCCAACCTAGGGGCAAGGACTCCCCATCCCCTCATGTGAATGCAATTCTACCAAAAGCATGGAAATAGCAGAAATAGAGCTCATATGTACTTTGCCAAAGATGGCTCCAAAATTGTGGGTCTAAATGAAACTATGTATTAGTTTACTTTATTATCTCAGAGCCCCAAGATACCAGACAGGATTACTGAAAGGAGGTCAAGGGAGCCTTGACTCATGGTCTCATAGCCCCTAGTCATGGCTGCTCCAGCCTATGCTCTAAGGGCAGAGCAGACTGGCAGCAGAAGTGATAAAGGAGAATTCACTGCATCCAGAGTAACAGAAAGACTGGCATAGACTCACGACCCAGCACAGTCTTCAAAGGCATGAGGCCAGTGACCTGCCTTCTCTGGTTACAGCCATTTCCGTGAACTTTGACAACCTTCCAAACAGCAGTAGCATCAAGAATTCAAAACATGAGTCTGTCAAGGACATTTCATTTGCACACCTTGACCAGCTGAAGGTCTGGTCCTCACAGGTGGTCCTTGTTTTCTGGAACATCATCCAGCAATGTCTCTGTCTAAAGCTGGGGACAAAATATACCACAACCCTACCATGGAAAGATTTTGGATGTTTATAGGTGCACTCCTAAGTTCTGACTTAGGGTGATTTGTGATTTAAATATGTATTTCCTGCCATGTCTATTTCTTCTTATAAAGATTCTGGATCATAAGATTACACGTTATAGAAATTGTTTATGCTTCTCAGATTTCCTATATTACATGTGTTCATTTTTAAAGATGCAATTTCGAGAAGCTTATTCTAGAATTTATTTGCCTTCATTTATTGCAAGTGAGGAGTGCTGCAGTTTGCTGCACCAGCTCATTCATAAGCTAGTGATCACTGCCTGATAGATTTCTGATCTAATGACAATGTCACACACTGAAGGAAACCTGATGTTTCCATTGGAAGAAGGATGTTTGTGTTTATAAGAATTCCACTCACAGTTTATAGCCGTTAAAATAAAGCTCAAAACAAAACAGTAACAAATAAGATTGACTCTTACTTTTCAATTAAGTAAGATGGTTATTTACTATGATTTTGGAACTTGAAAGAAAATTCATTTTTTTGTGGGATGTTGGAGGAGCATGATATATGGACTTCATTTGAATGCTCTTTATTCCTGATAGCAAGCAAGCTAATTGAAAGAAAATGTCATGAATAATTCTATGGCATAGAAAGTGAGGTCATCAAAAAATTTCAACATCATTATCTTATTATTTGTGATGGTATGTGTGTGTGTGTGTGTGTGTGTGTGTGTGTGTGTGTGTGTGTTCGTGACCATATGGTCAACTTTGGGTGTCTTTCTGAGGTACAGTTTAAATCTGGGACATGCCAATAGAACCTGGGTTTCTCTGATTAGCCTAGACTTGTTGGCTAGTGAGTCCCACAAATGTATCCATCCTTGAATCCTCAGAACTGTGGTTACAGTCATATCAGCATGCCCAGATTTTAGTTTTTGCAAAAAAAATTTTTATTTAACTTATGATACTTTGAAAATATAAGAGTTACATGATTTTACATAGGCCTTTCCTGTTTATTCAGTTTAAGGCTACAAACCTGAATAAAATTAAAGATGATTTTAAAATCTAACATTGTATATGGGTTTTGATCATATGCGCTCTCCACTCCTCCCACTGATTCCTCCTACATCCACCCTCACCTGCTAAGGCTCTACTTCCTGTTCTCCCCCAAGTCCCACCAAGCCCGATCTGTGCTGTTTATACATTCATGGGTGTCGAGCATTCCACTGGACAGTAGTCCATCCACTGTATACTATCCCCACCAAGTAATAAACTCTTCCTCTCTTCCTCCCTTAGCAGCCGTCATCTGTCACTAGCTCCTATTCTGTGGCAGGGAGCCATGAGTCCCTGCACGCTACAATGCTTACTGGCTTGATCTCCTGAAGCTCTTATGTAGACAAACTGAGCTTCTGCGAGTTACAAGCACATCCACCCTGTTGTGTCCAGGAGACACTGCTTTGTCAGTGCTTTCCAGCCTCTGGCTCTAACATTATTCCCTCCTGTCTTTCATCACATCCCCTGATCCTTGTGGGATAACTAGATCCCCCCACATATGGCGAAGCATTCCACTCAGTTATTCTCTGAACTCTGACCAGTTGAGAATTTCTTCAGAAACCTCTACTTCACGAAACAATTTTTATGGTGTGATGGAGAGATACGCTAAGCTATGTGTCATTACATAGGACTTTGCGAACAGTTTGATTCTATGTCAAATTAAGTGAAACAGCGGATTCATGCCTGTGCTCTTTGAGCTCCCAGGTAATGGGTTCTTGCTCGGTTTACAGTACCAGCTGTGTGTTTCTTCCCGTGTAGTGGGCTATAAATACGATCAGTGTTTGATGTCTTTTCAAACTAGTTGTTGTACTTTGCAGGATTTCTAGCTAGGAAGGCAACTGATGATATTTGTCTTCCTGTGACTACATAGCAACTTCTGGTGCTGTGCAACCAACGCAGCCTTCGGGGAAGGAGTTGTTTCATTTTTTTCAAGTCCAATGATGAAAATTTGTCATGTCTTCAGAAACTGGGTCTTACAACCAAAAACTGTGGTCAACCGAGAGCAACAGCAGTAGCCTTGACTATTTTAGGGTCTTTATGACATCCCTGATCAACAAGTCAAGAAATGGTATTCAATAACTAGCACTGGGCTCTTTATTCCTCAATCTATGGAGAAGAGCGTTGTCCCTTGTGTAGCATAACTCCAGTTAAACATATATTATATATGTATATATATATATATATATTTGTGTGTGTATATGTGTGTGTGTGCGTGCATGCCTGTGTGTGTGTGTGTGTGTGTGTGTGTGTGTGTGTGTGTGTGTACCTTAGGTGCTCTGATCATTCTGCCAAGAAGACAAGCACCTTACTAACTGAGCTAGGTGACACAATCCCCTGTGTAGTACTTCTTACCTTTAGTTTAAGCAATAATTGTAGCTGTAATTCTTGAGACAGTTAATCATACACGCTAGCAGAGTTCAACCTGAGTTAGTTTTAAACTCAATAGAATTACGCAAGAAGCTTTAATTCAATTTGAAGTGAAAAATAATTAAATGAATCGTCCTTATGAATGCAATGTTCTGAGTAGAAATGCTAGCAGGTCAATTAAAACATGTGTAGGGGTTCTGAGAATTAAAAAAACTGCAAGTAATATGATGACTTTATATATTGAAAACATTTCTGATTTCATTGTCTTTAATTAGCCTGGAAAAATTTCATTGGCTTAAAGCACTACAGGTTGCAAATTGATTATTTCTTAGTTATGTATTGAGACCTTTATCATCTCATTTTCTTGTCTAAAATTAAATACTTATAAGACGTTATTTTTACCTTTCTTCCTTTTACTTCTTCAGTGTTTATTTGTATTAATTTTGGGTTTGTACAGACACTGTTATAGATAGTGTTATTCAGTTTAAACATTTTTGTATAGTGTGTGTGTGTGTGTGTGGTGTGTGTATGTGTGTGTATGTGTGTGTGTATGTGTGTGTGTGTATGTGTGTGTGGTGTGTATGTGTGTGTATGTGTGTGTATGTGTGTGTATGTGTATGTGTGTGTGTGTATGTGTGTGTACTTGGGGAGATTAAAGAACAATTTCGGGGAGTTGGTTTTCTTCTACCTGTGGGTTCTGAGGATTGAACTCATGAGTCTCAGTGGCAAGAGCCTTTACTCAGTAAGCACTGTGGTAAGCGTAACTGTATTCTCCTGCTACCCAGGAAGACAGCTCTTTATAAACATCTAAGGATAACAGAACCATTCCTGAGCAGCACCAGCTTTGGGTGTGTGTGGTGTGAAGATCTCACACAACAACATTGCCCTCGATCTGCTTCTGTCAGTTGAAATGTCAATCTACTCATCATTTCCAGGACTTTCTAAGTGGTTATCTGTTTTTCAAATGAACTTACTCTGTTCTCTGACTTGATTAAAAAGAAACCACCAAGATGTAGAAAGGAGAGCTAGTTTCAGATCTCCTCTTTTTTCTACCAAGTCTTCTATGTTCTTTGATGTCAGTATATTGACCAGAGGACATTTGTGCACACAGTTGTGCACACACACACACACAGAGAGAGAGAGAGAGAGAGAGAGAGAGAGAGAGAGAGAGAGAGAGAGGAGAAAGAGTAGCTAGCTAGCTAGATAAATAAATAAATAAATAAATAAATAAATAAATAAATAAATAAATAATTTTATGTTACCAGCAATTCTGCTTCTGAAATAGATGGAGACTGCCTTTTAAGGGTACAGGCCATGTGGAGAGATGGCTCAGTGGCTTAGAGCACTTAATGCTCTTGTGGAGAACCTGAGTTTGCTCACAAACACCAGAGACTCCAGCTCTAGAGAATTTTACACCATTTTCTGACCTATGATAGAACCCCCGACCCACACACACACAGAGAGACTCACCCAAGCATGAAAACAAAATTCAACCTGATATAAGAGGAATGTCTCTTCAGTGTTAATTATTTAAGAACAAATCTATTGCCTACAAGAATAAGTGTGGTAGGTCAAAACCTGGAAACCAAGTCTCTGGTTTATAGTATTTTACGTTGAGATAATTAGCAAGGCTAGCAAATTTATAGCCTTCGGTTTATTTCCTATATGCATTCTTTCACAGTTCAAAGCTATTTGTTCTGCTGAAAATGTGTTAATTAAAGTTCATCATCCCAGGAAGTAAAGTGCAGTCCATTTTGTATTGTGTCACTATCACTTTCTCTATGATTGTGCGTTCACCCTTTGAGATCCTATGCCTCCTAGCTGCTCAAAGACCCTTCCTCCACAACAGATTTGAGAGTTAATGAGATGCTAGAGAGAAAGAACATTTCTTTGGTTAGAAATGCTTCTCAGAGATGGAATTGTATATCTACAATTGCATGACTATTTCGTAGTGATCTTTCCTGCACCTTATCTAAAATTCTGCTGTCAATGAACCAGGTAATACTATCATTTGATTATTTTTTAAGATTTGTGTGTGTGTGTGTGTGTGTGTGTGTGTGTGTGTGTGTGTGTGTGTGAAGTATATGCCACATGTGTTCTGGTGCTTATGGAGGTTACAAAGATATGCCCTGGAGCTAGTATTGTGGGTAGCTGTGAGCCATCTAACATGGGTGTTTTATGCACAATTTCACAGCCACAGCAAACCAAACACTGGCTCTGTAAGAGCAAGAACTGTGCTTAATTGCTGAGCTATATTTTCAGCCCAGCTCTGGTTATGATGGTCATACAGGTTAGTCATGGTAAGCACACTTTCTATGGAATAAAGAGAGTTCCAGAAATCCCCTTTAATAAAATAAACATTAAAATGTATAAAGAGCTTGCTCTGTGACTCAATATCTATATTATTGTGCTACCAGGTTGATATCAACTTGGCATTTTTAGTTCTTTGCAAATGGAGACTATTCTAATTCTTTGAGCACACTCATGAATCCTTCTTGCCTTCAGTCTACTTAGCCCTTTCTGATCAAAGCCTGCTCTCTCCAGGGATCATTATCATGTCTTGCTTTAAAGAAAGGCCTTCATTAAGAAAGATTGCTGGTTGGTGTGGCACTCACTGGTAGGATTTGCTGAAGGAGGCAGAGGCAGGAGGATCATGAATTTGAGGCCAGCCTGGGCTACCCATTTTTCTTCTACTTTTGTCATTAAGAAAAATTGTACAGTACCTTTTGTGGCTCTGTGTGCTTTATGAAGTTTTAGGGTACATTCTGGTTTCAGTAATCCCTGTGTGCTACTAAACTGGGCCCCAGAGGGTAATTGCATGATTATCAGACATGTGCTCACCAATATTCAGGCCAGCTCTGCCAGCAACTCTGGACTCTTCAGAGCAAGCTGCTCTACAACAGTGCTGATGGTATTGCTGGGAACTCCAACTCTAGCTTTGACATCAGCATTCTGTCCTGTGTTTGATCTCTAAAGCAGACTTTCACCGTATCTTCCTGATGATTTTCTCACTATGCACAATTGCACAGCCGTGTCATTGATCCTGGATAGTGGAGAAACACACCCCCCCCCACACACTAAAATCAGTTTCTATGAGAAAAATTTTAAACCATATGAATTTAAGGAAGATATGAAAATGATATGCAGGTTGATTTAATGCTTAGAAGTATGAAGGGATAGGCCTGGACTATACCGTTCCAATAAGCAAGAGTAAGAGTAGAATATTTTCCTCTCTTAATCGTGTTTATGATTTAAAACCTCAGGTTTCCAGGTTCTATTTAGAGCTTACAAAATGTAAGTGATGCACCATTTTATTAGTTTTCTAATTTTGGCTTTCTGCTACTTAAGTTACCAATTCTATCCCTTCAAAGCCTCAGGCCAGAAAACATTTACTCTTCCTTGAACAACTGAGAAAAGTATCTAAGAGGTGCATGGCTGAGTGATCAAGCAGGAAAACCATTGTAAAAGCGTTGAGAAAAGGTGGTGCTTTAATAGATAAAATCATTAATTAATGAGAAAACAGTAAGATGTTAGAATGAGTTTCAAGGAGAATTAACAAGGAACGTGTATAAGAAAGCATATAAGCAATTAGGTACGAGATGGTTGTCTCTGAGGTACTAATCATGAACACCCCCAGGAATGAATGAATCTACATCTCTGTAAATAACAGTGGTTGCTTCATCTCTGTTGTGTAAGAAGCAGGGTTATGAGCTAGCTTTAAGATGACAAGAATCTCAGGTTACCAAGCAAAGCATGTCAGTCATGTCCTTTGCAAAATCTTCTCCAAGTTTGTTATTCGATTAAAGCTATTCACACTGCCATCTTCCCATAAAGATTTCTTTTTAAGCAAAAGCCACAAATTATTTTTTCATTTACTTTTATGAGAAATATAAGAAAAATAGTTAAGTCAGATATAAACCTGCAAGTTTAAGGCATGAGATAAGAACAGCGACTCTAAGAAGAACAGAAACTTCTTTTTGCCTGGAGACGCCAGGAAGTCGGTCTGAAATTCAGGAACTGCAGAGCTGTTCCATTAGTTACTTTCTATTGCTGAGATAAAATTCCTTCACCAAAAGCAACTCAAGGAAAAGGGGGTTTATTTTGGCTTATTGTTCCAGAGAGTTAGGATCCACAACGCTGGGAAAAGCATCACACAGCAGCAGGAACAAGAGACTGGTCACATTTTAGCTGCACACAGGAAGAAGAAAAGAGTTTACATTCTTGCTACACAGGAAGTATACACTAACAAGGCTCCACTTCCTAAGGCTCCTCTAACCTTCCCAATCAGTGCCAACTACCTGGAGACCAAGGGTACCTGTGTTGGGGTAGGGTGTGAGTGACATTTCTTAATCTAAAGCACACCCAATTCATAGCTTGAAAAACCAAGGTTGACTGATTCTGATAATTCCTCTACTTGAGGAATTACCTTAGCCAATTTGCAACTTTTAAATTGCTGTCTCTCTCTCTCTCTCTCTCTCTCTCTCTCTCTCTCTCTCTCTCTCTCTCTCTGTGTGTGTGTGTGTGTGTATGTGTGTGTGTGTATGTGTGTGTAGAGAGAGAGACACACAGAGAGAGAGAGAGAGAGACAGAGTCAGAGACAGAGACAGAGAGACAGAGACAGAGAGAGACAGAGACAGAAAGACAGATAGAGACAGAGAGACAGAGTCTCTGTGTGTGACAGTGTACAAGAAGTCAGGGCCAGAGTACAACTTTTGAGATTCTCACCTTTCACCTTTTATAAGTCCTGACTCTTGTTTCTTCTGAATGTGCTGTGCACATTCAACTCCAGCATACGGCTGGCCAGAGAGTTTCTAATAGTTCACCTTTCTCTGTCACAGCCTTCCTCACCATGGGGATGCCGGGATTACAGGATACACAGCACTGCATAGAGCTCCTTCATAGTTTCAGAGACACAGCTAAGGTAGCAGCCAGGTTTGCACAGCTAAAGTTAAACACACAGAGCCATCCCCCTGTATCAAATTATAGTTAGGTACAGTTTGGGTAGTTTGGGGTTTTCTTCTTTCCTTTTCTTCTTCTTTTTATTTTTCTGCAGTATTCTAATGTCAAGAGCAAAGCTTATAAATGAAATACACAATTTGGGGGCTATACATATTTAATGTACAAACTGTTAAATTATAACTATGAATTAAAAACTTGCCCATTGAGAGTCATAACTTTACATCCAAGTACCTCAAATATCAAAGTGGAACAGCCAAACAACTGATTTTTCTCTGACATAATTTTGGCTACATTTCTGCCCAGTCATAACTGTACTGTTCCCTCAGAAGGATTCACATCCCAGTTAACCAGCCTGGGGCAGTCTCCAGTTCATGATGGTTCTGAAGATCAGTCAAACAGCCTGGGAGTGTCTCCAGTCCACGATAGTTCAGAAGACTAAGTAATGCCTTACCAGTAGAGCTTGAAGCCTTTCTGTAAAGGCTAGTTACTAGTTTCAAGCAAATGGCAAGAAGTTTAATAATAGAGAAGGAACTTCTAAATATGTTGTTTTTCTTGGGCACATTGTATATGCTGGAAAGTTAATGCTGTTTTTAAAGTTAATTCATGATAATTGAACTGAAGTGCTCTGAAAGTGCTGTTAGAGTCTATTTATGAACTCTGTGCCCTCTTTGTCAATTCAGTAAAAGCATCGTTCAGCAAGAGAAAAAAGAGAGAGATGGCTGCATGGTGTGCACTTAGCCATGCGAGCGAGCGTCCTTTCCCCCTAAAGTGTCTGCTTCTCTAAGTGCTTCTTCTCTTTTAATCTGGCCACCTTATTACACCAGCTGGCTTGTTCGGCCCATTATCACTGCACTCTGAGGATGTGGAAGGGCTGATAAAATGGGTGGGGTTGGTGATTCACCACAGAGCCCATGTCCCGCTCCCAGGTATGCCAGCGCTGACCAGGTGGGTCAGCAGGACAAGTACAGACAGGACAAGTGGGCCAGAAACACAGCTGCCATTTGGAGGTTCACACTGACAAACATTTGAAATGTAATGCCTGTTCTGTGTTGGTGTGGGATATATGAATATATGAGTAGTAAGTCTTTCTCGTGGAAACTAGCAGTCCCACTTTGAGGTAAGAAAAAGACACCAACTTCGTGTCCAACGATTATGTAGTCATTAAATTGCACTCCATGATGGTACACTAAGTAGGCATTTAAAATATGTCAACAAATAATCTTTAATTTTGTGGAAAATTATCTGCAAGGGATTGGAGAAAGCAAATACGGCAATACTACATTGTAGTTTCCGAAAATCCATTTTCCATATGAAAGAATAAAGATATCGGCAGTAATTATTTATAATGAGACTTCAAGTGTTTATTATTCACTTACTCCTTATTATACTCTGTAAACATGAATTATAAAACGGTTCTAAGAAAATTATAATAACCTCTAAATTTTTAACAACGTATGAGTTTAGCAAAGAAGTCATGCCTGGCCATAAAAGTAAATGAGAAGGGTCAGCGAGAAGCTGCATGAGCCAGAGAGCCTGCTGCATTCTAAGGGACCGGAGTCTGCTTCCTGGGACTGCCATGGTGGAAAGAATAATTCCCACCCAGAGCGTGGGGATTTAGCTCAGTTGTAGAGGGCTTGTCTAGCAAGCGCAAGGCCCTAGGGTGAAGTGGGATATCATATGAGATGTAAATGAACGGAATGATTACTAAAACAATTCCCACACTAAATAAAACATTTAGAAAAATAAGTAATTGAACAGATTCACTCTAGAGCTTTCGGAAACAATCCTCAGGTAGGTCACGTTGGTCCTGGGACCTGGGTTACCTGAATCATCTTGGTCCTCGAATCGGAATTTCTAATTTCAGTTAAGAATGAAACCACGTTAAGAGAGAAGCACTCAGTGAGCTTGAGCATAGCGTAATGCTAGAGGAGAGCTCCTCAGGGAGTGTGAATATTTACGGAATCTAAAGACCGTTTTTAGTCAGAAAATCAAACCTGGTTTCAATAATTTGTGGTCATCCGATGTGTGCACTACTATGTATGAAACTGCTATGTGTTTTGATGTAAATGTTTATATTTTATGAGCTCAAAGAAAATCACAGGACTCGAAGGATGTATGGGTGGGACCAACAGGTGGGAGTTTGAACCTCCTCAACTGTGTGGTCGTCTCAACTTCCTTGTACCACCATCCATGTTAACGCTCCTACTCAGGCGCAGTCTGGAGAGGCTCCTGGGAATAGAAAAACAGGAAGTCAGAATGTAGAATGTCCCTTGGTGGCTCAGACTTAATTCCCAACAGGACTAATTAATAGCTTTGAAAGTAGCCATTTTAGATAACTTAATCACAGCAGAAACAAAACAAACAAAAAATAAAACAAAACTAAAACTAAAAAACAAACAAAAAAAGAATAAAAGTAAACAAAACAAAAAACCCGATAAAACAAAACAATCCTCAAGCAGGTGCCCTTTGCTAGAACTCTAGAAACCAGTGCCAGGGTCATTTATTATGGTTAATACTGAAGACCATGGGATACTGAGTTTTCAAATCTCTCTCCTTTGTTTGGGTTCCTATTTGACTTTGATAAGTTCACAAGCACAGAGCTTCTCTTAGCTAAGGAGCAAGTCAAGTTTGTAGGCTGGAAACTTCACATTAGTAGGTTACCCTGATTGGCAGATATTCTCAGGCAGAGCTCCAGTGGCGGAATAACAAGTCTTCTGCAATTAAAGGTTGAACTACTGAATAAGGAAATTGTGTGGGAATTTCATCATCGTGACACCTATTTGACTTCCATAATCAGTACCTCAGGAAAGAAAGAGTGTGGCTCTTTTCAAAGGAATAATTGTCGTAGGGGAAAGAAAATGCTCAAACCCTCCCAGGAAATTCATTCTGGAAGCTGTTGTGCAAATAGCAGTCTCTGTGAAGTCTGACTCACCTTCAAACAGTCTGCAAGTCTGAATGGCAATTGGAACTGATGTCTTCACCCAAAAGTTTAATCAGTGTGGATATGGGCTTCTCAGAGTCTCCAGGGCAGAGTGTGGTGGTATAGTAAGTGTGGACAGATGACCACAAGCTCGAAAGCTTTCTGTTAGCCCACCGAGCAGAATCTTACCTTCAGCCATATGTCTGCTGTTTTCAAATCAGGTCACCCTAGAGTTATTTGCAGCTATTTCTAAGTCATAGTAATAGTGAAAGGATTTTTTTGGTACTAGGAAGGACCAATTGTTTACCATGCTTTATTAATAAGAAAATAGCATCTCTACAGTTGCAAAATTCTTTTAATCACCCGAGTTTTGTCTGGGTAAAGAGCGCTGTGATATTTCCTGACTTGTGCAGCACATAGGAATGGGCACTGCTGGGCATATGGTTCTGTGTATTTTGTAGAATATTATCCATCAGATGTCCTTAAATAACAGGGTGATGAACACATGTCTAATTAGTGCAAGTGTTTAGAGATAACTGCTCATTTTTTTTCTTGCTTGCTTCCACATGCACCGTAAATAATATCTGAATATTTCTATAATGTATAATATCTATGCAGTTGTATTTATAAAATAATCTAGCTTTCCTGCAATCTTGGGATTAAAAACTTAAAATTTCTACTCAGCATATTGTTATCACAAAACATAAGGGTTATATTTTGAAGGATATGGTATCTTCCAATGTTCAGTTATAGGTATATTTTTAATCACTACTTGTAATTGTTTTAAAAATAGGCTTAAGTACTATTGGCAGTGGACTTAGTACTGATTTTAGCCACATAACCATAGGACTGACTGTTTAAGTGTACTGAAGTCAAAGCTTATGATGTCAAAGTTGATGCAAAAATATTCATAAAAGATAAACGCTAGTATATAGTTTTTAAGGCTTTCTTTAGAGTTTCAATTTAAGAAGCAATACATCACTGATCTCTTCTCTAGAAATTGATTATTAAGTCTAAGAAACTTTCCTCTTATTTCTCTGGTAACATGTAAGGAAGGTCATATAAACTCATGTTCAAATGTTCACTGCAAGGTACCTATTATAACATTAGTCAGAATCAGTGAAGATGAGGCCAGAGACAGAGGAATATATATATAGAGAGAGTAAAGTATAAGTAAAATAGGGTATAGATAGAGAAAGTGTATAGATAAAGAGTAGGGTATAGATAGAATAGCCTATCAATAAAGTAGGGTATAGATAGATCAAGGTTTAGGTAGAGTAGCCTATAGACTTAGTGGGGTATAGAAAGAGTAGGGTCTAGATAGACAGTATGGCATATAGAGTAGAGTATAGAGAATAGGATATAGATAGAGTGTAGGGTATAAATAGAGAGTAGAGCATAGATAGAGTAGCCTATAGATAGTGTAGGGTATAGATAGAAAGTAGAGTATAGATAGAAAAGCCCATAGATAAGTAGGGTACAGATAGAGTAGGGTCTAGATAGATAGTATGGTATATAGAGTATAGAGAATAGGGTATAGATAGAGAGTATGGTATAGAGAGTATGGTATTAGAGGTTATAGCTTGAGTAGCATATAGACACAGGAAGGCACAGAGAGCACAGGAACTTTCTATCTTATCTGCTGTGCACTTCCACTTTGGATTCCCTCTTACCTTAGAGTTATCTTGTCATATTTTCTGATAATTTCTCTATTTGCTTTAACACGGTTTAAATAGTTCTATGACTTTCAAGCAGAAGGGCAATGAATAATATGCCAGGAAGTGGTGTGTGTAAAATAATAACATACTGAAGATACATACATCTTTTGGCTTAAGACATGAGTGAAGAACCAGTACAGTGAAAGGTCTGGAGAAGCAGAAAACCAAAAGGGGACTTGGTGTTTGTTCTTGGGTGCCAGTATTCAAATCTAGGGCCATTCACATGCTTAGAAAGCTCTGTCCCACTGAGCTGCATCCCTAGACTTTTTTCAAGGTAAGCAAGTACCCTACCACTGAGCAATGACTACAGGGCCTTGTTTATGCTAGGCAATCGCTCTACAAATGAGCTACATTCCTACACCATTTTCATGCTAAGGCATGTGTTCTATAGTTGAGCTCTTAAAAGAGACAATATAGAAAGTTCATATTTACTCTATGAGGCCACAAATTAGAGGATGCTTCTGATATACTTTATTGAATTAATGTCCTAATAAAGATGCTTATTAAAGTCTGGGTCTTAACTATGCCTCACATGAGCCTATTTCTCTCTGTATTGTTATAGAAAGGTAAAACCATCTTTTATACTGACAGAAGAAAGCATGTGGTAATTTGAATAAGAATGGCCCTCAGAGACTCATGAATTTGAGTTCTTGGTTCCTACTTAGTACGACTATTTGGAAAGGATTAGGAGGTGTGGTCTGGTTGGTAGAGATGTGTCACTGGGGGGTAGGCTCAGAGGTTTCCAAAGCCTAGGACCAGTTTTGCTCTCTATGCCTGCTGCTTGTTATTAAGTTAAAAGCTCTCAGCTATTACTGACTGCCTGCCTCCAGGCTCACTGCCATGAGGGCCATGGACTCACCTCTGAAACTGTAAGCCAGCCTCCAATGAAATGTACTTTTATAGGTCACTTTGGCCATGGTGTCTCTTTACAGCAATAAAAGAGTGATTAAGACAAAGTGGGTTTAGATTGGGAAGGTGTACCCATAAAGGAGATTGTGGAACTCTTTGTCCTGCTCTCTTTCTCCTTTCAGCTTCTGGCCATGGAAGACAGGTTTTCTCTTCTCACCATATTGTATTCTGTCACCATAGCTTGAACCATCAAGTATTGACTAAACTTTCAGGACTTTGAGCTTTAAGCTTTTACACCTACTAAGCTGATATCTCAAATATCATCTTCCCATCATGAAAAATTAACTATCTTTAGTATGTCACCTCTAACATACCATTATTTAACATCTAATACAACAAAATTTAGGTTATTATACATTGGTTATAAATAGACTTATTTGAAATAGCCTGAAGACCTTAAACTGTGCAGAGTGAAAGCTTAAATATATTTTCTTTAAAAAGCAGTACATAGTTTCCACTGGAGACTAATACTTTTTTTTACAGTGTTGGGTAAGCCTCATTCAGTAAAAATAGCTTTTTCTTTTTAAAAATGGTGGGTAAAAATCACAGTTGATCTCTGTAACACAATGGAATCATGCCTAAACAAAGGAGATGTGGCATTTAATGTGTTATTCTGATTTTGTGAGATTTTACAGTATATTTAAAGATTGAGTTTGGATGTCAGACAATTTCTCTAACTATAAATAACTATTTCAAAACAAATTTCAAGTGTCACATGGTCGTTTTAAAATTTGTAAGATCTTTCCATATGCAAGTACAAGGGATAAGGAGAAACACCAAAGGTACCTTTTAACGTGTAATGCATAACTAGTTCTAGCAGAAATATATGTATTTCTTACAGAATATATATATACCTAGAGAATTTATACACTGTATCTTGGTCGTATTCGGTATTCAGTACCCACTCTTCTTCCCAACTCCTTTCATATCTACTTCTTCCTTTATTTCTTTTTTTTGTTTTGTTTTGTTTTGTTTTGTTTTGTTTTGTTTGTCTGTTTGTTTGTTTTAGAAGAGACTATCACGTAGCAGCAGGCCTGGGCCTCTGGCTCTTAGAATTTGTCCTCCCAACCCCCTCTTCTACAATGTTCTCTTTAATTGTTGGTGTTGTGTTGTAAATATATTCACTGGAGGACTGGCATCTCCCAGTCAGCTGATCCCTGCAATTTGACCAGTTGTGGCCTTCTGTAACGATGTCTATCTGCTGAGGAGAAACAGACACTTCTTTGCTATACTCATCTGTCAGTGTAAGGATAAATACTTAGAATGGAGAGAACGATTATTCTGGTTAAGAAAATTGAATAAAATTGGCTTTCATTTATGTTCCATGGTTTCAGCAGCCAAAGTTTGTGGGCTAAATTTATAGTTCCAGGCAGGGATTCTCTCCTATGGAATGGCCTTTGAGTCCAGTTAGGCGAGTGTTGGCTAGTCTACATATATGAATGCCACTATTTTTTTTTATTAACTTGAGTATTTCTTATATACATTTCGAGTGTTATTCCCTTTCCCAGTTTCTGGGCAAACATCCCCCTCCCCCCTCCCCTTCTTTATGAGTGTTCCCCTCCCCATCCTCCCCCCCCCTTGCCGCCCTCCCCCCAACAATCTAGTTCACTGGGGGTTCAGTCTTAGCAGGACCCAGGGCTTCCCCTTCCACTGGTGCTCTTACTAGGATATTCATTTCTACCTATGAGGTCAGAGTCCAGGGTCAGTCCATGTATAGTCTTTAGGTAGTGGCTTAGTCCCTGGAAGCTCTGGTTCCTTGGCATTGTTGTACATATGGGGTCTCGAGCCCCTTCAGGCTCTTCAAGTTCTTTCTCTGATTCCTTCAATAGGGGACCTATTCTCAGTTCAGTGGTTTGCTGCTGGCATTCGCCTCTGTATTTGCTGTATTCTGGCTGTGTCTCTCAGGAGCGATCTACATCCGGCTCCTGTCGGCCTGCACTTCTTTGCTTCATCCATCTTGTCTAATTGGATAGCTGTATATGCATGGGCCACATGTGGGGCAGGCTCTGAATTGGTGTTCCTTCTGTGTCTGTTTTAATCTTTGCCTCTTTATTCCCTGCCAAGGGTATTCTTGTTCCCCTTTTAAAGAAGGAGTGAAGCATTCACATTTTGATCATCCGTCTTGAGTTTCATGTGTTCTAGGCATCTAGGGTAATTCAAGCATTTGGGCTAATAGCCACTTATCAATGAGTGCATACCATGTGTGTTTTTCTGTGATTGGGTTAGCTCACTCAGGATGATATTTTCCAGTTGCGACCATTTGCCTACGAATTTCATAAAGTCATTGTTTTTGATAGCTGAGTAATATTCCATTGTGTAGATGTACCACATTTTCTGTATCCATTCCTCTGTTGAAGGGCATCTGGGTTCTTTCCAGCTTCTGGCTCTTATAAATAAGGCTGCGATGAACATAGTGGAGCACGTGTCTTTTTTATATGTTGGGGCATCTTTTGGGTATATGCCCAAGAGAGGTATAGCTGGATCCTCAGGCAGTTCAATGTCCAATTTTCTGAGGAACCTCCAGACTGATTTCCAGAATGGTTGTACCAGTCTGCAATCCCACCAACAATGGAGGAGTGTTCCTCTTTCTCCGCATCCTCGCCAGCATCTGCTGTCACCTGAGTTTTTGATCTTAGCCATTCTCAATGGTGTGAGGTGAAATCTCAGGGTTGTTTTGATTTGCATTTCCCTTATGACTAAAGATGTTGAACATTTCTTTAGGTGTTTCTCAGCCATTCGGCATTCCTCAGCTGTGAATTCTTTGTTTAGTTCTGAACCCCATTTTTTAATAGGGTTATTTGTCTCCCTGTGGTCTAACTTCTTCAGTTTTTTCTATATTTTGGATATAAGGCCTCTATCTGTTGTAGGATTGGTAAAGATCTTATCCCTATCTGTTGGTTGCTGTTTTGTCCTAACCACAGTGTCCTTTGCCTTACAGAAGCTTTGCAGTTTTATGAGATCCCATTTGTCGATTCTTGATCTTAGAGCATAAGCCATTGGTGTTTTGTTCAGGAAATTTTTTCCAGTGCCCATGTGTTCCAGATGCTTCCCTAGTTTTTCTTCTATTAGTTTGAGTGTATCTGGTTTGATGTGGAGGTCCTTGATCCACTTGAACTTAAGCTTTGTACAGGGTGATAAGCATGGATGGATCTGCATTCTTCTACATGTTGACCTCCAGTTGAACCAGCACCATTTGCTGAAAATACTATCTTTTTTCCATTTGATAATTTTGGCTCCTTTGTCAAAAATCAAGTGCCCATAGGTGTGTGGGTTCATTTCTGGGTCTTCAATTCTGTTCCATTGGTCTATCTGTCTGTCTCTGTACCAATACCATGCAGTTTTTATCACTATTGCTCTGTAATACTTCTTGAGTTCAGGGATAGTGATTCCCCCTGAAGTCCTTTTATTGTTGAGGATAGTTTTAGCTATCCTGGGTTTTTTGTTATTCCAGGTGGATTTGCAAATTGTTCTGTCTAACTCTTTGAAGACTTGGATTGGTATTTTGATGGGGATTGCATTGAATCTGTAGATCGCTTTTGGTAAAATGGCCATTTTTACTATATTAATCCTGCCAATCCATGAGCATGGGAGATCTTTCCATCTTCTGAGGACTTCTTCAATTTCTTTCTTCAGAGTCTTGAAGTTCTTATTGTACAAATCTTTTACTTGCTTGGTTAAAGTCACACCGAGGTACTTTATATTATTTGGGTCTATTATGAAGGGTGTCGTTTCTCTAATTTCTTTCTCGGCTTGTTTCTCTTTTGTGTAGAGGAAGGCTACTGATTTATTTGAGTTAATTTTATACCCAGCCACTTTGCTGAAGTTGTTTATCAGCTTTAGTAGTTCTCTGGTGGAACTTTTGGGATCACTTATATATACTATCATATCATCTGCAAATAGTGATATTTTGACTTCTTCTTTTCTGATCTGTATCCCCTTGACCTCCTTTTGTTGTCTGATTGCTCTGGCTAGAACTTCAAGAACTATATTGAATAAGTAGGGAGAGAGTGGGCAGCCTTGTCTAGTCCCTGATTTTAGTGGGATTGCTTCAAGTTTCTCTCCATTTAGTTTAATGTTAGCAACTGGTTTGCTGTATATGGCTTTTAGTATGTTTAGGTATGGGCCTTGAATTCCTATTCTTTCCAGGACTTTTATCATGAAGGGGTGTTGAATTTTGTCAAATGCTTTCTCAGCATCTAATGAAATGATCATGTGGTTTTGTTCTTTCAGTTTGTTTATATAATGGATCACGTTGATGGTTTTCCGTATATTAAACCATCCCTGCATGCCTGGGATGAAGCCTACTTGATCATGGTGGATGATTGTTTTGATGTGCTCTTGGATTCAGTTTGCCAGAATTTTATTGACTATTTTTGTGTCGATATTCATAAGGGAAATTGGTCTGAAGTTCTCTTTCTTTGTTGGGTCTTTGTGTGGTTTAGGTATAAGAGTAATTGTGGCTTCGTAGAAGGTATTCGGTAGTGATCCATCTGTTTCAATTTTGTGGAATAGTTTGGATAATATTGGTATGAGGTCTTCTATGAAGGTCTGATAGAATTCTGCACTAAACCCATCTGGACCTGGGCTCTTTTTGGTTGGGAGACCTTTAATGACTGCTTCTATTTCCTTAGGAGTTATGGGGTTGTTTAACTGGTTTATCTGTTCCTGATTTAACTTTGGTACCTGGTATCTGTCTAGGAAATTGTCCATTTCCTGCAGATTTTCAAGTTTTGTTGAATATAGGTTTTTATAGTAAGATCTGATGATTTTTTGAATTTCCTCTGAATCTGTAGTTATGTCTCCCTTTTCATTTCTGATTTTGTTAATTTGGATACACTCGCTGTGTCCTCTCGTTAGTCTGGCTAAGGGTTTATCAATCTTGTTGATTTTCTCAAAGAACCAACTTTTGGTTCTGTTCATTCTTTCTATGGTCCTTTTTGTTTCTACTTGGTTGATTTCAGCTTTGAGTTTGATTATTTTCTGCCTTCTACTCCACCTGGGTGTATTTGCTTCTTTTTGTTCTAGAGATTTTAGGTGTGCTGTCAAGCTGCTGACATATGCTCTTTCCTGTTTCTTTCTGCAGGCACTCAGCGCTATGAGTTTTCCTCTTAGCACAGCTTTCATTGTGTCCCATAAGTTTGGGTATGTTGTACCTTCATTTTCATTAAATTCTAAAAAGTCTTTAATTTCTTTCCTTATTTCTTCCTTGACCAGGTTATCATTGAGTAGAGCATTATTCAATTTCCACATATATGTGGGCATTCTTCCCTTATTGTTATTGAAGACCAGTTTTAGGCCGTGGTGGTCTGATAGCACGCATGGGATTATTTCTATCTTTCTGTACCTGTTGAGGCCCGTTTTTGGACCAATTATATGGTCAATTTTGGAGAAAGTACCATGAGGAGCTGAGAAGAAGGTATAACCTTTTGCTTTAGGATAGAATGTTATATAAATGTCTGTTAAGTCCATTTGGCTCATGACTTCTCTTAGTCTGTCTATGTCTCTGTTTAATTTCTGTTTCCATGATCTGTCCATTGATGAGAGTGGGGTGTTGAAATCTCCTACTATTATTGTGTGAGTTGCAATGTGTGTTTTGAGCTTTAGTAAGGTTTCTTTTACGCATGTAGGTGCCCTTGTATTTGGGGCATAGATATTTAGGATTGAGAGTTCATCTTGGTGGATTTTTCCTTTGATGAATATGAAGTGTCCTTCCTTATCTTTTTTGATGAGTTTTAGTTGAAAATTGATTTTATTTGATATTAGAATGGCTACTCCAGCTTGCTTCTTCTGACCATTTGCTTGGAAAGTTGTTTTCCAGCCTTTCACTCTGAGGTAGTGTCTGTCTTTGTCTCTGAGGTGTGTTTCCTGTAGGCAGCAGAATGCAGGGTCCTCGTTGTGTATCCAGTTTGTTAATCTATGCCTTTTTATTGGGGAGTTGAGGCCATTGTTGTTGAGAGATATTAAGGAATAGTTATTATTGCTTCCTGTTATATTCATATTTGAATGTGAGGTTATGTTTGTGTGCTTCTCTTCTCTTTGTTTTGTTGCCAAGACGATTAGTTTCTTGCTTCTTCTAGGGTATAGCTTGCCTCCTTATGTTGGGCTTTACCATTTATTATCCTTTGTAGTTCTGGATTTGTAGAAAGATGTTGTGTAAATTTGGTTTTCTCATGGAATATCTTGGTTTCTCCATTTATGTTAATTGAGAGTTTTGCAGGATACAGTAACCTGGGCTGGCATTTATGTTCTCTTAGGGTCTGTATGACATCTGTCCAGGATTTTCTGGCTTTCATAGTTTCTGGCGAAAAGTCTGGTGTGATTCTGATAGGTCTGCCTTTATATGTTACTTGACCTTTTTTCCTTACTGCTTTCAATATTCTTTTTTTTTATTTTGTGCATTTGGTGTTTTGACTATATGTGACGGGAGGTGTTTCTTTTCTGGTACAATCTATTTGGAGTTCTGTAGGCTTCTTGTATGCCTATGGGTATCTCTTTTTTTAGGTTAGGGAAGTTTTCTTCTATCATTTTGTTGAAGATATTTACTGGTCCTTTGAGCTGGGAGTCTTTACTCTCTTCTATACCTATTATCCTTAGGTTTGATCTTCTCATTGAGTCCTGGATTTTCTGTATGTTTTGGACCAGTAGCTTTTTCCGCTTTACATTATCTTTGACAGTTGAGTCGATGATTTCTAAATATCTGAATATCTTTCCATGCTGGTCATTGTTAGCATTTAGAGCTAGTTAAGATTATTGATTGCTTTACTCTGTTGGCAACTTGTATAGCTTCTTCTGAAACTGACAGCTTGTCCTCCGTGGGAAATATTCTAGTTCAGATGCAGATCAGCTCCTCCAAATCCTGTGTGTGGAGTGAGAAGTATTTTTTAACAATAAGGGACTCTTACTATCTTTTTGTTAAAGGCACCAGGGGACACAGAAATAGACTACATTATGTTGGGGATTGCTTGAATTTCCCTGACCAACAACTCAAAAGGAAGCTTTCTATGGCTACCATTCACCAATGAGGAAAAACATGTGGGTTCGTCTTTCTAGGTCTTTGTCACCCTAGTCACCATATTATTTTCTGGTTTCATCCATTTTCTTTTAGCAAAAGTATTTTTAAGAAAGAGAATATCATGCACTTTGAGAGAGTCAAAGAGTGAAATCTCATGGAACAAATGCCGTATTGTTTAACCTGTGCTGTTAGGTGCTAAGTCGTGATGGCTTTATGTCAAGACATTTTTACCAGCAGGTCTGAGGGCCCTTTGGGACACAGGATGTTCAGTTCAAAGATGACTCAAAGTGAATGTCCTGACATTGAGCTCCTCCCAATGCCTCTGGTGGAAAGACCAAAAATACAGGAAAAATGGATTAGATCATCAAGCATAGATATTTGGTTTATGAGAAAGCTTAGCTATCATTGAGATGCTGAACTCTGAGGACTAGGCTTTAGAGAAATGTTTTCTTGGGTTGAGTTAACATAGCAGAATTGAATATATATATATATATATGTGTGTGTGTGTGTGTGTGTGTGTGTGTGTGTGTGTGTGTGTGTCTGATGATGCAGAGGTGTGGATTCTGAAACATTAAACAACTTTCCTCACTCATGCCCACACTCACATTACATCCTGGCCTCACACAGGCCAACAGTTCACATGGAGACAAAGAAGGGAGAGGTTTGGGGGTGGTATCACCGTATAACTCACGTTGGCGTTGGCAGGTGTCCGTTCTCAGTCCTTCTTGGTCTTCCTGCATGCACTTGAACTATCTCAATCAATTTTTTTCTCCCTCATTGAAGCCCATTCCATCATCTTCTGAACATATTGATCTTCAGTCATGCACAGACTCATCATAGTCTTCATGGTGTTTCTGCCTGCAGGCCTCTCCGTCTCATTATTTCTATATTGGTCACCCTGTCCTCACAGCTGATACCAATCACACTTTTTACAAGAGCATTTCAAAGGCATTCAGCCTGGAGTGAGTGTTTCACTCTCAGGAAAATAGCACTGACTTCTCCTTTTGCACCTGAAATGTAGGTTTACTTAGCTGGTATAATTTGACTTCAAGTCCACATTTGAAAGCTTTTGTAAGAGTCTGTGAGGTTTCACCCCTTTTGCATCTTCCCTCTTGACTCCATTTGCAGGTAAAGGGAAACATTCCTTGTAAAAAGCTTGCTGTGTACAGGAAGCTTGCAGGAATAGAAACGGATTGAGAAGAATCAGGACTTACAAATACACGCAGATGTCCTTTGAATGTACCATTCATCAGAGACCAGGCAGCTGAAGGGAAAGCCATGAGGTGGCCAGACCCATTTCTCGTGGTTTTGGTCTGTGTGAATGGAATTCTTCAACACTGCTGTTCATGGAAAAGCTTTTCTCTGTCACTGGCCTTCTAGTGAGCCTCTCATAAGACAGCTAGTGGGCTGCAGTGCAAATGGGGGTGTGAGTTGATCCTACACAGCCTCTTGGTCAGGTTCCTTGGTTCCAGTAGAGTCATTGAAATAGTAGCAGCAACAATTGTTAAACATGATACAATGTGACAATTCTAGCTCCTGGACTTCATCCCTGTACATCATCAGCCAGGACCATTAGCTTCTGTCCCCATACTGGGTGATGAGCAAAGAGGCTGCAGCTTAGCGACACGAAGCATTGTAGTACATCACTTTTGAAGTGTGCAGGTTTTTTCTTTAAAGGCCTTGAATTTAGGCTGTGCCTTACCATTGCCGTATCTTAGGAACATAGTTGACAGTTTTATTTTTCTGAGTGGCAGATAAAACACTAGTGTAGCTTATGCTAAATGCTAAGTTAAATCACACAAAATATGGTGCCTTTTCTATGGTTGGGCAATTCTAAAGACATGCTGCCTGGCCTTAGTTCTTCAGGAGAACAATTATGCAGGTTAAAAGAAGCCCTCTTGTAACTGTGGCTAGAGTGAGAAGGTGACCTTGGAGACGCCTTTCAGGTTGCAGGCTCTTTTGTATGATTTGTAGGATGGTCTCTTGGGTCTCTGTTTGCTTTGTGTTTAGAATCTTTTATCTTTTGATCTGTTCCCATGTTGTCCTGGCAATCCTCACTAGTCCTTGAATATACAGCATATCCTCTTAGGATTCGGAAACTAATTAATCAGAGATGAGGACAGCCATCTATTGGCTTAGGGACTTACCATTTTAAGTTAGACGTTGGGGGTTATGTCCCAGAAGGTATTTATCTTTACTCTCCATTCATTTGGGGTGTGAAGGAGTGGGAGAAGCAGAAAATGGCTTCTCTGTTCCAGCATCCAGCACGAGGGAGGCTTCCCATGGTACCCTGCCTCTTGTTTTAGTAGCACTTTAGAATGTCTGCCAGTCTGTTTTGGAGACAGTTTTTTGGATGTGATATTGAGAAACATGTACCTTATGTTTCTTAACTTTTTTCCTGCTGTATTTTCCTTTCCAAATTAATACCGCAAATGGCAGCCATTTAAAAAGTGGGAACTTGCCAGGAGAATGGGGAAGATCTCATCCAATCTCAGGCTTCTGTGATGTGATGCTAATGAAATATTTTGATATGCTAAAACTTCGACTTCACACTGGCCTGGGAAGTGAAGCTTGCCTGATCCTGAGTGCCTTTCCTGTACACACACACACACACACACACACACACACACTTGTTAACACATATACACACACATGCATGCACACACATGTATACACACATATACCCACACATGCATGCACGAGCACACACACACACAAATGCATACACGCATTCTTGGAATAGTTACAAAGTTATTAGCACTCTATAATACCAAATTTGATCTTGCGGTAAATCATAGGAGCAACTCTTAATGCCGTGTCAAACATCAATGTTCCTTTAGTTGTGACACCAGAGTTCTCATACTGACCTTTAATAAAGGCGAATACCTCATCTTGGGCATCTCCAGGGACATAGGTCATTTGTCATAAATAGTCTTAAAATTAGAAGTCAAATGCCATAATTTCATACAGTAATGGTAGCTTTTTAATCACATGATTTTGTTATGATGTGTAGATATGTTAAATAAAAAAAAATTCCAAAGAATTTTCTACCTATTCTTTGCCTGGCATTTTTTTTTTAATACTAGCTTCAGGGAAAGTTCTGTTTCCTACGTGAAGAGAATCTGGGCATTTCCAGATAGAAGTTATTTCTCAGCTCAACTTCTTCCTTCCAGACTTGCACTCTCTTGTCACTTGCCTGCCACCCAATTAAGGCACATCAGTCTTGTTTTGTCACCTCTGTTGAGCAATGTGATTGAGTGATTAGTGCAATTAATGCTATTATCTCACACATCACAATCATGTAATTGAAACAGAGCGCTACTTCAGGCGGACTTGCCAGTCTGTGCACCACTGACTTCTCACAGAGTCCATAGATGCATTGGAACAGCTGTAACTAGGGCCACCTGCGCATGATTGGTGGGACTAAGAGCTGAAAGAAATGACAGGAGCTCCAATCTCTAGGTGAGAGAACCTACCTGCTCTTCCCGTAGAGGATGAACAAGTGACTTCAAGGTTCTTCCAGCTTTGACATTAGATAGAAGGATTGGGGTGGGCAGGAGTCCACGACTGAGAATATTGTGGGGCCGGCAACCCATCTGAGTACAAGCACAAAGGTGATGAGATTCCCTCTGCACACAGCTAGACTTCTACTTCAGGCATCACCAAACAGGGCATAGCTCATGCTGTGCTGTAGAGGGGTGTGTGTGTGTGTGTGTGTGTGTGTGTGTGTGTGTGTGTGTGTGTAGTCATTTGGACTTCACTTATAAGAGATAAACTGAAGAGATAGAAAAACTGAAGAGATAGAATCCAACAGAGTCATATGGATGCTGCTTCTGTGCGATTAGCCCACTGCTGAAGATAACCATTGTGTCAGTTGTGAACACATCACATACTTCGATTGTGTTCTTTTTGTGCTGAATATTGTAAATGGTTATTCACACACCATCTCTCTCTCCACACTGTGAGCTCTAGAGCTGTGTGATGGGAGAGACTGTATGCATCTTTGGGATAACTATTATATGTTTTAGATGTCATTCTGTACTTAATAAGATTTTGTACTGTATAACATAAACAAAATTATAAAATTCACGAAATACTACATGATTTTGACCTTGACATTTGTTTTATTTAAGAATGGGGCAATTTTACAGATATAATATGCAATATCTATTTCAGTATTATATCATCATTCAGTCTTTTGTAAGACTTGTTTTTATTATTTTTAATTATGTGTGTGTGTGTGTGTGTGTGTGTGTGTGTGTGTGTGTGTGTGTGTTGGAGATTATTGAACCTTAATACAACTCCTCCTGGAACTGAAATAGTTGGCAGTTGAGAGCAGTTGTGGATGCTGCTAACCAAACTCAGGTCCTCTGGAAGAGCAGCATAAGATCTTACTCTGAGCCGTCTACATGGCTCCCCTATTCCAATTTAAAGATACACAAAGTGTATGGGATGTTCATTTTTGTTACTTGATGCTTGTGCTATGTTGTAAGTTTATCCCTAACTGCAGGTGGTAACATGGTTACTTGGGTATTACTTTCAAAAAAATTACGCATGGGTCTCCCACTGATTGAGCGAAGTAGGGAATGAAATTCTAACCATGTTTGATTTTACAAAATTCAGAGACATGTGAATGAACAGATAATTTGGGAGTGACTCTCAGTTTGGCCAGTCAATTAGAATCCTTCCTCATCACAGAGTGACTACCTCTTGCCAGGTAGCTGCTTCCCAAAAGCTTATCCCATGAGTACATACATGTTCCATGAGGCCAAAGTAGAACTGCCCGTGTTCCTGGGACCTACCCTTGGGGATCGTGAACCCATTGCTTCTGTCAGATTCTATCAAGCAAGGCATAGAACCTTGCTCAGATAGATGACTGAAATCAACTTATAGAGTAGCATGTGTTATATAAAATATTGTGGTCATCTTTGGTAAATACAACTTACCATAACGTATTATGGGCCGTTAAAAATTATTTTAGGCAAAACTGCTATAGACAAGGAAATGCCACAGGGTATGTGTGTCTTTTTTCTATTATTTTTTAATTCATAACTGAAGCTGCTTACAGTTACCACCTCATGTTTCTTAACTCTTGACTGTAAAAGTATGTTCATTTACAATGGTTGCATAAAGGTCAAAGTTATTAAAAATGGAAGAAGAGTGAAAGCAAACCAGGTGACTCTCTGAGGTTGCTGTGTTTCCCTTCACAGCTCCCCTTTAATGCAGCCAACTCCAGGAGATGCCCAACAATGGTACCTCTCACTCTTTCCTCTATGATCAGGACCTTCTTCCTCCTACAAGTTTGCTTGTCCAGCCTTGAGAGCAGTATGCCTACTCTCATTGTAACTCCTTATGCCATGCTCAGCAAACATGTCTGGCACACCCAATACTTTTTCTTTAAAGGGAAATGAAGGAGGGTGAGTTTAGAGGCGATGGAAGGTAGGGGTAGGGACCAGGAGGAGTGGAGAGAAGGGAAACACTATGGTAACAATGTGATGTATGAAGGAAGAATAAAATAAATACGACAAAATCAAATATAAAACCAAAAATATGAAATGAAAGCTACGTTTTTAAATGTAAAAAGCTGGAAGGCCAGACAACAGACAAGTCTATTTTTTAAAAGACAGAATGCCAAAAAGCCTAAGGTTTGCTCAGCGTGACCTCCCCATGACCTCTTGATAACTAAGCCTCTGGATGGAGAAGTTCTCTTATCCTTCCTCCCACTTGACTCAACTCAGCTACTGGTTTATGCACTAACAGATGCTCATCCACACCTGTCTGGCTTCAGGTCATTCCTGGGTAATGCGATGCTGCTCTGGAACCTTGCAGAGGCTGACGCCTGCTCAATTTTTAAAGGCACTGGACTATTTATTGTTCGGTGCTGCGAATGTTAGAAATTGATACCGTAAAGATTTCTTCTTCCACGATTTATCGGATGCATTGAGCCAACCTACCAAACACATTTAAGGCAGGCTGAGTGAGCGGTGTTCGCAGGACTCCCCAGAGCATTCGTATTGGTCGGGCGCATACTCAGCAGTAGTAAATGCAGACTGCAGAAGCATCTGTGCCCACACTGTATCGTGGGTACATTTATACTTAGCTCCTGTTTCTCTAACAACCATGCGCTATAATTAGCAACTGGATCTTCGACAGAGATCACCACGTTAGTCTGATAGTATGCAAGTTCATTTACTGTGCAAGGATTCATGCCCACGGGTCCGTACTAGGAAGAATCATGAAATTGTCTGCACTTTAAACGTCAGTTACCTAATTGGCCGATAATCATGAATCTTATCACTCTGGGCAGTTTTTAAAAATTAAAGTTGCCTCGCATTTCTCTATATTGAACTTATTTACTTGGTACTTAAATGAATACACATGAATACACATCATTCTCCTGTTAGGTTTGCATTCCTTTGGATTTTTAGATAAAAGGGTGAACAGCTCCCTAAGACACTTACTGTTCCTCCACATGAAGGGCCACCTCTTTGTTTCTGTGCCGCTTAGAGTGCTCATAGTAAAAGGTGAGGTATTGGATCTACTCCAGATCATCCACAGAGTCAGTTCCATGCCCACCAGGCAGTTGTCACAGGTTTCTCAGATGATTCTTGAAGGAAATTTTGAGACTGACTGTCCTGGAGCCTCACAACACTAACTGTGACCTTGAGACCAGCAGTATGGGTATCTTTAGACAGATGGTTAGAAATGAAGATTCTGGACTTCTCGCTTCTCACTCTCCTGTGTAGATAAAATGTAGATAGGGAGCTAAGTCCAAATTTTCAAGTACCTTCAAGACAGCTTAATACAAGGGGCACTTCCTGTAGGCAGCTCCCATTGTCATCTGTTGCGTGAATAAGCAGGCCCTTCCTAAACTGATCCCTGTGAGCCTTTTAACAAAGCAGATGGCCAGCATTGTTTGGCTAAGGATAAAACCATAGGCGAAGGTAGCTTTTATCTCCAGTGTTCAAACTAAATACATAAATGCATGCTGTCCCTTTAAATAAAGGCTGTGGTCTCACTAACCTTTGTTTATGGATATGATAAGCCTCTGTGGCAATGCTATTTTATCCAACATTGTTAACTGGTACTTATTCTAGAAAATGATCTTCCTTTAACATGCTTTGCTTCTCCATTTGAGCTCTTGTTTGTGTATATCTGTCACCCATCACAGTACCAGTGAAATATGCATGGATCAGTTAATATTTGTCAAATGAGTGAGTGAATGAATACATAGACACTTCTCAAATTTTCTTAATTTTTTACAACGTTTTCTGATACAATAATTCAAATTTGATAGTTTATTTATCTTAAATTGTATTTTATCATATAACAGCTCTTATTGAGAGTACATAACAAAACAGTGTTTTTAAAATTATCAAGAATAATTGCTATAAAATTAAAAGTTAACAGTAATTCTTAATGTGCATGTACACTCGATTCTGCAAACTACATGCCCTGATGTGCCTAATATCTGCTTCCTTATAGCTTCATTCCTTTAAAAGTGAGGTCTAGCTCCCTGATATTTAAACTCTATAGAATATCATACATATCAGGTGCTGTAGTAACTGTTAATATGGCGATGTTCATGTCTACATGTATCAAGCTTTTCTCTGTACTACTGGGGACCCAGGATCCTGAGCATACTAGGCAATATTTTACCTGTTACTCTGACTCAGCAGCTTAAGGGGGAAAAGAGGGGTCACTGGCTCACAGTTTGAAGGTTCATATTTTATCATGGCAGAGAAGGTACCACAGCGTGACTGTGTGTTTGCTGGTCACATTATATTGTCAGTCAAAACTCAGACAGTAGGCAGAAAGTGGGGTCCAAGACCCACCCCTAGTGACCTACATTCTCCACTGAGCTTCCATCTTCTAAAGGTTCCCTAGCCGTCCCAAACTACACCAGCAGGAGAAAACGAAGTATTTAAATACATGAACCCAATAGGAACATCTCCCATTCAAACCCCACAAAGGGCTCTGTCCTTGAGTTGTCTCCCCTGCCCAGCCATGTTTTTTATCATATATTTTTGTTATCTCTTCTCTTATGAGAAGGTTGTCAGGGAGTTTCTGAGTTTATTGCAGAAGTGGGATGCCTCTCCTATTTTTCTCCATGGTATAAGTATGATGAGTTGGATCCATTTCACCTTGGCTAGAGAACATGCAGTTCACACATGCTCACATAGTTTGGCAATGCCACTCAGGATTTACATTTTGGTTGCCATGGTTTTCATCAGATGAATGTATTATTCTTGATGAAAATGAAATATTAAAGCTTAACTCAAGTTGCAAAACCACACACATATCCTACTTATAAAAAATACTAAAGAAAAAAATATATATCACACTGAATAGTAAGAAATAAGTTCGCCCCGAATGCTTACCAGAGACTATCTGAAGAGTTTATCTTCTATAATTCAACAGGAAGAACATTACTTTATTGTTTGTTCTAAAAGTAATGCTTTCTAACTATAAAAATTATATATCATTTAGAAATGAGGTAGGAAAGCCAAGTCCTTTGTAATAAGCATTAACAATCTTAACAATTTAGCATAAATTATTCCACATTTAATTCACAGCAAGAAGGTGGTATATACATCTTAATTTGTAGCTAAAAATGAAGAATTATATTCAAGGTGAAATGGAGGCAACACACATGTTTTCTGTATATTCCCACAAAGAATCCTTTATGATGGCTAGAGCATGCAGATCTTTCCTCTGTATTTGCACATATGTAAATATTTTAATATGCACTATCATCAAATATATACAGAAATCAATGTAACATTTTAGAAAAAGGAAATTATTAGGCTACATTCAAGTCTGCTTATATCTTTTTGTGATGTATTTACAATTCTTACCATTGATTACTTTCATTAATAAACAATTGCCTATATTTTGTAAAAAAAAATATGCTGAGCTACTTTTCTTGCCTCTTGAAGAAGACTTTTCTCTCTCCCTTCCTCTTGCTCCCCTCCTTTCTTTCTGACATAGGCTACCACTGTGTATAACAGGGTGGCTTTGAACTCTAGAACCTTCTATTCCTGCCTGCCACCTGTCAGGACCACAGGAGAGTGCATCCATGTCCAGTGAGAAAGAAGACTTCGACATTGAAAGCTGTCACATTGTAGGTTCCTTTAAGCCATATGACTTATAAAGAAAGTAGAAACTAATGGCCACTTCCAGTTAACACTATTAGAGGGGAAATTATGAACTGGTACTTTTTCACTCTTACTTTGAATTTAATTATTTAAGAATAGCTTAATTCAACATAAATTGTGATGTTTCTTCATTCAAATCAGTTATACTTTGATTAATTTTTTTCATTATTTTAAGTTCCATAACTGTAAAGCATAGACCTCCCTCTCCTTTTCAAACGAGATGTTCTGCTTAGAGATCCACAGAACTCCCTTCTATGCAAACACACCCACTCAAAGAGAGTGAAAGCATAGCTAATTTCAGGGTGAAGACCTAAATGTTTCAGTTAACTTTTGTGAGGATGACACATTTGAGACACTCAGTGCCGTGAATGGCAATTATGAATCTGGACCTAAGTCACCTGTCTCTGGGAAACTCTTATAAAAAAAAGCTTATTTCTTATATTGACATACTGTTGTTCCTTGAGATGATTTCTTATTAAATATTTTTTATTTAAATTTCAAATGTTATCCCCCTTTCCAGTTTCCCTTCCATAAACACCCTATCCCATACCCCCCTTCTTCTATGAGGTGCTCCCCTACTCATCCACCCACACCTTCCAGCCAACTTCATCCTGATATTCACCTACACTGGGAGGGGGTGTTCCAGCCTTGGTAGGTCCAAGGACTTCTCCTCCCATTGGTGCCCAGCAAGGCCATCCTCTGCTATATATGCAGCTGGAGCAAGGGGTCTGTCAATGTGTACTCTTTGGATGATGGATTAGTCCCTGGGAGCTCTAATTGGTTGGTATTGTTCATATGGGGTTGCAGCTCCTTTAATCCTTTCTCTAACTCCTCCACTGGGGGAGTTCAGTGGTTGGCTATGAGTGTCTACCTCTGTATTTGTCATGCTCTAGCTGAGTCTCACAGAAGACAGCTATATCAGGCTCCTGTCAGCATGTGCTTCTTGATATCAGCAATATTGTGTGGGTTTGGTGGCTGTATACATATATGTATAGGTATATGGGCTGGATACCCAGGTAGGGCAGGCTCTGAATGGTCATTCCTTCAGTCTCTGCTCCAAACATTGTCTCCATATCTCCTCCTATGAATATTTTTGTTCCCCTTCTAAGAAAGACTGAAGAATTCACACATTGATAGTCCTTCTTGAGCTTTATGTGGTCTATAGATTGTATCTTGGATAATCCAAGCTTTTGGGCTAATATTGACTTATCAGTGAGTGCATACCAGGTGTGTTTTTTTGTGATTGGGTTACTTCACTCAGGATGATATTTTCTAGTTCCATCCATTTGCCCATGAATTCCATGAAGTCATTGTTTTTAATAGCTGAGTAGTACTTCATTGTATAAATGTACCACATTTTCTATATCCATTCCTCTGTTGGAAGACATCTGGGTTCTTTAAAGCTTCTGACTATTATAAATAAGACTGCTATGAACATAGTGGAGCATGTGTCTTTTTTATATGTTGGGGCATCTTTTGGGTATATGCCCAAGAGAGGTATAGCTGGGTCCTCAGGTAGTACTATGTCCAATTTTCTGAAGAACCTCCAGACTGATTTCCAGAATGGTTGTGCCAACTTGAAATCCCACCAACAATGGAGGAGTGTTATTCTTTCTCCACATTTTCGCCAGCATCTGTTGTCACCTAAGTGTTTGATCGTAGTCGTCTCATTGGTTTGAGGTGAATCTCAAGGTTGTTTTGATTTGCATTTCCCTGATGACTAAGGACATTAAACATTTCTTTAGGTACTTCTCAGCCATTCGATATTCCTCTGCTGAGAATTCTTTATTTAGCTCTGCACCCCATTTTATATAACGTTATTTGATTATCTGAAGTCTAATTTCTTGAGTTCCATATCCATATTGGATAATAGCACTCTATAGGAAGTAGGATTGATAAAGATCTTTTCCCAATATGTTGGTGGCCATTTTGTCCTAATGACAGTGTTCATTCACTTAGAGAAGCTTTGCAGTTTTATGAGGTCCCATTTGTCAATTCTTGATCTTAGAGCATAAGCCATTGATGTGTCATTTCAAGAAATTTCCCCCAGTGCCATGTGTTTGAGGCTCTTCCCTACTTTTTCTTTTCTTATTTTGAGTGTATCTGGTTTAATGTGGAGGTCCTTGATCCACTTGAACTTAAGCTTTGTATAGGGCAATAAGAATGGATCGATTTGCATTCTTCTACATGCTGACCTCTAGTTGAAACAGCACAATTTGTTGAAAATGCTATCTTTTTTTCCATTGGATTGCTTTAGCTTCTTCGTCAAGATGAAGTGACCATAGGTGTGAGGGTTCATTTCTAGGTCTTCAATTCTATTCCACTGATCTGCATGCCTGTCTCTGTACCAATACCATACAGTTTTTATTACTATTGCTCTGTAATACAACTTGAGGTCAGGGATGGTGATTTCCCCAGTTCTTTTATTGTTGAGGATAGTTTTTGATATCCTGGGTTTTTTGTCAATCTAAATGAATTTGAAAATTGCTCTTTCTAACTATGAAGAATTGAGTTGGAATTTTGATGGGGATTGCATTGAATCTGTAGATTGCTTTTGGCAATGCCCCCTCCAGCGGGGACCTACTTATTCGTGCAGGTCGAGGGGGACCCATACCTGCGGGAGAAGGGGCGAGAAAGAGGAGCGAGACCAAGCAATGTCCTTGTCAAGGTCTGTTTATTGAGAGGAATGTACAGCATTTAAAGCTCTGAAGCAGGAATTGAAGCTTAGGTCGGGACGGGGGAATACTGGGAAGTGCCCAAGGACATAAGGTGAATCATTAAGAAGTTCTCCTTAGACAATGAGGCAACAGTCTTCCAGGGACATGTTCTTTCTTTAAAAAGATCAAGCCCTTCTCAGGAATCTGCTCAGGGCAGGGCTCTAGCTTTGCCCAGTCCTGCAGTCCAGTCCTGGTCCCCAACATGACAAGATGGACATTTTTACAATATTAATCCAGTGAATTCATGAGCATGGGAGATCTTTCCATCTTCTGAGATCTTCAATTTCTTTCTTTAGAGATTTGAAGTTCTTGTCATACAGATCTTTCACTTGCTTGTTTAGAGTCACACTGAGGTATTTTATATTATTTGTGACTATTGTAAAGAGTGTCATTTCCATAATTTGTTTCTTAACCTGATTATCCTTTGAGTAGAGAAAGTATGCTGAATTGTTTGAGTTAATTTTATATCCAGCCACTTTGCTGAAGTTGTTTATCTTGCTTAGTAGATCTCTGGTGAAACTTTTGGGGTCACTTAAGCATACTATCATATCATCTGCAAATAGTAATATTTTGACTTTTTCCTTTCCAATTTGTATCCCATTGACCTTCCTTTGTTGTCTAATTGCTCTGGCTAGGACTTTGAGTACTATATTGAATAAGTAGGGAGGGAGTAGGCAGCCTTGTCTAGTCCCTGATTTTAGTGAGATTGCTTGAAATTTCTCTACATTTAGTTTGATTTTGGTTACTGGATTGCTGTATACTGCTTTTAGTATGTTTAGATATGGGCCTTCAATTCCTAAATTTTCCAGGACTTTTAACATGAAGGAGTGTTGAATTTTGTCAAATGCTTTCTTGGCATCTAATGAGATGATTATGTGTTTTTTTCCTTTGAGTTCTTTTTTTTTTTTAACACAGTGGATTACATTGATGGGTTTCTGTACATTCAACCCTTTCTGCATACCTGGGATGAAGCTTACTTGATCATGATAGACAATCATTTTGATGGGTTCTTGGATTCAGTTTCCAAGAAATTTTTGAGTATTTTTGCATCGATATTCATAAGGGAAATTGGTCTGAAGTTCTCTTTCTTTGTTGGGTCTTTGTGTGGCTTAGGTATAAGTGTAATTGTGGCTTCATAGAAGGAATTTGGTAGTGCTCCTTCTCTTCCTACTTTGTGGAATAGTTTGGAGAGTATTGGTGTTAGGTCTTCTAATAGGGTTTGATAGAATTCTGCAATAAACCCATCTGGTCCTGGGCTTTTTTTTTTAATACATGCTTCTATTTCTTTAGGATTGATGGGACTGTTTAGATGGTTTATCTGATTCTGATTTAAATTTGGTACCTGGTACCTGTCTTGAAAATTGTCCATTTCATCCAGATTTTCCAGTTTTGTTGAGTGTGTGCTTTTGTAGTAGGATCTGATAATTTTTTGAATTTCCTCAGTTTCTTTTGTTACGTCTCTCTTTCATTTCTGATTTTGTTAATTTGGATACTGTCTCATTCCCCTCTGGGTAGTCTGGCTAAGAGTTTATCTATCTTTTTGATTTTCGCAAAGAACCAGCTCCTGGTTTTGTTGATTTTTTTTATACAGTTGTTTTTGTTTCTACCCGGTTGATTTCAGTCCTGAGTTGGATTTTTTTCTGCTGTCTACTCTTTTTCTTTTTGGTTCTAGATTTTAGGTGTGCTGTCAAGCTGCTTATGTATGCTTTCTTCTGTTTCTTTTTGGAGGCTCTCGGAGATATGAGTTTTCCTTTTAGCACTGTTTTCACTGTGTCCCATAAATTTGGGTATATTGTCCCTTCATTTTCATTAAATTCTAAAAAGTCTTTAATTTCTTTATTTCTTCCTTGACCAAGTTATCATTGAGTAGAGCGTTGTTCAACTTCCATGTGTATGTGGGCGTTCTGTCATTATTGTTGTTATTGAAGATCAGTCTTAGTCTGTGGTGATCTGATAGGATGCATGGGATTATTTCAATCTTCTTTATCTGTTGAAGCCTGTTTTGTGACTGATTATATGGTCAATTTTGGAGAAGGTACCATGAGGTGCTGAGGAGAATGTATATTCTTTTGTTCTAGGATGAAATGTTCTATAAATATCTGTCAAATCCATTTGGTTCATAACTTCTGTTAGTTTCTCTTTGTCTCTGTTTAGTTTCTGTTTCCATAATCTGCCCGTTGATTAGAGTAGGGTGTTGAAATCTCCCACTATTATTTTTTGAGGTGCAATATGTGCTTTGAGCTTTAGTAAGGTTTCTTTTAGGAATGTAGGTGCCCTTGCATTTGGAGCACAGATATTCAGGATTGAGAGTTCATCTTGGTGGATTTTTCCTTTGATATGAATATGAAGTGTCCTACCCTATCTTTTTTGATAACTTTTGGTTGAAAATCAATTTTATTCGATATTAAAATGGCTACTCCAACTTTTTTCTTTGGGCCATTTGTTTGGAAAATTGTTTTCTAGCCTTTTACTATGAGGTAGCCTCTGTCACTCAAGTGCGTTTCTTGTATGCAGCACAGTGCTGGGTATTCTTTATGTATCCAGTCTCTTAGTCTATGTCTTTTTATTGGGGAATTGAGTACATTGATGTTAAGACATATTAAGGAATAGTGATTGTTGTTTCCTGTTATTTTTGTTTTTAGAGGTGAATTTATGTTTGTGTTTCTCTTCTATTGTGTTAGTTGAAATTTGATTAGTTTCCTGCTTTTTCTAGGGTGTAGTTTCCCTCCTTGTGTTGGAGTTTTCTATCTATTATCCTTTGTAGGGCTGGATTTGTGGGAAGATATTGTGTAAACTTGGTTTTGTCATGGAACTTCTTGGTTTTACCATCCATGTTAATTGAGAGTTCTGCTGAATATAGTAGCTGGCCTGGCATTTATGTTCCCTTAGGGTCTGTATGACACCTGTCCAGGATCTTCTGGCTTTCATAGTCTCTGGTGAGAAGTCTGGTGTAATTCTCATAGTTCTGCCTTTATATGATACTTGACCTTTTTCTCTTACTGCTGTTAATATTCTTTCTTTGTTTTGTGCATTTAGTGTTTTGACTACTATGTGACAGGAGGAATTTCTTTTCTAGTCCAATCTATTTTGAGTTCTGTAGGCTTCTTGTATGTTCATGGACATCTCTTTCTTTAGGTTAGATAAATTTTCTTCTATAATTTTGTTGAAGATATTTACTGGCCTTATAAGGTGGGAATCTTCACTCTACTATCCTTAAGTTTGATCTTCTCATTGTGTCCTGGAATTCCTGGATGTTTTAGGTTAGGAGCTTTTTGCTTTTTTTTTTTTTTTCATTTTCTTTGATGGTTGTGTCAATGTTTTCTATGGTATCTTCTGGCCCTGAGATTATCTCTTCTATGTCTTGTATTCTGTATTGGTGATGCTTGCATCTATGATTCCTGATCTTTTTCCTAGGTTTTCTATCTCCAGGGTTGTCTCCCTTTATGATTTCTTTATTGTTTCTATTTCATTTTTTAGATCCTGGATGGTTTTGTTTAATTCTTTCACCGGTTCGATTGTGTTTTCCTGTAATTCTTTAAGGGCTTTTTGTGTTTCCTCTTTATGGGCTTCTATTTGTTTACCTGTGTTGTTTTGTATTTCTTTAAGTGAGTTATTTATGTCCTTCTTAAAGTCCTCTATCATCATCATGAAATGTGATTTTAAATCCAAATCTTGATTTTCCAGTGTGTTGGGATACTCAGTATTTGCTTTGATGGGAGAACTGCTCTCTGATGATGCCAAGTTTTCTTGGTTTCTATTGCTCAGATTCCTGCACCTGCCTCTTTCTCCATCTGGTTATTTCTGGTGTTAGCTGGTCTTGTTATCTCTGACAGAGGCTTGACCCTCCTGGATGCCTGTGTGTCAGCCCTCCCGGAAACTGGCTTTCTCCCAAAGAGATCTTGATACACAGAGCTGCATCACAGGGTCAGTTCTGTGCGGAGGTGTAACCTGGAAGGAGCCTGTCCCATACTGCTCCTTGGTTCCTGTGTCCAGGGGGTGCTAGGCTGGGTCCTCTTGGGCCAGGAATGTGAGCAGAAGTGGTGGGTTTCCCTTTGCTCTTAGGACTGTCTGCACTTCTGAGAGTCTAATTCTCTCTCCCACAGCATCTGGGTACAGGTAGCTGTGGGACCACATTGGCTGAGATGATTTCTAAGAAGGCATATTAATATCCCCAGAAAATGTTTGAGATATGGCCAGAATACAAAGAGTTCAAACAGCTTTTTCTTTTGTGTTTTCTGATACCTTCTCTTTCATAATGGAAATACAAATGGAACCTATTACATGCTCTTCTATGCACTTCCTATATGGTGTGTATGCTGATGCATCTGAGGTGAAATTGATCTATGTTTATATGTATCTTGATGTATCCGTTGTCTAACTATTGGTTAAATTTGTGTAAATCTTTGTAAAACAAACAAAGAAACAAACAAACACAAAGGTTTTTATTTCTTTTTCAGTGAGTAGGAATGAAGCCAGGTCCTTGTGCTGATAAACAAAGTTATTTGTGAATTTACCCAGGCCTGTGTAAATTAAGCTGTTTACAGCAGTGGAGGTTTTTTTTTTTTTTTTTTTTTTTTTTTTTTTTTTTTTTGCTTTCTATATGGATTGTGGGACTCTCAGCTCAGGAACCATTTTCTCTGTTATTACCTTGAAATTGTAAGGGAATTTGGAAATGGAGAATGCTCCAACATGAGATGGTTGGCTAATGTCTATCTCAGGAAAAGATTGGTTGAAGTTTTAAAACTTTAACAACTGTGTACCCACACAGTAAAGGTGTTTCCTGCTTTTAGAATAATTTCAGAACTGGAAATTGAGAGAGACTTTTTGAAAGAATGAGTGAATGCTGATGAAAATGATAAAGGGATATCATGGCTGAGGGATAGTTTAGGTTTATATATTGAGGAGTAACCTTTAGGACAAAAGACTTCATAAACTTTATTTTCTGAAGTGTATCTTGAGATTTGCTCTCCAGAGGTTGACTGTGAAATGCTTCTGAGGATGACTCAGCAAGATATCACTGAAAGATGTTGAACTAGAATATAGAACAGCAGATGCCTGATCACTCCCATATAAATTTTGTACCTCAGAGGTTGATCCCAGCTGTTATCATCCCAAAATGAGAGAGCCTGGCAGAGCCTTCTCACTATACACACATCTGGAAGTCATTGGGTAGAAACAGAAGCTACTCCAGGGAGCATGTGGTCTTGTGCTTGGTAGCTCTTATCAATGCAGTATAAATTCAGGTTATAGATAGCCAGGAGTCCTCACCCAGTGACAATCTTAGCAACATGAACAGATGCATTTTGCTTTTAAATCTTGATATCACATTAGATCAGACAGTTACCATAAAAGAGAAAGCTATAGTTTAATGAAAATGATGAGGGGAAAGGCTCCTCATGTAGATAAAGCAACATTGGTAAAGGGTCAGAACTGAGAAAATTCCTGAGTTAGTAATGGAGCTAAACATGCTGGCAGCCTACTATTACTACTATGGTAAAATGCAAATCAATTCAGGACACTGAACATATCACAGAAGAACAAAATTGTAGCTTATAACCTGGTAACAGTAGTATGAAGAAAAGTCAATATTTCCAAGATAGAATGAGCATAACTTAGTGATAAATTAGATGATGTGAGGATAACTCTGTTTCATATTTATAGGCTGCTCACCCAGCCTTGTAGTAGTGCTTGTTAAGATGAGAGCTATAGACAAACAGGCTTTGGAAGGCCATTGTAAATGAATATGGTGGTTAATCATCGACTGAATCTTAGCAGAGACCATACAAATAAACTGATTTAGCTAACATAAATAAAAATGCAAATGACCAGCCTTCTGCAGAAACATTTGTTTGCAATTTTATGGCTCCACTTTCCATCTCTAAAATATGAAATTTTCCAGAACAACAGCAAAATCATGATTCAGACCCACAAGAGAAGCAACCTGTCAGTATAGACATTATCAGGTCAGAGATGATTAGCACCTGAGATTTCACTGAGCTCCAGAGTGCCTATACACTTTAGTAGAGAGAATTTACTGCTAGGTTTATTTATAACTCAAAATGTCCTTTGTCTATCACATACTCAATTGTCATTGTCTTTGTACCTACAGTTTACTAAAGACTGAGTCAAAAATGAAGAGAGACTCTTAACTTTATCCTGAAGGTTATAGGGTTATAGTCTAGCCAAGAGAAGATAGAATAAAACAGGAACTAGTTAATGAATATAAGATGAGAAGAATATCATTTTTAATTAGGTACTGGAGGTTTAGGTTAGTGTTAGAACATTTGCCTTGCACAAGGCTTCAGATTCAATCCCTAGCACCATAAAAATACTTGGATAGGTTAATGTGCCAGTGAGTACGAGGTGTGGTGGGGACCATGATATTCATGGGGGGTGGGTAGTGAAAGCCTTTCTGAGGAAGGATCAAGCAAGGTGAGACATGAGCCATAGGATTTAGCACTTACATATATTTTTACAGTTCTTTCAGGGGAAGAGAGAGAGAGAGAGAAAGAGAGAGAGAGAGAGAGAGAGAGAGAGAGAGAGAGAGAGAGAGAGAGAAATTGCCAGACATTTAATGGGACTGAGCTTAGCATCCAAATCAGATCATTTTAGGCTGAAGCATAGAGAGTGGCAGGGAAGGCACAATAGCCTCGTGAGCATAGAAAGAACCACTGTGTTTTACTCAAGGATGACAGAACCACTGAAAAAGTAAGCAGCTGAGTAATGTAACATAACATTTCTTGTCAGAGGATCACCTTGACAAGTATTGAGGTTCATTTGATGAACAGCAGGAAGTGAATTTTGTGGTGCATGGTCATTGACAGAAGCTGCATGACTGGTGTTTAATTAATAGGTAATATAATAATGGGATTGGAAAAGAATAATTAGAAATGTGTTGCAATTCTGTTTTATGGTTAGGATGTTTTTATTTTATTGGATACTTTTTATTTACATGTCAAATGTTATCCCCTTTACTGGTTTTCCCTCCAGAAACCTGCTATCCCATCTCCCCTCCCTCTGCTTCTATAAGGGTGCTCCCCCACCCACTCACCCATTCAGTCCTACCTCCCCATCCTGACATTCCCCTACACTGGGGCATTGAGCCTTGACAGGACCAAGGGCCTCTCATCTCACTGATGCCTGACAAGGAAGGCCATCCTCTGCTACATATGTTGCTGGAGCCATAGGTCCATCCCTGTGTATTCTTTGGTTGGTGGTTTAGTCTTTGGGAGCTCTGGTGTGTCTGGTTGGTTGATATTTTTGTTCTTCTTATGAGGTTGCAAACCCCTTGAGCTCCTTCAGTCCTTTCTCTAACTCGTCCATTGTGGACCCCATACTCAGTTCAATGCTTAGCTGCAAGCATTCACCTTTGTATTCATTAGGCTCTGGCAGACCCTCTCAGGTGACAGCTATATCAGGCTCCTGTCAGTAAGCACTTCTTGGCATCAGCAATATTGTCTGGGTTTGGTGGCTGGATGTATATGGGCTGAATCCCCAGGTTGGGGAGGCTTTATGGACTTTCCTTCAATCTCTGCTTTACACTTTGTTTCCATATTTCCTCCTATGAGTATTTTTGTTCCTCCTTCTAAGAAGGACTGAAACATCCACACTTTGGTCTTCTTCTTGAGCTTCATGTTGTCTGTGAATTTTATCTTGAGTATTCTGAGCATTTGGGCTAATATCCACTTATCAGTGAATGCATACTGCGTGTATTCTTTTGTGATTGGTTTACCTCACTCAAGATGATATTTTCTAGTTCCATCCATTAACCTAAGAATTTCCTGAAGTCATCTTTTTTAGTAGCTGAGTAGTACTCCATTATGTAAATGTACCACATTTTCTGTATCCATTCCTCTGTTGAAAGACATCTGAGTTCTTTTCAGCTTCTGTCTATTATAAATAAAGGTGCTATGAACATAGTTCTTGATAGAATATAGACATGAGCAAGAGGTTCAGTCCTCGATTTCTACCCTAACTAAACATGTTGATATGATAAAAGGATAAAAGAAAGTTTACATTCAGAATAGTTTCATTGAAAATAATGAAATCTTCTCTATGGAGAAGCCAAGAATGCTTCGGGGACTGAAAAGAAAGATGGTTGAATTGGGAAAATAAATCTATGATCCAGCAATGTGTGGTTCCATGGAACAGATCAAATCATCCTAGGAGAGAGTAAGGTATGAAATGACCTGGATACCTGATGTCCAATGATCTGGAAGAAGAAGAAGAAAGGACAATAAAGGTCGATAAATACATATATTCTCCATTCTACCTCCTTGTGGCATAGATTGTCTAAGGATGACTTTTCATTAAACACTAATTTATGATGAAAACCAGAATAGTACACTGTTATCAAAATCAAGAATGTGATCCAGTTAGATGAATCTAGAAGATTAGCTGTGTGCGAGCGATCAGGGCAGTTACATGTATGTTCTTCCAAGCTTAGTCAGAGCCAGTGTAGTTCACAGAAGGGAGTAAGTACCTCATTGTAGAAAGTGATTAGAAATGGGGGATTACAAGTACCAGGACAAAGTGATAAGCTTGACTGAGAATGAAGAGTAGAATTGGACAGTGACTAAAAGGGACCATGAGGGATGAGGAATAGGATCCCTTAGGAAGGAAGGACCTTGGAGCACATTTATAAGCAGACAGAGAAATGGGACTAGGAAATGGAGAAGGATGCTGCAGGAGAGAAAGGAGATGCTGGTCTGTGTGATGTTCTGAATGGGAAGTTGGAGAGAGGACCAGAGTCAAGTAAAAGACTCTGCTTTCATCACTCAAGGAAAGGCTGTGACTTCCATAGAAGGATGCAGTATGACATAGACAAACACACTGGCAGAAATGGAAAATGTCACTGTTCTTTTTGTCCTGCCCTTTCCATAGCCAGATCAGTGTCTTGCTCAGCTATCACAAGAGACTCCTCCTACAGTGCATGGGGACAAATATGGAACCCTACAACTGGACAAAGTACAGAGACTTAGGACACTCTGCCCTAACTTGGACAGCTCCATCAAATCTTAACGTCAGAAGTCAGGAAACTGATGAAGAAGATTGAGAGAGAATATAAGTGGTAATGATGGAGGGTACCGAGGAAACAAGTCCTTGGATATGCAGCAGGATGGATGCGCATGAAATTATGGCAGCATGCACAGAGACTGTACAAGTCTAAGGCAGATGGGGTCCCAGTGCTGAGAAGGACAGTAGACACAGGTCCCATCCCTAACACAGAAGCCACCTGCAACTGACACACACTCAAAGGGAAAATTACTTTCCTCCAATGAAGTCTCACTGGGTATAAAAATCACACTTAAGTCCTATCCACAGGAGCAGATGGCCAATATAAAATGAGCTCAGTGCTGTGTTTGAGAAGATCTTTGTCACACAGTTATTTGTCTGGGTATTTAATTAATTAATTAATTTATAACCTTATGAGTATTTTGCACATATATTTTTCAATTTCATTTTTATGTATTTATTGTGTGTGTGAATATGTGCATCTGTAAGTATATTTTTATTGAGATTTTTCTTTAGCCCTTTTTTGTTCTCTTTATCTTCTTGTTCATTTGTTTTTATTTTATTCTATTTATCATCATCATCATTAATTTTTTTATAGAAATCTACGTGTTTTCCAATGAGAGAAAAAGAAAAGATGTGGATTTGTGTGGGTAGGGTGGTAAGGAGGATCTGAGATGAGTTGGGACATGTGAATCCATAATCAAAATAAATAGTGTGACAAAAATCTATTTTCAATTAAAAAAGAAATAAAATATTATAAATACATCTAATTTAGGATGGATTTCTCTGGACAACTTTCTAAATTTTTGTGGGATTTTCTTTTTTTTCATATTTGAGTATATTATTTTGATCACACAAAGATAATTAGATATTGAATTCTCAATGCTTTGATACATTAAGTTTAATTTTATTATTAAATGTGTTAAATTGTGTGCAGAAATTACCTGTGACAACGTTTGTCATTTCCACAGTACAAAAATCTATACTCATTGGATAAAATACTTAGGACAGACATATAGCAGTTTTTAACCTTGATACTTGATTGTTTCTTAAAAATTTTCATTCAACAATCATGTTTCTCTCTCTTCTAACACCTCCTAGATCCTCCCAGCTACTCTACCCACTCAATTTTATGTTCTTGCTTTCAGAACAAAACTACCAAGCCAAACAACAACAGCATAAACAAAACACTCTACAAGAACAAAGATCAAAACAAGCAAGGAGAAAGACTAATTCAACAAAAAATGCCAACACAAAACATAATAAAAAGTACACAAAACCCCACAGTTTGTTTTATGCTTGTGGCCAAACATTCCTGTGTACCGGGCTTGCCCTGGAGTGTGATTATTATACCTAGTGAAATCCCATCGCAGAAAACGTGTTTTCCTTTTGCTGGAAGCAAAAAGCTTTGTGATTAGGGTGTTCACACCCCCATCTTTGTGCTCTGACTGAACTGTTGCAGGCCCTATGTGTGCTGCCAGTCGCTGTGAATTCATCAGTCCTGTTGAATCTGAAAAAACTGTTTCCTCTGGCTTCTATCCCTTCTACAGAGATGGCTGAGCCTGAGGGGAGGGGGTTGATGAGGTCATCCCATTTGGACTGAGTACTCCGAAGTCTCTCACTCTCTGCACACTGTTCAGTTACCTCTGAATTAATCCCTGTCTTCTACTAGATGAAGTCTCTCTGATGTGTTTTGAATGAGGCATTGCCCTATTGGTATTATAATATGTCATTAGAAGTCATGTTATTTCTGTTTTCCTTTAGCAGAATACTAGTATTAGTTTTTGCCTTAGCCTATGTCATTGAGCTTAGACTCTTAACCACTTCAGCAGTGTCAGCCGTGGGTGGGACATGCACCTTAAATTTAGCCAGAAGGTGATTGTTATTGCCTTACCATTCACGACAAGGTTCCTTGCACCAAGGTTCCTTGCATGCAGGTTGCTTTTGAGGGTTGCAGTTTATAGGTGGGTGATATTGGTAGCGTGCAGAGTACCGTCAAGCACTTTGAGTGCTGGTCAGTAGAGCTAAAGCTTCTGGGCGCCATGCTCACTTTTCCCTGCGTGATGACTGGGGTTCTCTTCAGCAATAGAGCCTTCCCTTCAGCTGTGGAGAGCAACCGATATCCTTAGCAATAGTTTGTGATGTCTCAGGTCTACAGTCTGACCACTGGCACTGGACATCAGATTTGTTTGATGGCGTGAGATGTCTATTTGCAACATTGAATCCCCTATGACTCCCCTGTTATTTGGTGACTCTATGTAGATTCCTATTAGGTATGTATATATTTTAGGAAGCTTCCGTAGGTCTCCATATGGCTTTTCAAATGCCATTTAGTGTAAGTCATTCCTCTACACATCCCCTCCTGTACCCTTTTTTGATAACTCTCGTATTCTTCATGTTGCCCTTTTATCTGTCTATATTATATTCTATTTCTCATTCCTTAGCAGTTCCTTCTACTGGTCTCTCACTAGGTACTTAACCTCTCTGGTTATTCAGACTGCAGCACAGGTATCAAAAGCTTAACAGCTAATATCCACCCCTAAGGGAAAGGAAATAGATTTGTCTTCATGTGTTTGAGTTACCTCACTCAGGATGATTGTTCTAAGCACCATTAATTAGCATGAAATCTTCATTCTTTAAGAGCTGAGTAATATTTTAATTGAGTTGTTTATTTTTTTCTTGGTGTTCAGTGGTTTGTTGTTGTTCTTTTTATATTTTCAATACTACCCATTTATCAGATGTGTAATAGGTAAAGATCTTTGCCTGTTTCTTAGGTGGCCATTTTGCTCAAATCCTGGAGCCCTTTGCTTTATGGAGGCCTTTCAGTTTCATGAGGCCCCATTTATAAATTGTTCTTAGAACCAATGTTCTCAATGTTCTGTTCACAAGGTAATTTCCTGTGATGCAGAGTTCAAAACTATTCTTCAGGTTTCTTCTCTCCAATTCTATATATCTGGTCTTATATGGAAGAGCTTAATCGATTTGGAGTTACATCTTCTGCAGTTGACAAAATTGGATGTAGTTGCTTTCTTCTACAAGCAGCCAATCAGTAGTTAGTACCACTTGTTAAAGGTGCTGTCTTTTTCTTTTTTTCTTTTTTTTTCATTTTATTAACTTGAGTATTTCTTATATACATTTCCAGTGTTATTCCCTTTCCCGGTTTCCGGGCAAACATCCCCCTAATCCCTCCCCCTCCCCTTCTTTATGGGTGTTCCCCTCCCCATCCTCCCCCCATTGCCGCCCTCCCCCCAACAATCTAGTTCACTGGGGGTTCAGATTAGCAGGACCCAGGGCTTCCCCTTCCACTGGTGCTCTTACTAGGATATTCATTGCTACCTATGAGGTCAGAGCCCAGGGTCAGTCCATGTATAGTCTTTAGGTAGTGGCTTAGTCCCTGGAAGCTCTGGTTGCATGGCATTGTTGTACATATGGGGTCTCGAGCCCCTTCAAACTCTTCCAGTTCTTTCTCTGATTCCTTCAATGGGGGTCCTTTTCTCAGTTCAGTGGTTTGCTGCTGGCATTCGCCTCTGTATTTGCTGTATTCTGGCTGTGTCTCTCAGGAGCGATCTACATCCTTCTCCTGTCGGCCTGCACTTCTTTGCTTCATCCATCCTGTCTAATTGGATGGCTGTATATGTATGGGCCACATGTGGGGCAGGCTCTGAATGGGTGTTCCTTCAGTCTCTGTTTTAATCTTTGCCTCTCTATTCCCTGCCAAGGGTATTCTTGTTCCCCTTTTAAAGAATGAGTGAAGCATTTACATTTTGATCATCCGTCTTGAGTTTCATTTGTTCTAGGCATCTAGGGTAATTCAAGCATTTGGGCTAATAGCCACTTATCAATGAGTGCATACCATGTATGTCTTTCTGTGATTGGGTTAGCTCACTCACGATGATATTTTCCAGTTCCAACCATTTGCCTATGAATTTCATAAAGTCATTGTTTTTGATAGCTGAGTAATATTCCATTGTGTAGATGTACCACATTTTCTGTATCCATTCATCTGTTGAAGGGCATCTGGGTTCTTTCCAGCTTCTGGCTATTATAAATAAGGCTGCGATGAACATAGTGGAGCACGTGTCTTTTTTATATGTTGGGGCATCTTTTGGGTATATGCCCAAGAGAGGTATAGCTGGATCCTCAGGCAGTTCAATGTCCAATTTTCTGAGGAACCTCCAGACTGATTTCCAGAATGGTTGTACCAGTATTCAATCCCACCAACAATGGAGGAGTGTTCCTCTTTCTCTGCATCCTAGCCAGCATCTGCTGTCACCTGAGTTTTTGATCTTAGCCATTCTCACTGGTGTGAGGTGAAATCTCAGGGTTGTTTTGATTTGCATTTCCCTTATGACTAAAGATGTTGAACATTTCTTTAGGTGTTTCTCAGCCATTCGGCATTCCTCAGCTGTGAATTCTTTGTTTAGCTCTGAACCCCATTTTTTAATAGGGTTATTTGTCTTCCTGTGGTCTAACTTCTTGAGTTCTTTGTATATTTTGGATATAAGGCTTCTATCTGTTGTAGGATTGGTAAAGATCTTTTCCCAATCTGTTGGTTGTCGTTTTGTCCTAACCACAGTGTCCTTTGCCTTACAGAAGCTTTGCAGTTTTATGAGATCCCATTTGTCGATTCTTGATCTTAGAGCATAAGCCATTGGTGTTTTGTTCAGGAAATTTTTTCCAATGCCCATGTGTTCCAGATGCTTCCCTAGTTTTTCTTCTATTAGTTTGAGTGTGACTGGTTTGATGTGGAGGTCCTTGATCCACTAGAACTTAAGCTTTGTACAGGGTGATAAGCATGGATTGATCTGCATTATTCTACATGTTGACCTCCAGTTGAACCAGCACCATTTGCTGGAAATGCTGTCTTTTTTCCATTGGATGGTTTTGGCTCCTTTGTCAAAAATCAAGTGCCCATAGGTGTGTAGGTTCATTTCTGGGTCTTCAATTCTGTTCCATTGGTCTATCTGTCTGTCTCTGTACCAATACCATGCAGTTTTTATCACTATTGCTCTGTAATACTGCTTGAGTTCAGGGATAGTGATTCCCCCTGAAGTCCTTTTATTGTTGAGAATAGTTTTAGCTATCCTGGGTTTTTTGTTATTCCAGGTGAATTTGCAAATTGTTCTGTCTAACTCTTTGAAGACTTGGATTGGTATTTTGATGGAGATTGTATTGAATCTGTAGATTGCTATTGGTAAAATGGCCATTTTTACTATATTAATCCTGCCAATCCATGAGCATGGGAGATCTTTCCATCTTCTGAGGTCTTCTTCAATTTCTTTCTTCAGAGTCTTGAAGTTCTTATTGTACAGATCTTTTACTTGCTTGGTTAAAGTCACACCGAGGTACTTTATATTATTTGGGTCTATTATGAAGGGTGTCGTTTCCCTAATTTCTTTCTCGGCTTGTTTCTCTTTTGTGTAGGGGAAGGCTACTGATTTATTTGAGTTAATTTTATACCCAGCAACTTTGCTGAAGTTGTTTATCAGCTTTAATAGTTCTCTGGTGGAACTTTTGGGATCACTTAAATATACTATCATATCATCTGCAAATAGTGATATTTTGACTTCTTCTTTTCTGATCTGTATCCCCTTGACCTCCTTTTGTTGTCTGATTGCTCTGGCTAGAACTTCAAGAACTATATTGAATAAGTAGGGAGAGAGTGGGCAGCCTTGTCTCTTCCCTGATTTTAGTGGGATTGCTTCAAGTTTCTCTCCAGTTAGTTTAATGTTAGCAACTGGTTTGCTATATATGGCTTTTACTATGTTTAGGTATGGGCCTTGAATTTCTATTCTTTCCAGGACTTTTATCATGAAGGGGTGTTGAATTTTGTCAAATGCTTTCTCAGCATCTAATGAAATGATCATGTGGTTTTGTTCTTTCAGTTTGTTTATATAATGGATCATGTTGATGGTTTTCCGTATATTAAACCATCCCTGCATGCCTGGGATGAAGCCTACTTGATCATGGTGGATGATTGTTTTGATGTGCTCTTGGATTCGGTTTGCCAGAATTTTATTGAGTATTTTTGCGTCAATATTCATAAGGGAAATTGGTCTGAAGTTCTCTTTCTTTGTCGGGTCTTTGTGTGGTTTAGGTATAAGAGTAATTGTGGCTTCATAGAAGGAATTCGGAGTGATCCATCTGTTTCAATTTTGTGGAATAGTTTGGATAATATTGGTAAGAGGTCTTCTATGAAGGTCTGATAGAATTCTGCACTAAACCATCTGGACCTGGGCTCTTTTTGGTTGGGAGACCTTTAATGACTGCTTCTATTTCCTTAGGAGTTATGGGGTTGTTTAACTGGTTTATCTGTTCCTGATTTAACTTTGGTACCTGGTATCTGTCTAGGAAATTGTCCATTTCCTGTAGATTTTCAAGTTTTGTTGAATATAGGCTTTTATAGTAAGATCTGATGATTTTTTGAATTTCCTCTGAATCTGTAGTTATGTCTCCCTTTTCATTTCTGATTTTGTTAATTTGGACACACTCTCTGGGTCCTCTCGTTAGTCTGGCTAAGGGTTTATCTATCTTGTTGATATTCTCAAAGAACCAACTTTTGGTTCTGTTGATTCTTTCTATGGTCCTTTTTGTTTCTACTTGGTTGATTTCAGCTCTGAGTTTGATTATTTCCTGCCTTCTACTCCTCCTGTGTGTATTTGCTTCTTTTTGCTCTAGAGCTTTTAGGTGTGCTGTCAAGCTGCTGACATATGCTCTTTCCTGTTTCTTTCTGCAGGCACTCAGCCCTATGAGTTTTCCTCTTAGCACAGCTTTCATTGTGTCCCATCAATTTGGGTATGTTGTACCTTCATTTTCATTAAATTCTAAAAAGTTTTTAATGTCTTTCTTTATTTCTTCCTTGACTAGGTTATCATTGAGTAGAGCATTGTTCAATTTCCACGTATATGTGGGCAATCTTCCCTTATTGTTATTGTAGACCAGTTTTAGGCCATGGTAGTCTGATAGCACGCATGGGATTATTTCTATCTTTCTGTACCTGTTGAGGCCCATTTTTTGACCAACTATATGGTCAATTTTGGAGAAAGTACCATGAGGAGCTGAGAAGAAGGTATATCCTTTGCTTTAGGATAGAATGTTCTATAAATAGCTGTTAAGTCCATTTGGCTCATGACTTCTCTTAGTCTGTCTACGTCTCTGTTTAATTTCTGTTTCCATGATCTGTCCATTGATGAGAGTGGGGTGTTGAAATCTCCCACTATTATTGTGTGAGGTGCAATGTGTGTTTTGAGCTTTAGTAAGGTTTCTTTTACGTATGTAGGTGCCCTTGTATTTGGGGCATAGATATTTAGGATTGAGAGTTCATCTTGGTGGATTTTTCCTTTGATGAATATGAAGTGTCCTTCCTTATCTTTTTTGATGACTTTTAATTGAAAACTGATTTTATTTTTATTAGAATGGCTACTCCAGCTTGCTTCTTCTGACCATTTGCTTGGAAAGTTGTTTTCCAGCCTTTCACTTTGAGGTAGTGTCTGTCTTTGTCTCTGAGGTGTGTTTCCTGTAGGCAGCAGAATGCAGGGTCCTCGTTGCGTATCCAGTTTTTTAATCTATGTCTTTTTATTGGGGAGTTGAGGCCATTGATGTTGAGAGATATTAAGGAATAGTGATTGTTGCTTCCTGTTATATTCATATTTGAATGTGAGGTTATGTTTGTGTGCTTTTCTTCTCTTTGTTTTGTTGCCAAGACGATTAGTTTCTTGCTTCTTCTAGGGTATAGCTTGCCTCCTTATGTTGGGCTTTACCATTTATTATCCTTTGTAGTGCTGGATTTGTAGAAAGATATTGTGTAAATTTGGTTTTGTCATGGAATATCTTGGTTTCTCCATCTATGTTAATTGAGAGTTTTGCAGGATACAGTAACCTGGGCTGGGATTTCTGTTCTCTTAGGGTCTGTATGACATCTGTCCAGGATCTTCTGGCTTTCATAGTTTCTGGCGAAAAGTCTGGTGTAATTCTGATAGGTCTGCCTTTATATGTTACTTGACCTTTTCCCCTTACTGCTTTTAATATTCTTTCTTTATTTTGTGTGTTTGGTGTTTTGACTATTATGTGATGGGAGGTGTTTCTTTTCTGGTCCAATCTATTTGGAGTTCTGTAGTCTTGTTGTATGCCTATGGGTATCTCTTTTTTTAGGTTAGGGAAGTTTTCTTCTATGATTTTGTTGAAGATATTTACTGGTCCTTTGAGCTGGGAGTCTTCACTCTCTTCTATACCTATTATCCTTAGGTTTGATCTTCTCATTGGGTCCTGGATTTCCTGTATGTTTTGGACCAGTAGCTTTTTCCGCTTTACATTATCTTTGACAGTTGAGTCAATGATTTCTATGGAATCTTCTGCTCCTGAGATTCTCTCTTCCATCTTGTATTCTGTTGGTGAAGCTCGTATCTACAGCTCCTTGTCTCTTCTTTTGGTTTTCTATATCCAGGGTTGTTTCCATGTGTTCTTTCTTGATTGCTTCTATTTCCATTTTTAATTCCTTCAACTGTTTGATTGTGTTTTCCTGGAATTCTTTCAGGGATTTTTGTGACTCCTCTCTATGGGCTTCTACTTGTTTATTTATGTTTTCCTGGAATTCTTTCAGGGATTTTTGCAATTCCTCTCTGTAGGCTTCTGCTTGTTTATTAATGTTTTCCTGTGTTTCTCTAAGGGAGTTCTTCACGTCTTTCTTGAAGTCCTCCAGCATCATGATCAAATATGATTGTGAAACTAGATCTTGCTTTTCTGGTGTGTTTGGATATTCCATGTTTGCTTTGGTGGGAGAATTGGGCTCTCATGATGCCATGTAGTCTTGGTTTCTGTTGCTTGGGTTCCTGCGCTTGCCTCTCGCCATCAGATTATCTCTAGTGTTACTTTGTTCTGCTATTTCTGACAGTGGCTAGACTGTCCTATAACCTGTGTGTCAGGAGTGCTGTAGACCTGTTTTCCTGTTTTCTTTCAGCCAGTTATGGGGACAGAGTGTTCTGCTTTCGGGCGTGTAGTTTTTCCTATCTACAGGTCTTCAGCTGTTCCTGTGGGCCTGTGTCTTGAGTTCACCAGGCAGGTCACTTGCAGGAGAAAAGTTGGTCTTACCTGTGATTCCGAGGCTCAAGTTTGCTCATGGGGTGTTGCTTATGAGCTCTCTGTGGCGGCATCAACCAGGAAGATCTGCACTGCCCTTTCCAGGAGCTTCTGCGCACCAGGGTTCCAGATGGATTTGGTGTTTTCCTCTGGCGTCAGAGATGTGTACAGAGTGCATTCACTTCTGGTATCCCAGGCGTGTCTGCCTCTCTGAAGGTTTAGCTCTCCCTCCCATGGGATTTGGGTGCAGAGAACTGTTTATAAGGTAGGTACCTTCAGGTTCTGGCGGTGTCTCAGACGCAGCACACCTGCTGCTCCTGGGTCCTCCTCTACGGGAACCCAGAGGCCGTATACAGTTTCTTCTTGGGCCAGGGATGTGGGCAGGGGTGGGCAGTGTTGGTGGTCTCTTCCGCTCTACAGCCTCAGGAGTGCCCACCTGACCAGGTGGTGAGGTCTCTCTCCCATGGGGTCTGGGAGTAGAGAGCTGCTGTGGGCCGGGATCCTCGGGTTTGGGACTCCTGCTAACCACAGGAAGTGCCCGGTCCTAGAGGAATTTTGCCTCTGTGTGTCCTGAGTCCACCAGGCACGTCGCTTGCAGCAGAAAAGTTGGTCTTACCTGTGGTCCCGAGGCTCAAGTTTGCTTGTGGGGTGCTGCCTACGAGCTCTTCGCGTCGGCAGCAACCAGGGTGCTGTCTTTTTCTAGTGTGTATTCTTACGTGTTTGTAAAAACATCAGGCTTTGTAAATGTTTGGAGTTTTGTATGGTTCTTCAATTCCATTCTATTTTATAGGAATATTTTCAATAGTAGGTATTTATGCACAAAACCAAGAAAATGTCAAAATAAAAAAACATTTTTTCTTAGATAACACAAATTTCAATTTTCCCTTTCCTTCCCCACTTAACAACCAGGTGACTACTCCCTTTAGAGTTGATGTAGGGTAACTTGTAACTTGTCTATTTCAGGGCAGCAAAACTTACCTACAATGAACTATTGTCTCTATGCCCTTGTTCGTGGCCCTTTCTGAGCCTTACAGAATGTTAATTGTAGGAAGGTCATAAGTGGAAAATCTGCTCAGGGAAACTTCGGAGGGTAGATTTTATCATTGCTTGATTGAATGCCTGTTCTACCACAGCTTGTCAGTGATGAAACAGGTCATTTTGAACTCCAGCTTCTCTGGTGTAAGTGTTACCCATTTCTGGAAAATTCTAAATGGGAAGGAGAAGGGTCTTTCTGAAAGATACCCCCTCATTCATTAGCCATCATCTGTTGTTTATTAACAATTGACAGGAGAGGCGAAGTCTCAATTTTGAGTAAGGAGAGGAGGAAAGTTGCATTAACATTTTCAGCCGTTCCGAATGGTGAATGTGCACATACATTTAACATTTCCTTCCTGTCCCATGTGCTGGGTATCTAAAGCAGACCCCTTCCTCTGTCATGTGATTCTCTCAGTTGCTATTGAAGCCTTCATTGGTTCTGTTTGTTTCTATTTTTAACATCCTTAAACTACAGAGAGGGGTTTGAGGACTAAGCATTTACCTTATCCAACATGAGCAAGAAATCAGAAGATCTGGTGCTGTCGTTTGAAATTAGGGAAGCACGGAGTTACAAGGACGGAAACTGAAATAGTTCAGGAACCAAGCTATGATTTATAAGGTGGCAGACATGGAAGTTTGTCTTGAGGCAAGTCGAACTCCGCTGAAATTTAAATCTGTATCCTCTCGAGATGAACAAACACCTAGCAAGCGAACCGGCACCTGGCTTCCTACAGTAAAGTGAGGAAGGCCATAAATTTTAAAGATTTGTGGACTGAAGCCAATTTCCAAAACATTTCCGAGTCTTCGCTGATCTTATTAAAATGCATACTCATGCACAGTGTGAGGTAATGAGATTCGTTTACACACCGACTATGTATGCCTTTCCAGTCCTCTTGTTTCATCTGTGGCTGCTCTTAAATATAACACTCTATTTTGTCTTAATAATTATTTTATGCTTGGGTATTTGAAGTCGTTCTGATTAACATATCTCTGTCGTAAGCGCTCATGCTCAGTGCAGGTTCTTTGGAGGGATGATGCCTTATAAATCTAAAAAATAAATATGTACCTCTTTTTAATATGGCACCGCCAGTGTTTATTTATGGTACGTGATATTTTTCTTTGCTCTTTTACAGTGATTGATTTTTGTCTCTATAGCTTTTCTGGGGAGATTGACTGATGAGTTTCTTTCTCACAGGCATTAGTGGGGATGTTTCTAACTGCCCCAGGCAGTCATATGCCACAAATGGCACTGTAGTTAAACTACTTCCCCACATAAGTGCATAATCTTGTCACCTGGTGATAAACAGCAGACAGCTATAAGAGGGAAGTTTTTCAGAAATCGAGAAAAGAGCCCTACTTTTGCTGAGCCGATACTGGAACTGCCAATTAAGCCTTTCAAAGTAGATGAAGATATTTGCTTGCAAATTAAATAACTCGGCAACTCTCATCAAGCCTCAGCAAAACTCAGAACTCCTTTTCAGAAAGGTACAACCACTTTGCTACAAGGCAGAGAGGATCACATACTGTTGGGTATATTTAAGATAGAGATGGGTTTTAAGACGGAAACATGAAAAAAAGGCAATAGCCTAAACAAAAGCCTATGAAGATAATGGGTATTGAGGATATGAAATAATTAATTGTTCAAAGGTATATACTGGGGGCAAGAGGTGTGAGACATGATAAACTGGTAAATCGTTTTCACCTTATTTTTCAAATATAACTCAGTATTCTCCTTGTGTGTGATAGATTATCATGTAACATCAGACATGTTTACTGTGTGGGTTAGTATCTTATCTATGCTTTAACCACAGGATGCTGGGTCACCCAAGTGCCAGGTTTAAGGGATGACTTCCACATTTATCTTAAAAGTTGTATATGTCCAGAATTGTTACCTATTGTTTAATACCTCATCAGAATATATCACTGTTCCAAATGAACAACGAAATAGGTGTGCTTACATTGACACTCAGCTACTGCTCCTGGGAGTCTGATCTTTCTTTGAGTTCTGAAGGCTCACAGAAGTTACCCACAGTAATTGTTGCTCTTACCTGTCTTAGATCTAATTATTAGGTTCAGCAGCTTCTACTTACTGATTTTTAGTTCCAAAATAAACAATACAGTCATCTGTCATACAATCAGACCATTGAATGCATGAATACACTCATGTTCATGCGTGTCAGTATGCACAGAGATACACGCAGACACATAGCACATAGACACACACACATGCACACACACACACACACACAGAGAGAGAGAGAGAGAGAGAGAGAGAGAGAGAGAGAGAGAGAGAAAGAAGCAGGCACACACAAACACTCATGCATACATGCACACACTACAAGGCTCCTGCAGGGAAACTTGCTTGTCCTCCTGGAAGCTACTAGAATGATCTGCTACTTTTCTCTCCTCCGTCCTCACCAAATTATGTTATGTTGAAATCTGCTACTTCACCTTGTGTAGCTTGACCTTACATCTCTCTGCAGAGAATTGAACTGTCAGCCTTTGATGTAACGGAATAATTTAGGTGATGAGGTCTTACTTTTTTTTATCCATCTTGGAGAATCATGCTAAAAAACATACTCCTCTTTCCAGAGATAAACTCTAAATTCTGTAAGAATAGTAAAGAATGGGTCCTCTTTCAAAATGGCATTTATAAGATAAGTGAGTGACTCAGGTAACAAATTTGAAGTAGAACTTTCTTTCAGAAACATTACTGGCAGAGAGATAATTAAGCTTCCTGGGCAAGAGAAGATAGAGAGACATAGAGATATTTTTGATTCCAGGTATGTAGTAAAAGAAAATTACTTAGGAGACAAGCGATTATGGTTATTTGTATTTAGAGGAGATAAGGAAATAAGAGGCTGATGCAGAGGTCACTTAGCTATATTGTTCTCAGAAATGACCATTCATAGTCTGTGTTCTGTCCAAGACCAAGAAGTGGTACATTGTTATGAATGTCCTTTAAATGACCGCAGGCCAACTGTGACCCACAAATATGGAATAGCTAGGTTACTTGCAGAGGGTAATTCATGCAGTCTGTCCAGCTGGGCCAGCTACCAGAGAGGCTAAGATCAGAAGTCCAGCAGATGATATCCAAGGAGACTAAAGCTTTCAGGAGAGCTACTAGTAGTTCATGGCAATACCTTGGCTGCCTGTGAGGAGGGTGAACAACTAGGCCAGTTCAGGCTAGGTTTAACCAGCAGTCGGAGGGTCTTTGCTGATTGCCTACATTTAAAAAAAAGCACATTTTAAAGGATTCAGGATACAGAGAGCTCCAAATCAGAGCAATGCAGTGTTTTGCAGCTGACATTTACTAAAAAGTAATGCAAAATGATAAGGACTAAATAATGAGATTCAGGACCTTGGAAAGGGACTCACAAATGTGAGATGGTGCAGTTATGAGGAACTTACAAGGTGGAAAACTGGAAATTTTCTTTGTTTTTGAAAAAGAACATAATTTCTTACAATATATTCTGATGATGAATTTTCTTCCCTTCCTCCCACACTGCCCTATTCACCCAACACCACACCCACCCTGTCTTCTTTTAGAAAACATACATGCATAAAAACAAAACACCAACAATGAAAACAAATTGTGTTGAAAACAAACAAACCTAGAAAAGAGGTGCATGCACTGAAGCACAGCACTAGAAAGGCATAGCCAGGCTGGGTCCGGCCAAACTTGCTTGACAAGATCAGTACCAATGACAGAGTATATCTCAAAGACAACAAGGCAGAGGACAGTGACTGAGGGGGACAGCAAGGAATAGCCTATAGCCTACACACACACATATGTACACACAGAAGTGTGCACACATGCTATATACATATATACATGCACATACACACATATCCACTCCAACATACACGCATACACACACACATACATACACACATACACACACATACACATACACACATACACATACACACATACACATACACACATACACATACACACATACACATACACACATACACATACACACACATGCACATACATACACATACGCACACACATACACACACATATCCACTCCAACATACACGCATACACACACACATACATACACACATACACACACATACACACATACACACACACATATACACATACACTCATACACATACACACACACATACACACACATGCACATACATACACATACACACACACATACACACACATACACACACACACAGACACGCACACAGACACGCACACAGACACGCACACAGGCATGCACACATTTCATATCTGGCTCCTCTGCTTTGTTGCGGAGCATTATGTCAGCTGACATGAAATGGAAATGAATCTTGGAAGGTCTAATGTGAAACCCCCTTTGAAGTATTATTGGTGCACGGGTATGCTTACTAACACATTTCCATATATTGCTGTAAATAAAGATGCCTCCCCTTCTCAAGAAAGCTGCATACTATTGTAATTATTTCACTGAAGTCTTTCATTGCAGAAAATACTTTGTAAAAATGTTTAGTGACCCTGCCTGAACCTCTCTTATGTGGTGTAGCGAGCTGTCACAAAAGGCATGTATGTATGCCAAGAGGTGGAATATAGATTTAGAGATTCCAGATTTCACTAGATTTTGTCAGTCCACACATGCTGACTTGAGGTCTAGAGTCCACTGTAACACATAAATCAGGATAAATCACTAGGGTGGTCTCATTCCTCCTTTCTTGTTAGAGTAACTGGGATTCCGTTAGAAGTCATTTATGCTTGCCACTAAATTTCCCATTTATTTACTGAAAAGCTGACTCTTAGTTGCTTTTAGGTAATTGCTTAATGAGGCAGTGCACACAATTCTAAAAACCTGTATTTGAATCAACTGAATATTTTTGTTTTAATTTAGATCAAAAGGACAATGAGTATATGCTATATATGAACTTATTAATTAGACCTCAATGCAGGGCCTACTCTTGGTGGGCATATAAATGAAGCAGACAAATTTCTCTGCTTCCATCTAAGAAAAACTGCATTAACTATAAGATAAACCATGATGATAGGGTTTTCTTACTTGTTTCACCCACCTATTGTGCCATTTAAACATGTTGGTTTCCATTGCTTTCATGTAGCCAAAAGCTCAAATCTTCTTAGGAAATTTGTGAGAACATGACTGATTGTAGGTGATCTATTTTATATGCAAGGTAAGGCAAATTTAGAGGTTTCTGAGGCAAAGTTAGGGGCTGAACCGACCCACAATAGGCTTCAGGTGTTTCTGCTTACAGTGACGTAACACTCAGCTTCTTTCAAGTTCCCTGAGTTAATATTCTGCCTTTTGCTAATTATTGAATACTGCAGAACACCTTATTAAAGAGATATGCTAGAACACACTCCCCTTCTCTTTCATCGCACAAGTGATGTGATGACCTGGCCTCCCCACCATGACATCAGTCTATGTGTGGACTATAGAAGAGTTGTGTTGTCGAAGTGATCTTACAATGTGGACAAGACTTACATCTAACACTCCCATTTTCTTATCTAAAATCTTTTTCTTTCTGAGGGAAGGGGCGTTAGTGTCCTGGTTTTTACAGACATGTTTGTAGCCTATATCCCTGCTTAAGTGTGTACCTTTCTGCCCTTGTTATGCTCCAAATAAAATGTAGCTCCTCGACTTTCCTTTCAGCATCACGCCATAGGTCTCTTGCACTGTCAGTTACATTGTACCTATTGAGAGATTGCTGCTCTCTCAAATAGATGGTCCTGTTAGTGGTGATGATGATGTTCATTCAGAAATCTTCAAATGTGGTTTTTAAAATAAGACCTTTAAAAAATCCACTTCATTATAAATTCTCCTATGAGTCATGTCACAAATGCGTTGCAAAGCTAACTTTTGATTGAAAGGAAGAAATGCTTTTACCTGTGGGATAACAATGTTTTCGCTTATCAGAAGCAATTGTTAAGCTTCTAAAACAAATGATTTGGCATCAAACATGTGTGATTCAGTGCCAATATAATTGGATATATTTTTAGCTAAGACACAGTAAATAAAATTAACCATACACTCCTGTGTGGCACATTACTTAATGGGGGCAGGGAAAGAGTCAGTCTGCAGAAGCCAGCAACATCCAAGGATACCAAGTGATGACCAGAAGCAAAGGTTCAAGTCATGGAATATAAGTACACATATCTTATACCCTGGGCATTTTCAAGTGTCTGATTTATGTCTCTTCTCAGAGAAAGCAGAGACTTGGTAAATTCTATGGAATACTATAGAGAGACAGGCACCTCTGACTTTGATAGCATCAATTCTGAGTTTTGACATTCTACAAGGGAAAAGGCAAATAGCAGTGAGACATAAACTTAAGGGGGGGGGATGTGATGCAGACTTTCAAAAAGGCCAGTTTTATTGTAAAAATGGCTTATGGAAATAATAATTAGTATATAAAGATAAACACAACCTCACATGTTATATACGTACTATATTTATAGTGCACATACAATATACAGTATTTATGTATGTAAATGTTCTCATGGGTGGGCATGCTTGTCTGGGTGTTTATTTATACACAGATGGAGGCTAGAGGTAGATATTGGGTGCTTTCTACTGTCACTATTGACCTTATTTTTAAAACGCAAGTGAACTCAGAGGACACCAACTCAACAGACTCAGCCTGCTACATGGGTCTGCCTGTTTCTGCCTCCCCTGTGGTAGTGGTTCTATACCTGACATGGTGCCAGGGACCCGAACTCAGGTCCTCATGCTTGGGTAGGGTACAAATGTTTTAACACCTGAACCATTTACCGAGCCTCCTTACCTAGTAGCTTCATTTGACTAAAGCTAAGTTATAATGATCATAGGTGATTTGAGGCAGTATCTCACTGTAGATTTTACATAGGCTACTCAATGACTTTTTTTCTCTCAGAAAAATTTCCACTCAAATATTTTGCCCAGTTACAGTTAGATTATTTCTCTTTATTGTTGACTTTTCCTTATCAATTCTGGGCACTGGACTCATCACACTTATAAATTGAAATTATTTGTTCCCCACCTCTGTAGGCCACCTCTTCTCTCGGTCCCCAATGGATTACTATCCTTGTGAGCTTACTTTGGGCTTTAGCATAGGAGCCTGGAAACCAAGACCTGGTCCAGAGTCAGGAAAACAATGTGTGCCTGCATTTTCTCCATGTGCTGAAGAGTATTGCTTCTACTCTCAGATCTCCTATCCATTTTTTATTTTTTTACTATTTTTTCATGCACTAGGCTGTACAGTCCTAGTGAACTCTGTTGGACAATTTGTTAGATCAAACTATATTTTTCTAATAGTGTACAGGCTTCTCTTCCTGAAACCGCTAGGTTGGAATTCTCCACATGGGGTTCTTCATGACTTCAGGCAGTAATTAGAATGAGTAGTTTGTTTTTATTTTATTTATAAGTCATTTATTTCAGAAAATGTATCATACTTTTTATGGCTAATTGGCCACTTTTGTTGTGAAAACATGATTATTTCAGGAGAAATAGTGTTTAAATATTTAAGAAAACTACAAACAGGAGCTCCTTGAAGTGACAAGGGCAAAGATGGGGGGGGGTAGGGTTAAAGGGGGATGGGAACTCTGCCTTGGTAGATGGAAATTAGTCAATGTCTTTAGGAGCCAATTAAAAAGTAATGATTCTAGGTTTTGCTAATTTTTAGTCTAAACTCAGTTGCTTCTTAGGAATCTGCAGAATCGGCCTGCAAACACAGCCACATGCTACTTCCAGCCTGGGCTTTTGTACCACAGTTTATAAGGGTTAAAGCATCTCAAATGCGGACTAACTTTATGGACACATGGGGACCCAGGTCACCCATGGAAAAGGAGGTGGGAGTACCTCAGTCACCTCTCAAAATTTAGCTATGAAGCAATTTAAATGGGTGTTGCTGTCTTGGCCACCATCTTTCTTGTTTATAATCTTCTATTTTTCCCTTTCATGATAACTATAAATAAATATTTCAATATCTTGTATTTAGGAACATTTCCTTTCCATTTGTGATGATCCATATGTTGAACAATAGCATAATATTGCACATTTTCACACGTTATTTTAGAAAGCACATAACCACATAACCTCATGTTGTGTCATTTCATTTTAGTTTCATAAGATTAATCTTGTCTCTATCCATTTATTTTCTTCCTCCTGTGCTCTCTTCTCCTCTTAAAGGCATCTGGAATATTAACATTCAGGATGAGAAAACATCAGAATTGTTCATTATTATCCTGAGGTGCAATGAAGACAAGATTGGCTTTGAGGTGAACTCTTGAGATAGTCCCATTAGTTATTAAATCATTCTGAGCTCTGGTTTTCTCATAACGTGGAGGATATACAGTATCTCATAGTATTGTCTCCAAATTTAAACAGTAAATATTTGTTGTTCTGAGTCATATGGTAGCTATTCGTTAAATGTACCCAATTACTACCATTATTAAACCAAACATTTTGTTAGAAATTAAGAGTACTTAGAAACCCATTCACAGTGGGAAACACGAATGTTCTGGCAGTTGCTAACTGACTCGCTTTCAGGTGGTTGCTGGCCCTTGATAGAGTGGAAACCCCTCACTGGTGCTCCGAACCCAGAGACTAGTTGCTTCCTCATCCCTGTCAAACGATGCTGCCCCCACTACGTCTTCCTTCCCATATTGAACATTATTTTAACTAAACCCATTGGCAATGCTGCTTTCCACTTTTAACAACCAGAGATCAGTTACCTAAAATAAAAGTGAAGTGTCAATGATTCCTGACTATGTTGTTTCTGGAACCCCTGTTGTGCTTTCCTCATTTTCTTAATGCAACTTCATGCAAGCTTCGTAATTACATTTCTGTAAAAGGCACTCCAAACATTTTGATAACCATGATCTTTCCAAGAAAAGTTGTGGGGACCATTTCGTCACTAACCTCTGTTAGTTACACACTTTTACAGTAATGCCAAGGTATGGTGCAGGTTTCTGGTCAGTAGGGCGCAATGCATTTACAACCCTGTGAAGTGCACAGATTATCTATAACTGAATGATGAAAAGACCTTGCCTTTCCTGTATACAATTTCCTCAGGACCTTTCTGGTCTTTGTTGTTTTTGTTTGCTTGTTTTCCTACTTATGAGGGAAGGCTTCTAAACTGACTTCACAACTCATTAATGGGTTGCAGCCTGCAGCTGTATAAACACTTTGTTTCTAGCAATAACCACTTTATTGTTAAGTTGGTGCCAAGGCTAGATCGAAGAATTTTATGAAACACCTAGAAAATTCTCGAGATTTATGAGCTCCTTAGCCTTTTCTATCATCATGGAGATCACTTTAGTAATGCCCTCCTTCCCACACACTCATGCTGGGGAAAGGTGTTTTCCAGGTTTATGCAAAAGGTAGAGTGCAAGCACTCCCCAAACACATCATGAAATTGTGTTTTCTTTCCTTTTGTACAATAAAAGATTGTTCCACGGAACCTACACTATTCTCTTCCATTCTTTTCTTCAAGGCTTCTAATAATTTTTCTGCATTTGATAAGGGCTTGCATTTCACATGAAGTTTTTCTAAACGAATGGTTCATATTGGATGGCGTGCTTTAAATGTGACAAAGAGTGGATTATCACAATGAAAACGAAGGGTGCTGAATAAAAGAGCAGACAGACCACGCTTGATTGATGTTCGGAAGTTATTTTTTGCTGTGAACTCCCGTCAGCCTAGACATCATAAAACAGAAAGGAGGCTTGGTTCAGCTTGCGTGCCCTTAGGGGATGTATGGAAAGGATTTAAAATTCTGATAGAGTAACTTCAAAAACGGAGCAGCTGAAATAATTCACTTCACTACAGAGCAGCCAAGTGAACTCTTAAGTTAAAATGATACCTTTTGAAGTTGCACATGGTTCCAGGAAGACACAGTGCTCTCAGACCTCTGTTGAGGATACCACCTCTGTCTTCTTTTCTGGGGTCTAAGAAGACATGCCCTGGCCGTTCTGGTACTTTCTCAATGATCACATTCTGAATCATGGGCAAAACAGCAACATCCAAGAAAGTGAAAGAAAATAAGGTTGAGTTTTAGGAGCAGAAATTGTCACTGTAGCTCAGAAAAAGTTTCTAGAGACTTGTTGGCGTTGTTGTATGGAACCAGAATAAACAACACCATGAGTTATCCACCCATTGGCATGTTCATCACCATACTCTAAACACATAAGTGTCACATTTGGGCTAAGCAGTCTTAGTATCAGCTTAGAAGAGCGAATGGACTGGCGTTCCTGCCCTGTCTTTGCGTTTCTTTGCCTGGGCAGCTCCATGCATTTGCTTGTGCTGCACTGACACCGTCATTCGTGGACAAGGTTTCCAGCTAACTCTGTGACAGTGCTGTATCACAGCTACCTCATAAAATATAGGGGACACAGCAAAGCTAGTGCATGTGCTGATAAGCAACGTGAGGTTCTATGTGTGTGGGAAGGCATAGTCACCGTGTGTCTGCATCTGGAAACAGGTAGGTTTCTTGTAGTCATTCCACATATGCACAATAGCTAATCCATTGTTCAGTAATTTTAAAAGTCACTGCTCTACTCAGAGGCGGAAGCAGAAGCAAACAATTTGAAAACAGAAGGAAAAGGTATGAACTATTGGAATATTCTCTGAAGGTTGGGGTTTGTGTGCTTGTCATTAGATGGCTGTTTTTCTAGAAACACGTTTTTAAATGAGATCATTCTATCTTGAATTAATGTGAAGAAAGGCGTATGGTACCATGGCGATATGAATAATCCTTGTGACTTTAATAACGTGAGGTAGAACTAGGGTTGGGGAGAGTCAGTGATTCTAGCAAAGACAGATCTTCACATGTATTCCCAGTAAACTGTAAAGACTATAACTTTTCGAGTTATATTACTGAAATTTTATTCTACATTTTCTCAGGTAAAGTGTAAATGACAGTAGCCTTTTGAGTGAATGAATGTGTGTGTGTGTGTGTGTGTGTGTGTGTGTGTGTGTGTGTAAACCAGGAATCCACATCAGTGATATTAACGTATCGCTGTTCATCTTACTTTTTATGTTAACATAGGTTTCTGCTGTGTGTGATGCTCTGGTTGAGTATAAGAGCAGCCAGCACTCCAAGCCTGCAGGATAGAAGACATTAGTGAGAAGTTGCTTCTCTCCTTTCATTATAGGATGAGGGAATTTATTTTATCCTCTGAGCCATCCTTCTCCTGGCCTTTGACCTTATTCTTTTTAAACATTATTTTACCTATTATTGCTTATGAATGTAGGATATCTGCTGTGTTGGTGCATGTGTACCATGGCCCCTCCCTGGAAGTCAGAGTAACACTGTGCTATCTGGGTCTCTCCATTAACTTTATATGCTGTCCAGGGGTGGAACTCAGGTTGGCAGGATTTCACTCTGATCATCTTTTACCTGCTGGGCCTTCTTGCTGTCCTTTAAAAGAAATAAAAATAAATTTATGTATTTATTTGTGTATGTGTATGGATAGAGTGTATGTGGCAACCAAAGGACAACATACAAGTTAGCATTCTCTATCAAATGGATTGGGGATCAAGTTCAGGTTGTCAGGCTTGGTGGCCAGAAGCTATACTTCCTGAGCCGTCTCATTGGTTTATCTACCTTATGGACCTTGAGGTCATATACTCAGCTGGAATAGCTGAACACTAAACTCCCATGGTTCTCCTGCCTCACTCTCATGCCAGCACTGCGATTACAGATGCATACTACCACATCTGGCTTTTTAAGCAGGTGCTTCTTATCAGAATGTAGCTCTTAGAGCTTTTTCGGCAAACATGTTACTATCTGAGCCATGTCTCCAGCCTGCAGAAATGGTTTATTCTTAAAAAAAAAAAAAGCAAAATAATAGAAGTTGAAACCTAGAAAGCTCTTCTTCAAGGTGTGTGTGTACTATATTATCAAGTACTTACTGCTGAGAAAATCGTCAAGCCTTAGGTATCAATTCTTCACAAGTGATGGTAAGTTTTGCTTCTCACAGAACTAAATGATATTGTATGCTGATAAGTCTTTCAGTAGAGTTTAAACAGATTTCTGTAATTCTGGTCTTGGCTAGGAGTTTGGTAAAATGCCATAGAGCCAGAATGACAAAATTGAGATTTAAGGCCATGTTTTAGAAGGCTTTCATTTTTTAAATGTTTATTGCTGAAGTTATTTTTTTAAGGTCTCAAAATGTCAGACGTAGCCAGGCATAGTATCCATTCCTGTAATTCCAGCCTTTGAGATGCGGAGGAAGCAGCTTCAGAAGTTCCAGATAATTCTTTACACAACATTTCTTGACAGTAAACCTGTGGTTATGAAAGGTTGTGACTTCTGGTTGAAATTGTTTAGCTTCCAGTTCTAGTCTCCAGTATTTGTTTACCTTTTCAACTTTCTCGCATTAAACACAGTCTTAATAACATCGCAAGTTGTCCTGAAATATACATTATGCTGTAGTTGATGTCATCCTGGCCATGGTGCAGAGTATTGTTACCAGCATAAGTGAACAGTGGTTGTTGTTCTTGTGTGAATTTAGAGAAGATTCCTTTAAATCTACTAAACACCAACTTCTTCCAAATGAAGGGCTCAGGCTGAAGAAACACAATGAATTGATGAATTCATATTGAATTAATATCAAAGAATAAATTAATTGAACTAATAGGAATTAAAGCAATATGAATTAGTATTGCTTTGAATGGGTTTTTTTCCTGATAGAACCTCAGCTTAGTAGAGCGTTGCATATATTGCCCTAATGAAACCATGCTATGAAATTTGTCAATGCTAAGACTGGTTAAGTTCCCTTAGCTTCCCTCATGTAGCTGAGCAAAATCAAAATCCATCAGACATGGGTTTGTCACATCCACACATCACTGTTCACTGTTTTTCTAATAAATGATGCTTCCCAGGTATTTGTACCTGATGTTGCAAACTGTCAATAATACTGCCAATACCACTTGGCTCTTACCTTGTCTAGTATTAATTTGGGGGAGGGGTATTATTATTCTTTGTTAATCCAATCCATAGTACAGTCTTCTTTGGAAAATTAATTTGTCTTAAGCTAAGTAAGCCACGTGAATGGATACAAAGAAGGACACGCATGTGGAAAATCATGGTGTTTTGGCAGGAACCAAAGACAACCTGGGGGTGGGGCCAACTTAGACATGGTAGGCTTGAGTCCCTCCACAAGGTGGCACTCAGTCGCTCTCCTCTTTTCATTGACACATCATCCTGCATGTACACAGAACAAATATTGTGTAAAATTTATCTGGCTTCAAATACTTTAAATTATTATGGCACATTTCTTACACCTAATATCAGTGAGTTTCATCTTACATCTTTTTTTTTTTGCATGTTTAAGTTTTTGGTTAGACGTAAGAATGGATTTACTTCTCCTTCCTCTCTCAAGTACGGCAAAACTGATGCTCACCTTCTGAAAATGTCTCCTGAGCCCAGCACGCAAGATAACCTATTAAAACACGATTGGAGACCAAGTGAAAAGAAAAACAAAAACAGGAAGCAGCTTTATGCTTTATCACTATTATTTGGGATCTTTAAAAGATACACTTTTGATTTAAAAAAAAAAAACAAAAACTAAGATATTTCCATCTGATTGAGTCAGAAGCATGTCCAGCACCAAGCAGTCATGAGCAGAGCAGTCTTGGGCTCCTTGCCTTAGTTGGTCATATGGAAAACGCAATGGGATTCTTAATGCCTGAAGTTAACTTCAATTGGAATTTCTAAAAAGAAAAACCCAAAAAACAAAAACTTTTTTATTTAAAAATGGTTGATGCAGCCAATAGTTTCATTATCAAATTAAAACTAATATTCATTATTGATTAGAACATCGGGGAAAAATACCAAGTCATTGAAACAAGACTCTAAGAGGCAAGTAGGAAACAGAATTTAATTACAATACTTTTATCTAAGTACTGTCAGAGGGATCCTTCATACCCCCCCCCCCAGAGCAGAGGGCATGGGGCACATTCAAGGTGACATGGCTGTAGAGAAATGTAATTATTGTTCTGAATTTCCATCATTAGCATGGAGTCATATTTTATGTGCTAGTCATCAATTATATTTTCCTGAAGTTTGGAAGGAATAGAGTGTGTATGGGTAAAATGACAATTTATTTGATTTGTGGATGCTGTGATAATGATCACAGTTGAGAAGCCCTGTTTGTAATATAAAATCCAATGTCGCAATTTAGGGCAGAAAACTGTAATCAGATTTCATGTATAGTTCATACGAGATGGATTTCTGGAGGTTATAAACATTCCCCACATAGGTACCATGGCTATTATTTTGTAGTTTTGCATCATTTTTACATAATTAAACCTGTATTAGTAAGTAGCTAATATTGCCAAATATTACCATCTTGTTATACTTTGAAAGAAAAAAATATTCAGGGAGGATTCTTAGAAGAAGAAAAGTGTTATTACAGAGAAAGAACCTGAGGCATATGATAATGTTCATAGGAAAGCAAGGCTGACACAAAATAATAGATAGTGATATGAAACCTTGATAAGGGTGCACCACCAAGCTTTCTGTTCTGCCTTTATTGGTTTGTTTACATTAACACATTTCTAAGGAGACAAAAATCACCATTGTCTTTGTTTTTGTTTTTGTTTTTTTTTGTTTTTTTTTGTTTTTTTTTTATTAACTTGAGTATTTCTTATATACAGTTCGAGTGTTATTCCCTTTCCCGGTTTCCGGGCAAACATCCCCCTAATCCATCCCCCTTCCCTTCTTTATGGGTGTTCCCCTCCCCATCCTCCCCCCATTGCCGCCCTCCCCCCAACAATCACGTTCACTGGGGGTTCAGTCTTAGCAGGACCCAGGGCTTCCCCTTCCACTGGTGCTCTTACTAGGATATTCATTGCTACCTATGAGGTCAGAGTCCAGGATCAGTCCATGTATAGTCTTTAGGTAGTGGCTTAGTCCCTGGAAGCTCTGGTTGCTTGGCATTGTTGTACATATGGGGTCTCGAGCCCCTTCAAGCTCTTCCAGTTCTCTCTCTGATTCCTTCAACGGGGGACCTATTCTCAGTTCAGTGGTTTGCTGCTGGCATTCGCCTCTGTATTTGCTGTACTCTGGGTGTGTCTCTCGGGAGAGATCTACATCCGGCTCCTGTCGGCCTGCACTTCTTTGCTTCATCTATCTTGTCTAATTGGATGGCTGTATATGCATGGGCCACATGTGGGGCAGGCTCTGAATGGGTGTTCCTTCTGTGTCTGTTTTAATCTTTGCCTCTCTATTCCCTGCCAAGGGTATTCTTGTTCCCCTTTTAAAGAAGGAGTGAAGCATTCACATTTTGATCATCTGTCTTGAGTTTCATTTGTTCTAGGCATCTAGGGTAATTCAAGCATTTGGGCTAATAGCCACTTATCAATGAGTACATACCATGTGTGTTTTTCTGTGATTGGGTTACCTCACTCAAGATGATATTTTCCAGCATTGTCTTTGTTAATAGGCAAGGTATCTGAGAATCAGAAAGGTTACGTACGTATGTGGCTTAGTTAGGCACTGAATTGGCAGAGTGGAAGATGGCCTCTATTGTTTGAAGCCCTATAGAATTGGCTTGAGTTCCCTGGGTTGATTCCCAACATTGACTGAGAGAGAGAGAGAGAGAGAAAGAGAGAGAGAGAGAGAGAGAGAGAGAGAGAGAGACAGACAGACACAGACACAGACACAGACACAGAGAGACAGAGAAAGACAGAGGCAGACACACACACACACACACACACACACACAGAGAGAGAGAGAGAGAGAGAGAGAGAGAGAGAGAGAGAGAGAGAGAGAGAGACCATAAGTGGGCAAGCGCCTTCAGTTTGAAGGTAGAGTACAACCTGTCCCAAAGCCTGTGTCTTGAACTTTTCCTCACTAGTTTGTAGGGATGTAGATATCAGAACTGTCTCTTTTCATATTGATATATTCCATTCCTTCATCCTTTCAAGGTTAAAGAACATTGAAAATTATTTTCAACAAACTTAAAAGAGGTCAGAGTTGGGTTGGGGATTTAGCTCAGTGGTAGAGCGCTTGCCTAGAGAGCACAAGGCCCTGGGTTTGGTCCCCAGCTCCGAAAAAAAGAAAAAAGAAAAAAGAAAAAAAAGAGGGAGAAGCCCTGGTCTTCAGAGCCTGTAAACAACCAAAGAAACAAAGAATGAAGCTCTGCCCTATGTGGATGGACTGATGTCTTTAAAAATTACACAGTCCAAACCAGCTTTTTAAATTTTACCTGGGTCACATAAACGAAGGAACATATGAAGCTGAGCAGGTGTCTCCTCTTAGCAATTTTCACTATGGTCCTGTACTTAAAGGATAGGAATCCATCCTGAACTGATCAATGGCATTCCATACTGGTTCTTTCTAATCTTATCTGTAAAGCCTGAATCCAGGAGCAGTGAGCTTCACAGTTTCACATACACTTTTGCTAAACTACCCTTGTAGCTACTTTCCCTTCTTGTAGCTACATAAAATCTTTACCTCCATATAGCAAGGTATTCATAAATCTTTGGTATTTAGATTACCTGTCTTATTATGTTTTAAGTGACTAGACTATGTTTTGAGGGGCTGAGCTTAGGGGAAGTAGAATTGGGAGACACATGTAGTACTCTTTAAAATAAAGCCCCCAAAGTAGAATTAACATATCAAAGAAAACAATGTATTATTAAATAGATTGCATTTTGAAAGATATTATTAGAAATTAATGTGTATTTGTTGTAAAAATCAATGGATGTCATAATGACACTTTAGATCAAATTTAGAGCCCAATGACTGTATTCATTACCCCTCTTCCCACCCTCCTTTACCACTTCAACTTGTCCCCTTCCTCTTCCCAAGCAGCAGTCCAATTTCCGTGTCATAGGCATGTGTGTGTATCGATAAGATCTAAATTCATGAATGAGAGGAAGTGTGACCTTTATTCCTTTAGGTCTCGTTGACTTCTCTCAGTTTGCCAACTCCAGTTCAGTCTTCTAACAAATGACATAATCTCTTCTTTTGGATGAGTAGAGCTCCATTGTGCCATTCAATTAGTGTTCAGCGTGTTGGCTGAATGGTATTGTGGTTCTGTTTTTAGTATTTTGAGGAACCTCTAAACTAATCTTCATGGTGTCTGCACAAGGCTGCACTTCTTCGAGAAATACCTGAGTTCCTTTCTTCTGTTCACTCACCAACATGTGCTTTTTAGTTTATGTATTTTGAAGAAGATTCCAAAAGCTCAGGAAATTCTTCCAAGAATTGACCCATAGAACTTCAGGAAGTTAAAAGGCTTCTGCTCAGCGAAGAAAAAAAATCAGTGGCACAAAGAGCCAACCAAGAGAATGTGAAAAAATATATATTCTATCATGTACACACACACACACACACACACACACACACACACACACACACACACATATATATATATATATCCTGCAATAAATAAGAATTCAGAAAATTTAAACAGCCAAATAAGGAAATGCATAATTCTATAAGTCTTGTCGAGAATCTCTTGATCTATTCTTTAAAAGAACAAGTAATTTTTGATGGCTTCGATTACATGTAAAATTTTGATCCAAAACTCAAAATTCAAATAGTGGATCTTAGATAAAATTTACTTTTTAGATGAAATCTCATACTTTTAGGAATTGATGATATTTGAAGCTTGCTAAATATTATGTAGCACATGTACCTGTTCTGATTTTTAACCTTCCTTTTAACAAAATGAAAAGTTTTGACTCATAAACAGTGTTGGAGTCGGGGGAGTTACCTCAGGAGTTACTGTGCATGCAAACATTCATCGAACCCTAGGCTTGATTCCAGGTAGCTCTGGAAAATGGAATTTTTAAAAATGTTAGAACAGGAATGTTGAAATTATGAAGGCATCTGTACTTGTAAGTTGCACAGTTTAATGTCTATTGACTATATTAGCTCATGTTATCCAAAGAGGCAACATCACTGGGATCAGTATAAAGACTTGTAAGGACTTGGCCCAGGTGATCATGGAGGCTAAGAAGACGGGTGGTAGAGAGATCCTCTCCAACTTTGCAAGCTGAAAAACTGGAGGAGCTAATGACATAAATCCAGGGAGGTGGGAAGACTAGGAAGTGAGGTGTTGTGGATCAAGCCTACGTGTGAGAAGCAAAGAAGTCAGACCTTACTCCTCCCTCCTGACTTTGTCTGGTTGGTATCAAGGGATTCAATGATGCCACTGACTTTTTCTTTTGTCTTTTTTTCTTTTATTATGTTTCGGTATGGGTTTTGAATTCCTGATCTCTCCAATACTTTTAACATGAAGGGGTGTTGTATTTTGTCAAATTCTTTTTCTGCATCTAAGGAGATAATCATGTGATTTTTTTCTTCGAGTTTATTTATATAGTGAATTACATTAATTGATTTTCATATACTGAACCAACCCTGGGATGAAGCCTTCTTGATCATGGTGAATGATATTTTTTAATTGGATATTTTATGTATTTACATTTTATATGTTATCCCCTTTCCTGGTTTGCCCTCTGGAACCCCCATCCCTTTCCCCTCCTCCACCCTTTCTATGATTGTGCTCCCTCTCCACCCACCCACACCCACCTCGCTGCCCTAGCATTCCCCTACAATCTCCAAGGGAAATGTCCATCTTATCCAGAATTCCCTTTAGGAATGCCAGTCACAGCAGTCATTCATCTCAGCACTCAATGTCAATTGACATTCAAAATTAATCACCACAGGTCCATCCCAGTCAGCATGACCCCACATAGATCTCCTTAAACTACTTTTATTCCCAGTAAATGACAACAAGGCAATAACAAGGTGCTGCTTCCCTGTAGCTTGATTAGACATCTTTCACACTCCAGCAAACACACGATATTTTCCTTCAACAAAGTCAGTGCTGTTTGTTTTTCCTGATTTTCAATAAAATAGCAACTAAGATAAACAAAAATTCTTAAATAATTTTGTTTGTTAACCATAAAAAGCACATTACACATTATAAGAGAATAATAGAAGAATTTAAAAGATAAGCAGACAGATAGGCAGGCAGACAGACAGACTGACTGACCAACTGACAAATGATAGAAATCCACGCACTACAAACACTTGTAGAAATCTCCAGACTGTTGTGATCCATCTTTTCTATATTTGTTACTGCTATCTTCAGGGTCCATTACATAGGCTCTTCAACTTCAGGAACAATGTGATTCAGTCAGCCAAATCCTCATTTTGAACAGCTGTAAACATTACAGTTCCAGACTAGAACAGGTTACTCTAATTTTTCATTGACCTTAATCATAGGATGTGACAATACTGGCAAACACCTAGACAGAGTATTCATTATGAAATACTCATCCAGTGTGTAGCTCTTAGAGGACAGGAATCACCACTGTCTACAATGAAGTTCCTTCCTTTGTTATTTTAAAGGACTGAGGAGACTAGAGTCTCCTGGTAGCAGTTCTAGAGTTCCAGATCAATGCAAGAGGTCTTATGCCTCTTAATGAGCTCTACCCTTACATTGTATCTCTAAGTCAGTACACAATTGCAAAAAAAGGGCATCAATGTGCACTTGCGCACGTGGGTCCCCACACACACAAATACACATATAGAGTACACACACTTACATAGTGCACACACTGAAAGATATTTGCTCCATAGTTTTATTCTGGTGCTTCTTTCCTTCAAATGTTGAAATGTCTATGTTTTACTTTTTCACATATCTGCTTAATCAATCATGCCCCTGGTGAGCTCCTAATCACTCCATTTCTTTAGTATCAGGAACTTATTTTTTCACACAACTGGAAAGTTTTCAATAAAATGTTTAACATCTGCTAGCCTGCTCCAGCATTCTACACATTGTGGAGGAAGGTTAATCTAGGGTAATTTTATATGGGTAGTACGTTAGACCAATACTACTTATTTAATAGAAATTTGCTCTTCTGCTGTTGGGAACTCATATAATCATTGAATTGCTTCTAAATTATTTTAATGGTGTGTTTTATGGAGTTTGCATTTTTCTAACTATATAAATTTTGCTGGCACTCTAATTGTTTTTGTAACATCCCAAAGAGGTGTACAGAATTTCTTTATTATGTGGACAAGGCGATCTCCTTATGTCCTCTGTGGGGAGTGGATAAAATCCTGACTGAATGTGTATTGCACACATACACATAACCACATCAAAAACCCCAGTGTCTCAGACCTACCGGAATGGAAAGGCCTTCCCAGGCCAGGCTCAGGTTGATGGCAAAGCCTTCCTTTGGTCAGAGTACAGATGTGTAGAAAGCATCAAGGACAGCTTCCTTTTCTAGGATGACTACAATCTGAGACTGCTCCCCAACAGAGAACCCCTACAAGGTTAACTTACCCACTTGCTCATTCAGCTGTTTATGGAAACCTATCACTTCATTCAGTTAAGGATAATAAACCCACCTTCTCATTGTGCTGTATATAATAAACTCATGTCCTCTTTCGGCTGCATATAAGAACCACATGCTTAGTCTACTGAATATAATAAGCCCACCACCTCACTCAGCTGTACACAATAACCCCACCCCCTCTCCCCGCTCATCCAGCCGAGTATGGTAAGCTCCATGAGATTCTGGGCTGATGTTGTCTCTACCGGAGCCCATAAGCTCCCTGGTCCTAGCTTTTCTGTATGCCTCTCTGATATTGTTCATTCCCCATCACTGTTCCTATTACATCAGTCACGAAACCATGCAGGGGGCAGTAGTCCTCTTACAGTGCACCCCCATTTTACAGTGTCATCCTTCCAAAGCCTCATAATACTGGGAAGGAGAACCAGATGTCAACCAGCACCATGATATTCAAATTAAGTTGCATAGGCTGATGCAATAGCATGCTGACTGTTTCCGGTATTTATGAAATTAGAGGATTAAACTAGGTGGCCTTTAAATTTCTTTACAATGCTAATGTTCTTTAGTTTACCTGGAAAATAAATGTAGTCATTGGATGATTTGAATGTCTGCAAACATTTCTCCTGTGATGTGAAGATAATCTCAAAGATGTTTCTCTAGGGAAACATCTCTATATAACACCACAGACCCCATGACCAGATCTTCTGCCATATCCCCAGGCTACTCCTCTTTGTTGCCATGGCACCCTGTGCTTCTCATTGCCCGAGTAGTGGAACATAGTAGAGAGAGATTACCTTCTCAGATGATTTAAGTCCATCTGAAGTCTGTAGAGTTGACCTTCACCGACGTGCCAGACCTTCCCTGTAAGCAGAAGCAAGAACATATTTCCAAATCTGCAAACTCTGATGCTCTGACACTGCAAGATTATTTTTTTCTGGGTTGCTCTGAAGAGGATGTAATTGGAGTAATTGTAGTTACAGCTTCTCTGTTTGAGATGGGAGTGAATATACAAAAGAGAGCAAGGCTCCTGGACAACCATTGAAACAACATAGAAATATGTCGTCTTTGAATTCTCTTCTTAGTTGAAGATGAACAGTGAGATGTGCATATACATACACAGTTAGCAGCAGAGTAGTTTTGATATCTGTCTAGAGAATCATAGAGGCACGATAAAGTAAAAGACCTACACTGCATCTTCTTACTGCAATTTCATGTTTCCTGGTGCTGATACACTGGTTATTCCTGCTACAGGGATGCACTGTGCAGAGACATGGAGAGCTTTGTTTATCTAGGCAAAGAGAATGCATAGTACAGCATATACAAATTTTCCCATCTAGCATATTTTCTGATGATATCTTAAAGAATGTTTTTGGTACATACATCAAAAGAGGGCGGGATATTTTACAACTGTAAACCATCCTTGCATAGCGGGGATGTAGTCCATTAATTCTCAGAGCTTGAGGCAAGGCTGACAATTCATAAGTGGTAAATCCAGAGAGTTATGAAGATATTAAATCTCACATCTGGTGAGAAAATGTGTTATTTCACTGGGTTGATTGATGGACATTTTCCCATTGCAGTGCAGTTTGGGAGTGCGTGCTGTTAATTGCTAGGGTTTTAGCAAAGCTCTGTAGTTCAATTCCAATTACTTTAGTTTTGAAAAACAGAACAGCTGGATGGTGAAATTGCCTGGAGCTGTCACAGAAGGAGGGCATGAGCCAGAAGCCTGACCTCCACAGTCCTGACTGGGATAATCTGCAGAGCTATTACTTAGTGCAACTGGAGGCTCCCGGCACAGGAGGTTCTTTTGCTTTGCGCATGTCTGGATTGGGAGCACGCTTGTTTTCTGACCATCCACATGATCATCTCTCACTGGCCAACTGCCTCTTAACATTACACGTTTGCCTCTGTCTTCACAGGGGAGAGACAAGAAAGCTGCATCTCATCAGCACATCATGGTCTCCTAGTTGCAAGGCTTCAGAGACCTAGGGTTACAAACTGCTTTCAAGGTGACCTTTTAGTGCCTCTCTATGTGGGGTGATTATGTTTCCATACAGTCTCTTGGTCCACTGAGTGGACCAAAGCTAGAAAGAGTACTCCTGTTCATCGTTTTGAATTTCTATGGAAGGCTAGAAGGAAACATTCCAAGTAGTAGTGCTATTCCATAAATCTATCTATCCAAGTTCACTGACAGGTTGGACAATCATAAAACATATGGGTCTTTTTCCTCTTTGAACAGTAGGTCCTTTTCATGTAAGTTTTAGATGGAGAAAAATATTCAAACCATACTTATGTTTAATTCACTACTTCCTATACAGAAACCATTTTTCCCTTTGGAACTTTAGTATTTCATGATGCATGACTAAATAGCTTTTTTTTTTTTTGAGGCTGAGGATATGACTCAAGAGTTAAAAGTATTTTTTTTTTTTTGCTTTGCAAAGCAGGAGGAGCTGGTTTTGAATCCCTAGTTTCCATGTTATGAGTCAAGCATGGTTACTCCTGCTGGTAACCATGGTATTTGGGGTTACAGAACAGGAGATCCTAAGAGCTTGTCAGCCCTCCAGCCTAGGCAAATGGCTAGCTTTGTGTTTTAGTTCAGTAAAAGACCTAGTCTAAAGGTCACAAGTTGAAGAACAGAGAAAGATATCCAAGATTCTACTCTGGTTTGTAGATTTGCATAGATGGCTGCTCATACATGTATACTCACATGCATGTGCCACATGCACACACATATAGCACACATACACACATACAAATAGCCTACCATGCATAAAATATATTTTGTTATTTTACATTATGCTGTAGTATAGTTTATTAAAGTTGAGTTCACTAAGACCCAACATTAATATGTTATTATAAACCCGAGATATTAAAAAAAATTGGTTTTACCCAATTAGACAAGATGGATGAAGCAAAGAAGTGCAGGCCGACAGGAGCCGGATGTATATCGCTCCTGAGAGACACAGCCAGAATACAGCAAATACAGAGGCGAATGCCAGCAGCAAACCACTGAACTGAGAATAGGACCCCCGTTGAAGGAATCAGAAAAAGAACTCGAAGAGCTTGAAGGGGCTCGAGACCTCTTATGAACAACAATGCCAAGCAACCAGAGCTTCCAGGGACTAAGCCACTACCTAAAGACTATACATGGACTGACCCTGGACTCTGACCTCATAGGTAGCAATGAATATCCTAGTAAGAGCACCAGTGGAAGGGGAAGCCCTGGGTCCTGCTAAGACTGAACCCCCAGTGAATGTGACTGTTGGGGGGAGGGCGGCAATGGGGGGAAGGTTGGGAGGGGAATACCCATAAGGAAGGGGAGGAAGAGGGGGGAGGGGGATTTTTGCCCGGAAACCGGGAAAGGGAATAACACTCGAAATGTATATAAGAAATACTCAAGTTAATAAAAAAAAACAAATATTAAAAAAAAAAAAAACAAAAAAAAATTGGTTTTAAAAATTTATGTATTTTACTCAGGCATGGTACCATATTTCTGCAATTCCATCATTGGGGCGGGGGGCTGAGTTAGGAAGATGACAAAACATAGGCCATCTTGGAATATCTAAAAAAATTTCTGCATTTTATTGGCTGTGAGTAACAGAGTCAGTTAGCCTGGTAACTGGTGCCCATTGAGTGTACCAGCAAGCAAGCAGGATACCTTCCAGAATTCTGATGCAATCTCTAAACACTGAGCTATGAAGTAAATTTCAGAACATCAGTGCCATGAAATTAAGACTTTCAGCTCACTGTGGAGAGGAAAATGGAAGCTATAGGTTCAGAATTCCCCAAACTCCACACAACATTCCGTCTGTGTGCGTTCTCTATAATAAACTCACTGTGACTATAAAGTCACTCTGAGTCCTGAGTCTTAACAAACCGTTCATTAGAACCACAGCTTTCTGAACCAATGAGTGACAAGTGCTCTTAGAAGTTAAAATGTTTAACAACTGATTGTTCTTGCTAACTAAATGCTGAGGAAATGAGCTTAAACTCTCACAAGATACTAAAAGTTGTTTAACCTACTCTACCCTATCAGACCTGTTATTTGAATTTGGGGAATTAAATAGTAGATTAAGTTTTGACATCCTGATGTCAACGTTCATGCTTATATTTATGGTCTAGCAAGTTTGTTAAAGTAAATTTAAGGCAAGCGTGTGTGTGTGTGTGTGTGTGTGTGTGTGTGTGTGTGTGTGTGTGTGTGTGTGTGTCTGATAGGTATGTATACACGTGATTCAGGTACTCCAGTGTGTATGGAGGTCAGAGACTGACATCAGGTCCCCCACCACCACTATCACCTTACCTCCTCCTTATCTTTTGAACAAGATGTCTCAGTCTGGAGCTCACGAATTCAGCAAGACTACATAAGCTAGAAGCTCTAGGAATCCTTCTGTGTCCACCATCCCAATGTAAGTTTGGGTTTTTTTTTTTTTTTTGCTTTTGTTTTTTTAATATCTGGGAATCTGAACTCAGAGCCTCATGCTTGTATGGCAAGCACTTGAGCCATCTCCCCATTCCCTACTTTTTTTTTTTTTGGTTCTTTTTTATCGGAGCTGGGGACCGAACCCAGGGCCTTGAGCTTCCTAGGTAAGCACTCTACCACTGAGCTAAATCCCCAGCCCCCCCATTCCCTACTTTTAAGATGTGACTTTATGATTAATAGCAAGCCAATAGAAAAGGACAGGGAAAACAAGAACACTGGACAAAGAAAAGAAAACCTCATATATGATGATATTTCTAGCAGCTCAAGAAAATTATCTATGGGAAAATAAAATCCTTATTTTTCTCCTCTGGTGAAATATTAGTATTTCTTAAAACATGAATTTCCTCTTCTTCCTCTTACATTTATGATTTTGTCAATGTTAAAGAATCCCCTTTACATTGATTATCTTAGGGTTCTCACTGGAGAGATAGCTTAGTTTGCAAAGTGCTCACCATAAGCAAGTATAAGGAGGTCAGTTAGAAATCCTAAGCACCCTGACAAAATACTGGGTGCCATGGCATGTGCTTGTTGTCCTAGCAAAGAAGACAGCAGGACATAGACGCTTGCATCGCCTTTTGATGTTTTCTACTCTACAGGTCTACAACACTGCCGGAGGTCCATCTGCTCAAGAATCTTGTGGTATTGTCTCATAGAATCCACAGCTCTCCCTTAACACCCAAAGCAAAGCCACTGTTCTGGAGTGAATAGGAAGCATCCACCCCAAGGCTTTTGTAGTGAAGGCTTGCTTGTCATTGTAGTGCTCAGAGGTCAGATTTTAGGGTAATGGCAACTGTGATTGTGACAGCTTTAATCTAAGCAATGATCATCCCATTGCTTAATACATCTTTTGATGCTGTCTTTGAGAAGTAGGGGTGGGGGAAGGTCTCTGTGTGCATCTTGACGTGAGCTTTCATTAGAGTTCTTTTCTCCCTCCTCTACTCCATATTTCCATCTCCTTCTTCTTCACCTCCATCTCCATCCCTATCACTGTCTACATTTCTTTCTCTCTCTTTCTCTCTCTCTCTCTCTCTCTCTCTCTCTCTCTCTCTCTCTCTCTCTCTCTCTCTCTCTCTCTCCTCTGACTACCATCTGGTGAATAGCTCCTTTCTGTTGAAATTTTGCTGCTGGCCACAGGCCTAAAATCAATGGATCTACTAGATCCTAGGCAGAGATCTCTGAAGCAACACCTGCCTCATTTCAGTTGTTTATCTTAAATATTGTGTCTCACGAGACCAATCTCGCTAACACTGTTATAGAGATGTCTACTCAACATGCATGAAAATCCATGGCTCTAGAGCTTTATATTAATGACCAGCTAATTTAGGAATTATGAAAACTCCTTTGTATTGTGGTTGGTACTCACCTCCCAGCTGTTGTTACTAGTTGAGAGGATCCAAAAATTACCTTAAGACAGATAGAAAAGATTCACACAGGAATTTACCTCATTTCAATGAGTAGGACAGTGATTTATATCCACACAGACAGTGAAATACGTGGTTCCCCAAGAGAAACTACTGGGTAAGCAGGACCCATCCAACCCTGTGTGTTATTTTAGGTCTATGTTCCCAAGTATTTTCTTCCTTTTTTATTTTTACCTGACCATTCAAGCCAAAGAAAACATGTTCTTGGTTATAGTATTGAGCACACCAGTCTCATAAGGTCTCCACTGAAGCCTTCCTTGCACAGCAAATAGAAGGACAATTTTGCTTGGGAGTCTCAGATGGGACAGAGTGGGATCCCATGAGCTATAGGACTTTGAATAATAACTATTTTTGACATACTTAGCTATTCTGAGGGAAAAAAAGCAAAAGCAATTAAAAAGGTTACTCCAGAGAGATCTGGTCTATTACTTGTAGTTTGAGGCATTTCTGTCTGCTTGTAACCTACTCTTAAGGTATGGTGTGTGCTGTATTTTGGGACACATGGGTGGGGAGGGAGGGAGTTTGGAGGCAGTAGGGCTCTTCAGATTGGCTGCTGGCTAAAATATATGTGAAGTTTATGGTGTTCAAATATAGATTGAAAGTGGGAGGGGGATAAAAAATGGCCCCAACGAAACCTTTCCTAAGCGTAGTTCAATGTAGAAACTTTCAAAACAGACCACTTACCAGTACAGTGTGATCTTCCAATAGAGGACCAGCCTAAACTTCTTTCTCTTCTCTAGTATATAAAATTCATTTTTTTTCTAAAGCGCATTTTCTTTCATTTCAAAATTAGATACTATAAATATTAATTATATTTTGGTGTCAAAGAGATTTATGTTTTGAACACTTCTTTTAAGCCTGTCATAAAACTCTATTTGATCTTTGGGTAACAATTTAACTGGATTTGTGCGTGCGTGCACACATGTTTGTGTGTGTGTGTGTGTGTGTGTGTGTGTGTGTGTGTGAATCTTCTTGCCTTATACCCCAGGTTTCCAACACTAGGTTTGTAGCCTTTCAGGTCATGTAGCCTTTATAGCCTCAGGTGATTAAATTTCTTTCAACAAAAGACAATGCTTATTCACTCATTCCATCTCTTTCATGGGGCTTTGGGTGTTAACTTAGATAATTAAGTTTACTGTATAAACTAAAGAGTATTATAACAACATAAGACATTATCAGTATTATTTCCATTTTTATGAAGAATTTTACAGTCTTTTAATTCCATGCCATTGTTGTAAGGAATCGGGGGAGATCTCTAAACCTAACTGAGAACAATCTACAGTAAAGAATGATTGAGTATGTGAATCCACTGTGAATTTCGTCTAGAAGTTTCTCCCCCTCCCCTGTCTTGTGGAGGAGCCTCTTTGTGTGTTTATGTAGTTTAGATAGCTTTTAATTTGTTTCTTTTTACTTGCTCTCAGCTATCACAGCTACCAGCCCTGTGGGAAGCTTTCTTTGTCTTATGATCCATTTTTAAGTGAGATAGTGAAACTGTTTTAGTTTAATGCATTTTTTTCCTTCATGTCTCCTGTAAGTGGCATTTTTGAACAATTTCCGATTTATTCTGTTATCATGGCATTTTAAAAAGATTACCCTTAGGCATTATGATGGTTTTAGAATAAATCTAGCTAAAAATTTTCATCCTCAGTGTAAAACAGAAAGCTCCTGGATGTCTGTAAATACAGTCCATCTTTCTGAGACCTTGCTGTTTGGAAGCAAGATTGTCCCCTGAGGATATTGAACAGCAGTGATTCATGGCATCTATTTGTCACTGTGTATTTCTAACACAATCTACAATCATCAATTTATTTAACCACCCGACCTGCCCAGGACTAAGAAGCAAATGTGACTACGCTAAGACGCAAGCTAGTGTGAGCACCCAAGATTGCTTTCTATGCCATTAATACTACCCCACCTGTTTTGATTAAAAGTCACCTTCGGAAGAAAAAAGGCTAAGGTAAGCTCTTCCTAGCACTCCTTGTCCTTCATTTACTCTTAGTGGAGTGGCCTGTCACTGATTTGGTGGGACCGTGCATAACCCTGTTCCTTAGTTGCAGTTTGCTAGAGTAAATACAATGACAAAGCTGCTGTAGAAAGATCCCTTTAGGCCCCTCTCTGTACTCTCCCTCTAAGGTCCAATTCTGATGCTACTTTATAGCTGGAAGAGGTCCTATCAAACTTCCCTTCTTTCTACCTCTGATTTACTCAATCTATTTCTCTGGCAGTATCTCAGTCAGTTCCTTACATGCTTCTGCTATGGCTTTTACCACAGGTTTAGTTTAGCTGAAAGCCTAGGACTGAGACACATCACATCTAGATTTCACATCAGACTTGCTCACCTGTCTGCCATCATTCCCCAGCACAGTGGTTGAGGGGGTAGGAACTCAAAGCTTCCAGGCATCTCCCACTAGGCAGAATATAGGTGCTCTGGGAGGCCTTTACCTAGCCACCTTTTGCTCTGTGTGAAGATAAAAGATGGGACCCCCCAATCAAATGGATTTTAGTGCTCTGCTCACCTCTCAAAAAGACAAAATGGAATTTTGAAATAAGAGATAAGAAGCAGTAAGAATTCCCACCCTCACCCCAAAGAATCATCATCATCACACGGTCAACCACAACTCATCTGACTAATAGCAGCCATCACTGGTGAGTGTCTCCTTCATTGTTACCATAGCCATTGTCATCTTAGAAGTTTTTCAGTGTGCCTGGCATTGCTCCTGATGTCTTGCCAGTCAACACAGTGCTTGACATAGACATTCAATGGGAATCATCATTGTTGTTCATCAGGTAATAAAAGGTCAAGTTCCAAAAGACTAAGACAATATCCCAAGTTGGAATAGCTGGTGAGCTAGGCTACCTGGAGATAAGCTGGACATGTGGACTTTATTTATTTTTGTGCTACCCAGTACCACTTGGTACCATCTCAGCATCACTTGCTTCTTGGAATACCTGCTGATTGTGTCAGCTCCTTTTTCTTCTCTGTCTAGGAAGCTGGGAGTGAAGAGAAGCCCAGAGGCTACATTCAGTGGAACGTTTTAGTTCTGTGGCTGCTCACAACCCCATGTCCTCTAAAAGGGCCTCCTATAGAAGGTGACACTGTTAATGGCAAATGGAGCTCTGATCACAGGAGGGATGGGGACAGGAGCTGAGGCCATTATTCTCTACTCTAAGATGTCTAAAGCAAACCATGTCGGCTTTTATGTTTTCATACCTTACTTTGAGGCCTGTACCTTGAAGGCTACCTTTCTTCTCGGGTCCCCAAAAATGGTTTTTATTCTCAAAATTATAAAAGGCGATATGATTAGTGCATGCTCATGCTGTTTAAAGGCACAAAACCTTTTGAAACTCTTGAGTACAATTACACGGGGTGTGTTTAATTTTAAAAAAGCAGATTGAACTCTATTACTTCAGATTAGGGTTGTAGCATGTTCCTTAGTGTATTAGAGCATGTGGGGACTCAATGCAGCGTTAGCTAGAACCATTTAAGATTACTTGACAGGACATAGAGTCATTTGTAATTTGCATCAATCAAGGAAATCAATTAAATTAGCTAAGGTTTATTGTTCTCCAAAGACTTGTATGCTAGACTTGTATGCTACCTGGCGTGATACCAGCAAAGACTGGCTCACTTCACTGAAAAGCTTCCTTCCATCTTATGACCCAGTCACATTGTCCTACAATTACTACAGAGGGTAGCCAATTGGGAAAGGAAAGCTGGGTTTGTAACCTGAGGGATGGAAGTGTGTGTGTGTGTGTGTGTGTGTGTGTGTGTGTGTGTGTGTGTGTGTGTATGTGTGTGTGTGTGTGTGTGTGTGTATGTACGTGTATTTTAAGTGTATAGTATGTTTTTGGATATTCTAAAAGACTAAAATTACTTCTTCCTTTCTCATTATTTATTTATTTTTATGTGAACATGCAACATGTGTATATTGTATGGAGTGTGGTGTGTGAGTGTATGTGTGTGTGTGTGTGTAATGCATGTATATGAGGGTTCAGAGGCTTGTGTGCACATGTAGAGACTGAGTAAGGCTTCTGCTGTTCTCGATTGCTTCTGTCCTATTGCATTTCTCTGAATTTAAATCCACCAATGAACTCTCAAACTGAAATTATCTTCCTGACCTCCATGCCACCCAATGCTGGTATTGCAGGCATTCACAACATGTTCTCCTTTACACATGAGAGCTGGGAATTCAAAGTCAGGTTCTTAGGCTTACATAGTAAGTACCCTTACAGTTGAGTCATCCTCTCCTTCCTGCCTTTACTTTAACACATGCATGTTTATGTTTTACTTAATGGGCTTCATTTTAAGAGACTTTCATCGTCACAACAGAAATTTCCATATCGCCCCTCTTTCTTCACATGAATATCATCTCCCTTTACCCTCATCTCCCACCAGAGTGATACAGTTGTTATAATTGAAAAAAACTAATTAACTCACAATGTCACCCAAAGTTCGTCATTCACTCTTGCTGTTATATATTCTGTGGTTTGTGCAAATGCATGACCTATATCCACTATTATAGATCAAGAAGAATAGTTTCACTGCCCTAAAAGCCCTGTGAGGATCATTTTCATTCCTTAAGCCCTGTAACCCTAGCAACTTGCCTTTGCATTGGCTGTCACTTTGTGTGGTTTGGATAGTGTTGAGTAAATCTTAACCACTTTAGTATTTGAGGATAATAATTTGCTCATCTACTAATCCTATCTATCCTAAGTCTACTTTCTTCAAAATACATCACTGAGGATATACATTCTTGATATTGCCTTACAAACAGGTTCCTTTGATTGTGAAAGCCTGGCTGATTTGGGACATAGCAAAACAGAACTTTGGAAATGCTGGGCTTTCCGGGATCCACCATCAGTGATTTCAGTAACATAGATAATACTGGGCACAACAAAGTAGGACAAAGATAATGCAAAGCATTAAACCTGTTGCATGAACGTGTTAGAGCCTCAGATGCATGTGTTGAAATTAGAGTGTACAAGTAAATGTCATAAGCCTGTGGCATTTCCAGGAAAACTGTCCATACCATTAGATGAGCAAATTTTGAGCCTCAACAAATGTACAAGTCCTATGTAAAATGAAAATAATACTAATAAAGGGTTTTTTTCTGTGAAAATAATGCAAGTGAGTATCTTCAAGGTAATTCAGAGGAGAATGAGATAGAGTTTTCTTGATTGTATAGGGAAAATGTTATTTCTAAATTAATCAGGGATATGTCACAAAATGACCAGATTTAGAGTCAACAAAGTCAGTGACAAAGAGTATGAAAGTTAGGAATAATGACGAATGGAAAAACATGAAATAATATTTGCCATGACCATTAGATTCCAGGAGAAGAAAAATGCTCAAATGACTGCTTAGTGTTTGAGTTGTATGAGTGTTTCTTGAGAAAGAATAGACTTATGAATTAGCGGTAAGGATTGAGCCATTGTGTCTTACAGTGTATGCTGTAGTACATGTATTTGACAGATACCAGGATCAAGCCAAAGTGCAGACAACACACAATTCTGCAGTTGGAGAATCTTTCAAAACCTGGAAGAGAGCATCAGACCATTAAGAGGCTCCCTTTGCTGAGCTCTTGATTTGCAAATCCTTATCTCCGCTCTCATGAGCCCAATAGTTTCTGACTGAATCCCTCCAAACTGTTATCTCTTGTTCCAGCATCAAAACCCCTTTCTATGTTATTCCTTGTGACTTGAATCTCAGATATTGTTTTTTTTACCTTGTGTGACAGAAGCAAGTCTGAGAAGATATAAAGGACTGTCTTGGTCTCTGTCTCCTGACTCTCTGTCTCTCTCCCCTCTCTGTTTTAGGGTAAACAACCAGATATCATTCATCACAACCAATATTTAAATTGAGTTTATATTAAGCAAGCCAGCAACTGCCTGGAAATAAATACATCTCACAGTCCAACCCCAAAGGCATATTACATGGAATTTATAAATATAAAGAATGCATAAAAATTTCATCCTGGTTGTCAGTTGCATGGGAAAGCAAGCAAGCAGTTTAACAGAAGCCAAGAACATGTAGTTAGCTAGCTGGGACATTTTGTCCTTGAGTTTCTAGAACAGGGTTGGGTGCTTGGAACTTTTCAGGGCATGGGATAGAAAACAAAGATGGCATAAGCTGAGACAAAAGGAGAAACCTTTACCTTGTTACACTTTCCTGCTCTCTCCACCCTCCTCCCTCCTCTCTCCCCTACCTTTCTTTCTCTTCCTTCTCCATCCCCTCTCTCTTTTCATCTCCTTACATCCTTATATGTGCATAATAGCCTATCTTTCTGAATATATACAGACATACATGCATATAATATTTTCCCTAAGATTTCATGTGTAGAAGAGTACCAGGGAAGTAAATATCTTACCTATGTTCTTCCTGACATGGGAATGTAGTTCTTATTCTCATAATTCCCAACTATGGAAACTAAGAATATTTGACCCATCATTTATAATTTCTGACCAAACATTTAAAAAAATGTGTTCAGACACACACCACTTGCATCTAATACAAAAAACAAAACAAAACGGAAAAGAAACAAACAAAAAAAAACTAACAACATTTAGCAGACACTTATATACTCACAAATTTAAATAAAATTGGCTTAATCCTAAAATTCTCTTTAAAAAAATCAATAGTTTTAGAAATGGTCTAATTGTGTTAAGGCCAGTATACTACAGGTGTCAAAACATTTCAGGATAACTTTATATGACAAGAAGACAAAGATTTCATTTTTTTCAGAGATCTTTAGTGATTTGATTTTTAAACATTTATTTTATTATTTCCTTGAGAATTTCATAGTCAAGTTCTATAATTACATTATTTTTACCCTACCCTCTTCACACTACAAATGTTCTTTTGCTGCATAACTCTCTCTGAAATCCATGACTTCTTTTTTAAATATGTAACATGCCAAATCAATTTAGTATTGCTCATATGTATGTGAGTTTAGGAGTAACTGCTTGGGATTGGAACAGGGAGCTCACTACTGCATAAACAAAAGTGATTCTTCCTTAACAGCCGTTAACTGTCTACAGCCCTTTAGGTAGGCACTATTCCTTGTAAGAGTTCTGCCTTCACACTGGCATCTCAAGTTGATCTTTTCCAAGTACAGTTCTTTTTTAGAGGACTAGTTGTTCAGATTTCATTATTATTTATTATTATTGCTATTCCCTATTCTGTATGGAAGACACTATCCAACAGTGGATGCCCTGCTTCTCATCATACTTCCATCCCCCTTCTTCCACGATGTTCTCTGAACCTTAGATTTAGGGACTGTGTTATATATGTACCAACTAGGGATGATCACTCAAAAATATTTTGTTCCCTGGCCTTTGACCAGTTGTGGATTGCTGTGATGATATAAAGATGCGTCTTTGCTGAAGGATGAAAGCTACATTTATCTGTGGTGTGAGGATAGGTATTTAGCATAAAGTTGAGAATTATACTGGTTTAGGACAGCAGCAGCAATATGTTCTCCTCCGTGATCCATGACATCACCAGCCACAGGGGACTGACTAGGGTGATGGTAGTACCATGCATGAATTTCCTCTTGTGAAATGAGCTGGTCAGATGGCTGCTGTTTGCACCTGAGATATGTGTCACTGCTGGCTCTTGGTCAATGTGATTCATTGGCTTTACAGCAGTTTGGGACTTTTAATTACTTTTCTCCTTTGACAGATTGCAAAACATCTTCAGATTAAGATCTAATCCTCAGGAAGGTAGCTTCCAGATCAGTTCCAATTTGATTCCTCCAAGTCTTGCAGATGAAGTGTGCAGTATTTTCTACAATAGCAGTCTTACCTTTAAATCCTGGGAAACAACCAAGGCCAATTACAATACTCCATGTAACTTAAATTTGTTTAAATTATTTACACATGCGTACATGCACACACACACACACACACACACACACACACACACACACACACACACACACACACACACACATCCTCCATAAGACAAGGCTTCATAAGATATCCAGAACAATGGTAGTTATAATTTAGACAATCAAGAAATTAAACTAATTCAAAGGACATAGTCATTAATAAATAAAACCCTGCTATAAATTGATTATTTTTCATCTCCTACTTACTTTAAATAAAGTAGTGTTGTGTGGTATAGTGTCAGCCTGGGAGCTATTTACAATAGGACCAGTTTACTCAGGCTTCTAACCAAAAAGCACATGATTCGATGTTCTGAGCCTGTGGGCTATATGTCTATACAAAGTGTAGGCATGGGCAGTAGAATTATGAAGAATTTGTGCAATTCCTACTATGACATTATAGAAGAAACCCAACTCAACCCCTAAAATAACTAATTAAAAATACAAATAAAATTAATTAAATGCATAGATATTTTTCTGTAGTGACCTATTACTCAAATGAAAACATCCCCCTCCTCCCATTAGTTCACATAGTTGAGGATGATGTAAATGATTAAGTGTTTTCTGGAAATATGTCACATGGTTTTTATTGATGATGAGGCTTCCAATTTCCTTCATTCCTTCCATCCATCTTTCTTTCTTTCTTTCTTTCTTTCTTTCTTTCTTTCTTTCTTTCTTTCTTTCTAGCCAGCTCCTTTTGAGCATTGGTAGTTGAAAACACAACTACCTTTGCAGTGCCATGAATGGGAATACCATTGAGTGAATTTTCAGAAGTCTCCAGAATGCATTGCTGCTAATCTTCTGAGCCATTAGTGGTATTCATATGATAAAATGTTAATGTTTCTTTTCTAATTTAAGTGCATTTCTGAACATACCTCAAAGCCAAGGCATGCTGGGTTTAAATGAGGAAGGTGATTGGATTTGATTTTAATAGAACAGAGCATTGATGGAATTGAGATTGGCCTCATTATGACTCTCAGTCCCATACTAGATCCTTGCTTTCTGCATTAAAGAGCATATGGTAATAACTTTTTTTTAAAGCTTTACTGTTAAAGATTTAGTAGAAAGATTATCTAGAATACCTTTTTTATCAAATATCTTATTTAAATATGAGGAATTCTTTAAAGCATTAGCATTAAAAATTCACAGAGCCTACAAAATTAAAGATAGGAAAATCTATTAGGTTATCTTTCTTCTCCCAGAAAGGGATTACTTCAGAGGGAAGAACTATAAAAATGAAAATAATATGTGAGACGATGATAATATCAACAATGGGAGATGAGAGGGAAAGGATGCACAGTGTTAGCTGCAAAAGAAATCAGCTGAAATAAATGCATTCTTCTTTAAGCAATCCTGACCACATTCTATGTGCTATTTACATGTCAAAGAATCTATAATTATGTCATCCCTTATTCTTGTTTTGGTTTGGAGTTTTTTAACTCTTAAGTGGCCTTCAGATGTGTTCTGTTATAAATAAGCAGCAGAACTGGGCATATGATTGAAAATTCCCAATGTGAAGTATCATGTGGAACTGATTTAATAAGCTTGGCCTTTCTGGTTTTAATTTTCAGTATAGAAATCAGTTTAACCACACATATAGGCCATGTACATTTTGTTACATGCTATGCCCCCAAAATCGAAATGACATTGTGTTACGTATGTGTCAGAAAGAGATTATTGGCACATTTACAAATCAAGACTGTCTCTGATTTTATGTCTCATAACCAATGAGTATCATTATCTTGAGTGTAAAATTAGATAATTACCTTCAGAATTATCAGTTGTGACCAGGCGGCAGTATTTAACAATTTGATGCTGGGATGATATCCAATCTACAAATGTGTTAGGCTACATGCATAGCCACTCTGGCATGCACGTAACCCACAAAGAGCTGGTTGGACACGCCTGATTGAGTACCACTGATACTTCTCACTTGAAGTCTCCTTTGGGTAACTCTGTAACTATCAGAAGAAGACTTGCCCTTTAGAAGTCACGACCCTCACTCTGCTTCCTTTTAGTAGGCATCTGTGACTTTACTTCTTATGACAGGGCACTCTGTCATTTAGCAACAGTATGGGCAGTGCATTGTCTTACTGGAGCTGGTGATTCATGAATGCTTCTGCCTGGACACTCGGGTGGAATGCTAGCAGCTACAGATGGAATTTATGGCCCCAGTGAAGAAGCAACACTTACTAATTTGATTTTTGATGTACTATAACCATTCTAAACACTCAATAGATTTTAATGCTTGTTGCAGGAGTCAGAGCTGATGACCTCAGAAATGAAGCAGCTTTATCGACGAGGAGAGGGGGAAAATGGTACTTAACTCTGACAGTTATTTTAAGAGTGTTAATGTTCATAGCTGAACTTACTGCCTTATCATGTGCCAGGGGATATTTAGATGTCAGAAAGCAAAGAATGCTGTGAAGTTGTCTCCAGAAGTTGTCTTCCTTACTCTGACTCTTGTCAGTCACTTTTGACCACTCCACAGGTGGGTCTCTCTAAAATGCTCTTAGTTTGATGATCGCTTCTACATCTGGAATCAGCTAAAACCCAAGTCACTTCCTACTCCTCTGTGGGGTTTTCATCATAGCATTATTAGAAACAGGAAGACTCACCTTAAATCTCGGACATCCTTCGGATGTTGGCCCACATATAATGCTATAGAAGAAAGAAACTTTGTTTTTTGCCGCTTGCCATCACTCTCACTGGCGTGTAGCTCTATTTGTTGATGTGACCAGCACAAAGTTCAGCCTCCAGTATTTCAGAGTAGACTGGAGGCCAATAGCTCCCCAGCAAATCTTCAGGACCCCAGTGCCAAATGGGGACTACAGAGACATCCAACATCTAGATTGAACATCTACCAGCTTCCTGGCTTTTCCCCAGTGAGATGGCCACCACTGGACATTCATTTACTCTATTCTGTTCCTTTAGAAAACCCTGACTGGCACAGAAAGGTAAAGGGACCTCTCTGAATTTAGCACACTAAGGGAGGCAGAAATAGCGCTCAGAGGCAGGTCTCTGTGAGTGCTAAGCCCATCTTTGCCTGCCAGACTGTGCTTTCTGTTTCTGTACTGTGAATCTTGTCACTTACACTTAGTGGCATGGTCCATATGCCACTGAGCTAATGACTTATTTTTTTCCCTCTATGTGTTACACAGCATAAGTGTTATACAATCTGAAGTAGATTTCTCTCCCTGTATCATATGTGAGAGCAGATCCTCATTTGCATATTCATTTCTCTTAATGCCTTCTAAAAGGGGTTGTTGAATCATATTTCTTAACAGTAAAGCTGAAAATGTCATATCCACACTGATGGAACTAATTTCACAAGCAACCCAAAGGTAATATTTTATAAAATAATCCAGTTACTTTATCTAGTTTAAAATGCGATGTTCTGAAGTTTAGGCCGAACCTTAGCACAAAATTTACACTGTGATATTATAGATCGTTGCACTGAATGGAAAGTTCAGGTACACAGGAAATTCAAAGAGATACTAAGAGGGATGTGAAAGGAGCCACAACGAAGGAGTAGGGAGAGAGGAAGCAATAGCTGGGTGACTGTGTTTACGATAAATTATTATTTTTTTATTTAATCTTTCCTTTACAGTCCACACTTTATACTCTGCCTGGTCCACCCTCTGACTATTCCACATTCCATACCACCTCCCCCACCACTTTCTTCAAGAGGATGTCCCCATCCCCCCAACCCCTCAACCCACTAGACCTCCCCAGTCCCTGGGGCCTCCAGTCTCTGGAGGGCTGGGTGCATCTTCCCTGACTGAGTCCAGTCCCAGCAGTCCTCTGCTATAGGTTTGTTGGAGACCTCATATCAGCTGGTGTATACTCCTGGTTGGTGGCTCAGTTTCTGCGAGATCTCAGAGGTCCAGGTGAGTTGAGACTGCTGGTCTTCTTATAGGGCCGTCCTCCTCAGTTTCTTCCAGCTTTTCCCAAATTCAACCACAGGTATCAGCTGCTTCTGTTCATTGGTTGCATCTAGATGTGTGCATCTGACTCTTGAAACTGTTTGTTGGGTCTTTTGGATGGCAGCCATGATAGGCCCCTTTTTTCCTTCAGTTTTTGATCTTACCCATTCTGATTAGTATCAGGTAGAATCTCAGTTTGTTTTGATTTACATTTCTCTGATGACTAAGGACTTTGAACATTTCTTTAAGTGCTTCTCAGCCATTTGAGATTTTTCTGTTGTGAATTCTCTGTTTAGCTCTTTCCTGCAGTTTTTAAGGCATCAATTCTAGATGCTTCCTTCTTTGTCAAAGATCAAGTGTTTGTAAGAGTGTGGTTTTTTGGGGGGGTATTCAATTATACTTCATTGATCAACATGTCTGTATCTATACTAATACCATGCAGTTTTTATCACTATTGCTCTGTAGTATAGCTTAAGGTCAGGGGTGATGATTCCCCTGGCTGTTCTTTTATTGTTAAAAACTGTTTCACAAGAAGATCTTAGAAAATGGAGAGACCTCCCATGCTCATGGATTGACAGAATTAGCATAGTAAAACTGGCCATCCTGCCAAAAGCAATCTACAGATTAATTAAATCCCCATCAAAATCCCAACACAATTGTTCAAAGACATGGAAAGAACAATAAATTATTATATTCATATATGGAAGTGTCAGGATGAATCCCTTTATTTTGTGTTTAAAAAGCAGATAGAAAAATAAACAGTCACTAAGACTAATATAAACTGGGCTGGTGCAGAAGCATCAGTTGATTCATTTGAGCAGAAACCAAGTCCTAATAGCTACCCACAGTGTGATAGGCTAGCTTTCTAGTCACAAACATAGCTAAATAACAGAAGAAAGGAAGATTGGGGCTGGCAAGTGGCTTAGCAGGTAAAGGCACTTGTCACCAAGTCAGATGACCCAAGTTTGATGCCCAGGATCTACACGGTACAAGGAGTGAACCAGTTCCAGCAGGTTGTCTTTGACCTTCTGATATGTGCTATAGCAATATATGTGTGTGTTTGCATGTGCACACACATACACATGTGCATGCACACACAAACATACTTACAATACTCACACATGGCCACACATATTCATATGTATACTTATAGGTATACACTCACACACATGCTCACATACATGCTTATACACACTCACACACACATGCTCATGCATATACATACCCCCCAAAACACGTGCAAACGGAAACTCAAGCACATGTTTACACACATGCTGTCACATACATACTCACACATATGCACATATGTGTATGATCCTACACATACATGTGTTCAAATACACACATGTTCATATATACTCACACACATGGACACGTATACATTCACACACATACACTTATACATATTCAAGCACATACTAGTGTACCTCACATACTCATCCTCACATATACCCTCATACATACACAGATTTATAGGTTTGTTTGTTTTCAAATTCCCAATCTATTCATGTTTCATTTCAACAACGTGGGCCAAGTGTTGCCAGGCTGTGAGCACCTTCGATTGCCCCAGGAAGAACTGAACAGAATGCAGAAAAGGAAGGTGAATCAGCTAAACCAAATGAAGCATATTGATCATGAGGAATGTGGGGCAAGGCCACAGGACAAATCACTAAGCCCTGAAGCTTCAGTAAAAGAGTGCATCCGGGCCTCACTAGGAAGGGAAGTGGAAGTGCAGGCTGATGCACTAAATAAAACAGCCAACCTCAGATACGTGAGGTACACGCACCTTCATAGGGAAGGATTAACTTAAAGAAAGTTATCGTTATTACTGAGAGGATTGTGGATATTTTGCACTTTAGAGACCTCTAAAATGACTATGGTAGGATCAGAAACATAGCAGAATTCTTCTTTTCTTTGAAACAAGTCCATTTGCCTATATTTAACTTAATATGATTCTAATAAAGTTAAACCTTTGTGTTTGGTAAGATGCGATGATAGGAGTTTATTTCATGACCTACACATGTCCTCAGTTTCTAGTGTGTAAGCAATAACTTGGTTAACAAGACCAATTCTCTTACGGAACAAACAGATTCTGTCATAAAATACAAATTATTCTCAAACACTTGCCCTAGCAGCCTTTCCCTTCCTCCACAAGGGAAAGAACACTGTATTTACTTGTTTGCATTTTTTTTAGCCTCACAACAATGCCACATATTGGGGGCATTCTTTAGTCCCTCAAGCTTGTTAATGTAAAATTTTGTCTTTTCCTCTCACACTGATGATAAATTCTCATACATGGAGTGTCCCTTCAGAGTGAAAAACTTAGATATGATAAAAAAGAAAACCAAATAGTTGACACATTCAGACACACAAGCAACGTCAACATATTCTGACGGGAGAATTTCCTGACATGTGTATTTTATGTTGGGGATAACAATACTTAGCAATGTCAAGAGAGGGCAGGAAACTGTCTACACCAGTTTTAGAGTTGATTTATTGTCATATTTTATTTATTTTCCTAATTTTTTGAGAATTCCATATATGAATACTGTATTATATCACCCCATATGTTGCCTCTTGAAACTCTTCCCAAGTCCCTCCCACTCACCCTCAATTTCATGACATATTCAGATACTCGTGTGTGTGTGTGTGTGTGTGTGTGTGTGTGTGAATGTGTTTGTGTCTATAAAACCACTTAAGATTGGATAATCTACCAGGGGGCCTGTGTCTGGAGAAAACTGTTTCTCCCTCCTTCAACAGTCATGAATTGCTGGAGCTTTTCATTTACTGGTGGTGCTTGTGAGGTGTTCCCAGTTCCCATCCACACTGGAATGCCAACTCTGCCGTCCATGTGCCTGTCTTGTTTAGACAACCTCACTGTTCAGATTTCGTGTGTGTAGATTCTCTTTAAAATAGAGAACTCTATCTGGCAGCAGATAAACTGGTCCTCTGGTTCTCAATATTTTAGCCCACTCTGCTGCAACATTACCTAAGTCTTACGTGGATAAGTTGCATTATAAATGTATTGGCTGGGGATAGAAACTCCATAGAAATTTAGGCAAATGAAGGTCAATTGCAAAATATGTCACTCTTTGCATTTTTTTGACCATGGAGTCCTTGGATGATGTGCGTATCTACAGATCATCCTGGTTCATCTGTAGAGGGCCTAGACATAAGAGGCACAAGCATATTTGTTTTCGCTGTACTGACAATAAGTAGCCTCTCAAGGAAAGCCTGATGTCTGGAAGGGTGAGGCATACTTGTTCTTTTCTTGACTTGTACCATGCTCAGAAATCCAGGAGACAGTGCTCATAGCCCCTTTACATATCCAGCCACATGGTCAGCTGGAGCCTGGGGAAAATGTATGCATAGGGTTTAAGAGAACCAATTTATGCTGAAAACTTAAGGATTGTCTTAGAGCCATCTCGAAGCTATTGCAAATTGCAGTTAGATGTCACTGAATGGAGTGATGTTCTGTACACAATGTCAAAACATTGTGGTCCTCTAATGCCAGTATTGAAAAGGGTTAGCCATTAATGGATTGTAAGATTGTGTGTAGATGTGTCCTTTTTAAAACATGTATTTGAATTTTAAAAGGGAGATAAATGCCCAGTTTGAAACATCATTAATTAAAATATTTTGAAGGATAAAAATTTTTAAATGCCCTCTGCTAACCATTATTCGCCTTGGACAGGACCTGATCTCAACTATTTACAGGTGTTTTTGCGCATATATCTGTTTTTTCAAATAAAACGGTTTCCTTTTTGAGATTTAATTTCTCTTTTATGTGCATACAAATATATGTAGGGAGCATGTCTGTTTACGTGTGTGTGTGTGTGTGTGTGTGTGTGTGTGTGTGTGTGTGCTGGCATAGATTTGCAGGGGCATACACCTGTGTGTTCACATACAGAGGGCAGACATTGACATGTGTGTATTTGTCCATTGCTTGTCATCTTGTTTGATCAGGATGTATCATGGTGAACATGGGGCACTACTTCTACTAAATTGGCTGTCCAGAATGTTCCTGGATTCCCCTGTCTCCATCCTTCCCCCAGCACTTGTTTACAGGCATGAGTCAACACACTCAACTTCCATGAGGTTGCAAACACTGTGCCCTGTCAGCCATATCCAAAGCCCCAGAACTGTCATGTAGCTATGTCCTTCCTTTATGTTGTAAATTATAAGGCTTTGGCTTCTTCATGTCTATCTCAGTTCATGTTTTACTCATAGCTTCTTTTTCCATCATCCTACAACTCATTCATGTCAGATTTTTTAAAATCAAATTTGTGTTCACTATTTATGTGATCATATAAATATTGATCACCTATAAACAGTTTTGTCTATATGGCTGCATTCCTTTTCTATTTTTGTGGAGTCAGTAATTGATCGATTTTTCTTTCTTGTTTACTTTCCCCTCGGACGTTTGATTCAGTTGAAAACTTTCAGAGAGAAATTATCTCAACAAGGTCAAACCCATCAAGGAATCTAATGGATGTTCTCCCTTATGGACCATTCCCAAGGACCAATCAGCTACTTGTGCCCAGAGTTTTGCTTTCTTCTCATTGTGCAAAGGAATATATCTTTATCTTGTTTTCATTCCAGGGGACTTCTGCCACTCTCATAGTGGGTCTTCTCTTTTCTTTAGCACATGCCTAGTTTATCTCTTATGGGTAACAGCTTTCTTTAGCTTCTTGAAATCGTGTTGACTATGTGGCTGTTTGTAGAATTCTAGAAGGCCAACTCCATTCTTCTCTCATCCAAGTTCTGTCACAACCATTTAGTAGCCCTCAGACCATCATCTCCCTAGCGTGATCCAGAAGGAATTTTCTTTTTGCTTCCTTGTACTACAGCTCACTTGCTTTTTTTTTTTTTTTTTGGTTCTTTTTTTTGGGAGCTGGGGACCGAACCCAGGGCCTTGCGCTTCCTAGGTAAGCGCTCTACTACTGAGCTAAATCCCCAGCCCCTCACTTGCTTTTATTAAATTAGCATTCCATGCTTTTGAAACTATCTACATTTTGGTCATACATAATCCAAGAACTATTTCCTTTTCCTAGATCTCATTGGTAATCTACAGCACATTTATGGGCAGCAAAATCTGACCAGTATTTTTAGATTTCACAGTTTTTCTCTGTGCATAGTCTCCTATAGTTTCTCAGTGTTGTGACCTGATGTAAGAAGGTTTGTCGTTGTTTGTCCTGTACATTTGGCTGATTCTTTTGATCCAGAATGCATGCTCTTTGTGGTTTATCATTTACTGGATCACCCGGACCTGATCTTCTCTTTCTGGAGCATTTATGAATCAGGGCTGTTGCTCCGAGGAGAATTATCTCATACAAAGGTGCTATTTTCCATCCCACCGTTTCATGCTATTTCATTTCTTCAATTTCTTCAGCTCTTTACTGCATTTTGATTCAAACCTTTTATTTTAATTTATAAGAACTATAGCTGGTTTGTAAAGATTTCTGTTTATACCCTTCTGCTTAAATTATATAGGTGCATATTTGCAATATTTTTACATTGATGATACACATAGAAAAATATGTAGTATTGACTTAGTTGGGGGGTGGTTCTTGTACATTTCTTGTGTGTGTGTGTGCGTGTGTGTGTGTGTGTGTGTGTGTGTGTGTGTGTGTAGTATACATGCCTGAACATTCCCTGGGAGACCAGAAGCAGGCATTGGCACCCAGAGCTCAAGTTGTATGGGTGTTAGGAATGAACCTGGTCGTCTGACAGCAGAATCTGTACTTACCCACCAAGTTACCTCTCTACACCTTGTTTAGTTCTATCCTCTTAAACCATAGGTTTTCCTTCAAGGTCTTTTTCCCAGAGTTCTCTTGCTGATTACTCCAGTGCCTCTTTCACTTTAGGAACATCCCTCTAATATCATCCGGGGCTATTCATTTATAATTGGGGAACAGAGCATAAGGAATGGCTCCTTGTGGATGGCATTTGGTGTGGTGGGAGAGGTAGTCTTCAGGTGGAGAACAGAGGTGGCTTGCTTCTGTCTTTGTCTGGGGAGAAGATATCTAAACCTCAATTAGAATCTGAAAGTCTTCTTGGACCACTTATTTTCTCCAAGAAAAAAAAATCCCTCATTGTCTTCCACTTGGAGCATATGTTTAACCCCTGCTGTCTTCCCACGAGGAACCCCTGGTGTCTTCCTGTGTGGAGTATATGTTTAGCCCCTTTGCGGTGTGCTTCTTCATTCTTCTTAGCTCATGCCCTTGAACATTTCCAGAAAGCAAACTTCAAGCGAGAAGCGAGTAGCTCGCTGTCTGTGCAGCCCCTGAGTTCTCTGAGTGAGCTCCCTTCCAGTGACTGAGAAGGGATTGTCCTGTTCTCTGCCTCCCATGGCTCCCTATGTTTCAGAGTTACCCAGAAATGTAAAATTTTAAATCTGGCAAAGACTTGCTTAAGAACTTACCTGTTTATTCTTGGGAAATTCCACTGCCTCTGCCCAAGAAGTAGTTCTTGGTTGGCTACTTCAATGGCTTCTTCTCCATGGATTTCCTCCTTCCCAACTGTGGCTGTTACCTTTCCTTCCTGACATCTCATCTACTATTCTGTGCAGACTAGTATGCATGTGAGCCCTTTGCTTTCATTTTAGTGAGATTTTGGGAAGGGATGGAACAAAGATTATCAAGGATTCTTTTCATTCCTATGAAGAAATTGGTCACTGCAAGCTTTTCAAATGTAAAATGTAACCTGTAGTAAATAACGAGGGATTAATTTATTATCAGCTCTGACCTTTGGTTGACAGTAATTTACCTGTGGATATTATTTTCCTAAGTTCCCAAGTCTCTAAAATCATTTGCCATTTATTTTTATAACCCAAGAAGTAAACAGCCTGAGATGACAGTAGTTGATGTGTGCACTATTGCTTTGGAACATTCTGGTTTAGATAATGTTCTTCAGTTTGCTTTATCTGCTCCATAATAAGATGTTTTAATGCACATCTGATTCCCTATCAACCTCACAGACATTTGTGTTTAATGCTTTGTTTTCTTTATCTGATTTAGCTTATGAAATATTCCCTTTACTAGCGATTAGAAAGAGTGTATTACTTATTTTCTGAATCAATAAGATTTTATGCATGTAAATATTATATTTCAGTTATATGCTTGGGATACTTTTGTCTACATGCTTGAATCATTCTCTCTAGTAATGTAAATTGTCAACCAAAATATAGTACTTTCTTCTGCAGATAAAATGTATTAAGGGTCCCTTCCTTTTAAATAATGGATGAATTATAAATCTGTGCTTATAACTTTATGATGCCTTCAAGTAGGCAACATTGTCAGTGGAAGAATTATGGAGCAAGTTTGTTTTTATGCCACTAATAAAATGAAATAGTGTTAGGTAAGAATACATTAAAATGATCGTTAAAAAGGAAGCTCTTCGATGCTGTTCAAATTTAAACAAAAGGCTCTATTTACCCAGCACACCCCAGGAGCAACTGTTCCAGATGAAGTCTCTATTGAAGTTGACAAATAAAAGATGGCACTGATATTCGTAAATAAAGTAAACTAGTGAAAATGAGGTCCCACCACAGCGACCACTTTGGCAATGTTTTTACCCAGCACATTGTGGCTTTATCTAGACTTAATGGGTGATTTGATTATTACTTGAGAAACAGTATGCTAGGGATGGATGGTGGCTAAGCTAAGGTGTTTCTTCGTTTTTCCTGATTTGACCTGGCTTAATGCTGGCCTCACTGGAGGAACCTTGACCTTAGTAAATTCTTGATGACAGTGTGCTGGACTCAACATTGTTTCTTTATATCCATAGCCTGATTCCCGTATCCTATACATATTGTGTCACCTGTCGTGGCAAAAGGGACTCTACTAGTGTATTTAAATTAAGCACTGAACACAAGAAAATTACCCCAAAGTATCAAAATGCAATCAATGATACATCACAGGTACCCTTAAAGCTGATTAAAGATGAAGGAGGGAGACAACAGAATACAGTATGGTGGTGGCAGAGACACAGATAGGGAAGACAGAACTTCTGGCTTAAAACATGCAGAGGTGATCTCTCAGCCAAAGAATGCAAGGAGCACTTGCTTCTCTAGAAGCCAACAGCAAGAGAGAAGAATCGATCCTAGCATCCCAGAGTGACTACCGTCTTTTCTAATCTTTGATATTAGCTCATTGAAGCAGTTTTCAGATCTCTGGATTCCAAAACTGTGGGAGATTAAGTTCATATTTAGTGAAGTTTGTTAAAGCAGAAAAAGGGAAACTAATACATCCAGCATCATCTGCAAGATGCATCCAGCCCACTGCAAGATTACACAAAACCAGAGTTAGAAAGGGAAAGACATGGGCCATGTGTATTATTATCCATAAACAAGATCCATGCTGAGGGAAGATTCTGATAGATCACCTCCAATGTTCCTGCAGTCACTGTGTTCATAAAAAGGCATCTGTGGAGATTTTAGGTAGAAAATCCAGTGAAATGATTTATAAAATTATCAAAGGTAGTCCCGCTTGGAAATATCCCCAATATCATTAATTTTGTATTAATTCCTCTTAGAATTTTTCTTTCTATTTCATGTCCTTGAGAGGAAAATGAAGTAGCCTAGATGGAACAATAATTATAGAGAAAATTCAGGCTAATGTGTATACTGATTTTTTTTAAGAAGTGGCTTTGACACTTTTCTTTGTTCAAGTCTTTGTGTAAGGAAATGGAAAGTAAGTATATAGGCCTTATGAAGGTTAATGGGTGAAAAGTTGAACTGTAAAACATTTTATATGTTTGACACTTCAAACATTTGATTCATACCAACTGCATACAAGAGACCACGGCCAGCACAGCAATCAGCCAGCCTTTTGAATATGACACTAATCTCCGATTGCATCATCATCTCTTTGTATATGATGAAGCACACAAAAATGTGCTTGCTTCATGGAGAAGCCATTCATACTTAGCACTGTTCTGTACCAGGGCTTTTCTCTGTTGACAGGCCTTTTGATTCTTGCTGCTGCTGCTGCTGCTGCTGCTGCTGCTGCTGCTGCTGCTGCTGCTGCTGCTGTCTGGATACCTTCCAGGAGAAACAGACATGTGACTGCTCAGATAGGTCTGGGTAGTCCAAAAGGATGTCAGTTAAGTGTGCTTGTTTGCTGTGGTGCTCGGATTCGTTTCTACCCTATATCTCATTTTCCAATAGGTTAGATTAGGTCTCATCAAATGATGATGAAAACATGCCAGGAGGGTAAAAATACAGTCTGCAGGTCCCAGCAGGTCTCGAGAAGAAATACCTTACTACTTCTCACAGATGTTCTTGGTGAAATTGACCACAAGAACAGCCCATTTAGGAAGACTGGAGAAATAGGCTCCATCTCTCATTACGTTAGGCTGCAAAGGACGAGGCTGTGGGACGGCGCCACCCCTGAGGAGATGATATAATGTGTGTGTCTGGTGCACATGGGCATCTCAATTTGATTCCAGCTGTGACAGTAAAGGGTCTTAGTCTTTTGTATTCATTTTTAAGTCAATAATTACTAAATGTAGATAATAGCAGGGATTAAAGGAAAAACATAGAAAATGGGATTGGAAAAATACTTAAATATTTGAAGGAACATATAATGGATATTTGACTCTCTTGTTACTTACCCCACTTTATTTGAAATATGTAAATTGGATACAAAAGGCATACAATACAATTCTTTTAGAACATAGGCTATACCAAGATATTATATAAATCATCTCATAGGAAGATACGGAGAAACAGGTTAATTTGATGTGTGGTCCTATGTGGTTGTGAAAGAGAAGGATTCAGTCTATGATTTAGTAAAACAAGCCATGAAATTTGATGACAAAATAATGAAGTGATGTTTTAGGGGTGTGCACTTCACCTTGGGTGTGCTATGTGACACCTAAGATGCTGACAAATCCACTGAATCTCAAGTGCTCCCCATACTCAACTGTAGTTCTTTCAGAGTTACTGGGGATCTGTGGCCTGGAAAGTTCTCCTGCAAAGTTTAATGTGTGACATGGATTTCACTGTGAAAGGGTTGGAGATTTGGAGGAAGGGGTTGAAATATTTGTACCTGTGGTAAAGGAAAGTTTCTCGAAGGTAGAGAAACTATAACTTTCCTCTTTGATTTTGATAGGCAAAAGAATTGACACAATCTGGACAGGGCTTCTTATTAAGAAAAATAAAAGAGAACATCTGTGGAGAACAAAAGAGCACTGGCAACACATTATTGAGCTAATGTAAGTCATAACATCATTGTTAGGGAAATGGCTACATATAAAATAATGCTATAGGAAACTTCATTTAAATGCATTTATATTTTTCATTTAAAAGAAGAAAATCTATAATTAGGTTTCTGGTTTGTATTGTACTTTTCAATAACATTAAGTTACTCATAGCTAAAATTGAAAGTACATTGTTTGAAAATCAAGAAGGATTGTCAAAAGACTGAGGGTCTGTGACACCTCCTTACAGTCATTCTACCCCTAATTTCTCTACTTCAAGTATATTCTACCCCTTGGAGTTAGAAACATACATCTGATAATGGACAGAATATTTTCCAATTGCATGACTTGATCTAAGAGAGAGCCATTACCCTCTAGAGCTGGTAATGTACAAGGCTCTGGAGTAACATGGTATGGATATAAATATGGAATCGTATCTTGTTGCTAATATAACCTTGCATATTACAGAAAAACTCCTTTTTCAAGAGAATGTTTTATAACTGGCAAAACAGTACCTACTTATAAAGAACTAAAATAAAAAAGGTCAATCATTTTTTGACCCTCCTTAGTACCTAGTTAAAAAGAACATCATGGGGATGGGGAGATAACAGAGAGAGTAAGTGAACTTATTCATTCAGAGGACCTGGGTACAGTTCCCAGCACCAGCACTGCGTGGTCACTCACAACTACTTGTAACTCTAGTCCCAGAAGATCTGATGTCCTATGAGGGCTCAATAGACTTCTGTACACAAGTGGCACACATGAAGTTGTACAATACTGTGTATTTACTCATGTATTGTTCACACATCAATTAACTAATTAAGACACCTTTAAATAAGTAAATAATGAATTTTTAAAATGTAAAGATACCATAGTGATGGTTCAACACTTTCATGTAAATACTTGATTTCGTTTTGGTGAAGAATTGATTGTGGGCAGGACAGTAGCAAAGTATCTTATCTGAAGCACACAACTAATGTGTCAAATTAAGCATAACCATTAAGCTTTAAGCTGGCGTGAACTGTTTGCAGTTAGGGACAGGAGTTGATTTATTTCAGGGGAGCCTTCAGAATGTTTTAATGGCATCATCTCTGCATATCGAGATTGCTTCGACACAAATCAATATTAAGATAAAAATTCTCACCTCTGGAAAACATATAGGATTGAAAAATAAAATAAAATTATTCCTTTGATCCTGAAGTTAAATCTAGAGTATTTTGCCACAACAGCCACATTTTTTTTACTAAAGGATTTGCTGTCCTTTGAGGTGAGTTGAGTAGTATGTTTAATAGAGTGTGTAACTGGTTACATTTCACATGGTCACAGCTCCCCGTGTGACCTTAGCAAGGTGGAGGGAGTATATGGAAACTATATATGTGTGGTGGCCACCTGCTCCTCAGAAGGGCTAGATAAAACATTTGGGGAAATAATTTAGGAATCTAAAGCAAAGTTGAGGATCGGATGGGGTTGTCTTCATCTAAACTGAGCAGACACAAACAGCAAGGAGGACTGGGACTAGAGCCTAAGCGGGTGACTGTGTCCACACAGGTCTTTATCAGGAGTTAGACTGAAGTTAGGCAGTGAGAGGCATAGCCTGTATAGGTGCTCACTGGTTGCTGCTGCTGCTGCTGCTGCTGCTGCTGCTGCTGCTGCTGCTGCTGCTGCTGCTGCTGCTGCTGCAGACCTGAATTCCAGCCCGAGGACTTGCATGGTGAAAGAGAACTGTCACAAATTATCCTCTGACCTCCACACATGAGCATGCAAACAGATGCACATGCACACGCATATGTACACACACACACACACACACACACACACACACACACACACACATTCTTGTTCTGAACAAAATGTGATTGATTCATAGAGTAATGAGTGAACAGGAGAAAAAGGAGGCTCCAATTTCTAGAATGTATAAATGAATGAACTTTGTAAGTTTCTTTCTCTACTTCATTGCCAGAAGACATTACTAGGGTATATATATATATATATGAGGAGAGGCATTCTTACATAAATCTTTGGTATAAAGTGAAGTAGGTGACCAGCATTGGTTTTTTTTGGTACCTGTCCTACCTAAAAGTTGCCTTGCTACTCTTGCGTTCAAGGAAACAGAACAATGAACTGACTTCTGCACTCATGACAATTTGAGTTTTTTTTTTTTAAAAAAAAACAAGATTTAATAAAAGAATATTTTTTGAAAACCACCAAATGGTTCCTGTTATGAAAATCTGATTCTGGACAGCCGATATGAAACCTGATGGACTCCTTCTTAAAATAATTTAATCCTTTACCTTTGTTCTCCATTTTGATGGAGGAAGAACTGACTTTAAAGTTATTTGACTCTGAGTGTGGTTGTGTGTGTGAGGGAGGAGAGGGAGAGCGAGAGGGATTGGGGGGATAGGGAGAAAAGGCTGTCAACTATTTTTATATCGCTAAAATTTAGGATACTCCAGTGTACTCTTTAAAATTCACCCAGTAAAATTGAGTGTGTTTTTTGCTACCTCCTTGAAATCTCTTTATGCTTTCCACTTTTTTGTAACTATGTAGCATTTGGCACCTTGATCCAACAAGCTGGGAACCCAAGTGGTCACCCCAACCCCTCCTCCTCCACCAGGTACCGCTCATGTCCCATGACACAGTGCACTTTGATCCCTTCATGGACACAATCAGATTTAATGCACTTGATTGGCTTCTTCTAAGAATTGCCACAGCTTCCCAGTGGGCCACCATATCTATCTGTACTGCCCAAGCAAACACTATAAATTCCTGTCACCATATTCATAGTGTTTGGCTGTGTCTCCAGAAGCCACAAAGAAAACTTCTCCAGCTCTCTGTGCCAATCATTTCCTGTTTGTGTTCCGATGAGTTTGAACTTGTGGGGTCCCAAAACCTTCCCTTACTCATGGCCTCTGCATAACCCTCACCCTCTTTTCAAGTAGACATTGTATTACTGATCTGTATGGAAAACTGGTTTCCATGTTCTGTATCTCCTGCCGTTCTCTTCTATTCCATAAAATGTCTTAGTGTTGTTTTCCCAGAAGAGCTGTTGAGCAGTCCCTGTCCTTCCAGAAAATGCCATCCTGACACAACTTTCTACAATGGAATTAATGTTGGTGCAGAGCTACTTGGGAATTACAGCATAGTGAAATGTTTGGTCCATTCAGTGACCTGGTAAAACTACAAATTATTGTCCAAGGTTCTATCTTTCCAGGTAGTGGGCAGATCAGAGTATGAGCTTCTGGGAAGAGTTAGGAAGCAATGGTGGGAGGGAAGATGGGGGGGGGGGACCAAGGCAGAACAGAGTTTTCTATTTCAGGAAGCCACAGGAGCAAAACTGGGGAAGTATGGCAGAGAATTTACAGAGCCCTGAAGCTCAGAGCTAGCCGTCAAAAGTCAAAAAGCAAGTTGCAACATGAGTTGAAGGGTAGATGGCTGTGTGCATATCAATAGTAAGACACCATGCATGATAGTGTGTGCAAATTGTCCCAGTACTTAGAAGGCTGAGGCAGGAGGATCATCCGTTCAAGGCTACCCTGGGCTATGTAGTAAAATATTGTAGCTGAGCAAAAAGATAGATAAAAATAAAATCAAATAGGAGAAGAGGGGACATGGAGCAAGGAGGTTTCATGAGCCACTGTTAATGTCCTAGGCTGTTAATTCAATTTCCAAGATACAGAGAGGTAGGAACCTTGGGCAAGGTAAAGCTGCCTGTGTCACTAGTTTTCCTAAGTCCTCATGTTGTATTTTCAAATGCAGACTGAAAGGATGGCCAGCTAATTCTGTTTTGCCATCTTTAAATGGTCATGGCCATCTCTAAAGGGTCTAGAGTAGGACCCATTACTGTTATCTGTCAGTTCTGTTAAGCTTTGATTTTATGACTCATTTTTATTAGAATTCTGACATGAGCTATAATTGTATGTTGCCCATTTTAGATGTTTCACCTGTGTGGATGCTGTCATTTCCTAGTTTCTGTTTCTTGATCCCCATTTCTAACATCCCAAATTGAGTTATTACAAAGTATATAGGACTTCTTAAAATTACATAGTATATGTTTTCAAAAGCTCTGTGTTTTCAAACATAAAATTTTAGGCACTGCCAGAGAGTTCAGTGGACTTACATATCAATAACATAGCTTAGATTGTATTCTTTTATCTTTTCTCTTTGTTAGTTTTTAATGGAAATACAAGCTTTTAAAATAAGATTTAATTTTTGAGAAACTTATATGTTTAAGTCTAGAATGTTGCTATAGAATGAATTGGATGAGACCACACAGAATATTCCAAAGGATAGAAAAAAACAGGTGGTGAAGTAATACATACTAAATAAATTTAGAAAGAGCTATTAAATGTTTACCCATTACACACATTAATTTGGAAACAGTGCAGATAATCTGAATTGTACAAGAATTGTCTTCCTATGACCTATTTCGTTTAACCAACTTACATATAAAATGCTATTTTGGGGGGTGATTTTACTGGGTCCTTTCATGCTTTTTTCTTCTCTCTTCGGCTGATTCTGTTTAGCCTCCCAGATGTGCTCTTGTGGCCCATGAAATCAAGCTTGGGTGAGACCTGGTACAGAACAGGAAGGCGACCCATACTTGGTTTCAGTGGCTGCAAGAATGGCTCTATTGTCAACGGGATGCCTTTGATGTTTGAACAGGTCCTCCAGGAAAGAAGCCATCAAAAACCTTCAACCTCGTGCTACCACACTGACATACACATAAGAAATGAACACAGTCCATGTTCCAATATGATGGTTTATTTCTCTAACCAGATTAGAACCAGTAGCATTGAAGGACGCTGTTAATGACATGTGAAAAGCATTTTGCAGGGCCTAAAGCTATGGCTTAGTTGGTAAAGTGCTTGCAAGAGAGCACAAGGATCCAAGTTTGAATCCCCAGCACACGCGTAGAAACTAAGCATTACAGTGCACACCTATAATCCTGTAGCTGGGGTGCCAAAGACCAGCAGATACCCAGGACTCACTGGCCAGCCAGCCCAGCCTAAATTGACAGGTAGTGAGAGATTTGTTTCAAGAAACAAGATGGACAGCTCCTTAGTAAAAACAATGGATGCTGACCTCAGGCCTCTACACATATCCTTCACCTACCCAATAGTTTTTGTAAAACACAAACTTCTTCATCTTGGAAGATTTGAGTCCTGTCCTCCACCTCTCTTCAGACCTTCACATTGAGCATGTCCCTCTTCCTCTGCTTCTGCTGTGGATGGCACTCTGTCAAGGGTTCTCTTCCTGTAATACTATGTCAGCCGCTTCTCCTCCTGTACTTTTACTGGGACAGTGAGTTTGTCCACAGTCCTGGGATAATTCCTTGGTGAATTACACATACGCAGGCAGATATGCAAAACATCCTGGGACTTTATTGCATATCTGTGCATCCGTCAACTCTCTTTCCCAAAATCCACTCCACTCACATGTTTGCCTGTAAGGTCATGTTTGTTTGTTTGTTTTAAGAAAAACCTAGTTAAAGATCTCCCAGAAGTCTCCTTTTCTGTGTAAGTGATTGAAATTTTTTCAGATTACCCATGTGAACGGATCAAGAAAAACAAAGGCTCTGAGTAGGTTAAACAAAGCCTGCATCATTAAATACTTGATCATGTATGTACTCTTGCTGGTGAGACATTCGATCATGCTTACTGAGCGGTTCATATCTAATGTCTGTCTCTGGGCTGCTGCAGGTTAATTTTTGCTGTGATTCTATTTTTACTTTTTACTCCATAGGAATTATTTTACAGTTGTGTTTAATGTTCTTAGCCAAGATTCTGAAGGCCTGGCCCACTGGCATGGAAAATGAAGCCGGGAAGGCAAGCTATACCACGTTCATATCATATAGCTCCTGGCCGCGGGGTTTTTGATAGGCTTATTTAGAGAAATATGAAATTCATTCTCAATGAAGATTGGGTCTATATTTCTTTAATTGACTTTCATATATGTAATATCCTTTGAATTTATAAATGACAATTCTTTGTTCCACTTAAGGTAGGTTAATTTTAAAAATATATAAAATTAATAAATGATAAAACCCCATTTTCTTGGGTCCTGATACTTAAGGCAATTCTGTCTTGAGTGTTCTTTTTTTCTAAAGAGTTAGGAAAGAGAGTCTCCTCAGTGCTGTTACCTCCACGGAGGAACGCAGCATGGCATTCTAAGGAGTACAGTATAGTGTGAATTAAGAAGAAAGTTTTAAATTTTATGTAGCTCTTGGTATTAGACATTTTGCTTCTGGAGTATTTTAATTCCCTTGTGAATTTGGTAGATTCTAGGTAATAGCTTAAGTACATAAATGTAAGAGCATTTGCAAGCCACCATGTTCTTTGCTTGGTCCTGTTTAGCTGCAGCAAACTTTCTATAAACTGGGCAGCTTTAAATAGTAGGTATTCATTTCTCCCAAGCGCCGAAGCAGAATAGCACAATGGCAGAGGCAGGGGTAGACAAGAGCTGTCTCCTCATTCACAGATAGCCACTGTGCTGTGGCCCACTTTGGGCCTTTCCTAAGAAACTAACCTCACTCACAAGACCTCCCTGTATGACTGAGGGCTTTCTGTACAAAGGCACTCACCAACTCTTCATTCATTTTAACACATGAATTCGGAAGTTGGGCACTATCTTTCGGATATCACATTTCTTTATTTTTATCTTTATTAACTTAAGTATTTCTTATTTACATTTCAATTGTTATTCCCCTTCCTGGTTTCCTGGCCAACATCCTCCTAACCTCTTCTATATGGGGGTTTCCCCTCCCCATCCTCCCCCCATTACTGCCCTCCCCCCAACAATCCCTTTCACTTAGCAGAACCAAGGACTTCCCCTTCCACTGGTGCTCTTACTAGTATATTCATTGCTACCTATGAGGTTGGAGCCCAGGGTCAGTCCATGTATAGTCTTTAGGTAGTGGCTTAGTCCCTGGAAGTTCTGGTTGGTTGGCATTGTTGTACATATGGGGTCTCGAGCCCCTTCAAGCTCTTCCAGTCCTTTCTCTGATTCCTTCAACGGGGCTCCCATTCTCAGTTGAGTGGATTGCTGCTGGCATTCGCCTGTGTTTGCTGTATTCTGGCTGTGTCTCTCAGGAGAGAAGATATCACATTTCTATTAAACAAATTTTCCATAAAGTAAAATGAATTAAAACAACATTTCATGTTTAAGAAAACTGTTTTATGTGTGCTTGTTAATTTAAAATGAAACTCTGGATTTCTATTAACAACTAAAAGCAAGCCAGCTATCGATGTGTGACGCCCCCAGTTATTTAGCGTTACTTGGCCATCATTGAGTAAACTTCTCTTTAATTTACCTAGAAAGATTTGAAGTGATCCTCAATAATCTTTTAGTTTTGCTAAAACGGCAAAGCCAGCAGACATGAAATCATTGGAAATAAATTAGTGTTGCACTGCATTATGGGAAGTAAGTATGTAGGAGAGGAGACTAGTGTATGTCAGAGGAGCCAATCTTTACACATGGAAGAGAAAAGCCTCTAAGGGTTTCACTTACTAGAGGTATGAAATGATGAAATTGTATTTTAGCAGGCTTGCCCATTCAAAATGTCACATCCAGTTAATAAGAGGACCAGTATTTGAATGACAATACCCTAACCCACAGTCTCTTCTCCTCTTTCTGGTTTACCTTTGAGACACTTCCTGGAGGGTTTTGCTGTTAACAGTTCTTTGAGAAGACACCTCAAGGTCAAGCAATTTTAAGCAGGGTTCTACTTTAAATATTTTGTCTGCCACAGTATTCCAAAGCTTTTGCCTCTCATCTTGTGTGTGTGTGTGTGTGTGTGTGTGTGTGTGTGTGTGTGTGTGTGTTGCTTTAAACTTCTGCTGTTTCTTAGATAATTTAAGTTTTTGTTCCAAATGTAAACTTCTAACAGTAGAAATGGAAAACTAGACTCATTTATTATACGTAAAGTGAAGTAGGGAATAAATGCCCAAGAAATAAAAAATAAACTCAACTGCAGATTCTCAGCCAAACAGTTCACCTGAACCAAGACCCCTTTCTCTCTCTCTCTTTTTTTTTTTTTTTTTGAAGAGGATTCAAAATGAATAAAAAGCCATTTGTTAGAAAACCTGGAATGACTAGAAAGGGCCATTTTCTTTTATTTTCCGGTTTTTGGATCATAGAATTTCCAAAATATAATTGCTGGACCTGCTAACACTCAGGGATCAGACTGTGGCCATGCTGTCACTGCCTAAGGAAGAATTCATGGTGCCTTTGTCTGCCTGGGTAGGGATCCTCCATGGCGATTGGCTTTTTTCAGATGTAGAGTTCATGTACATTTTCTAGTTTGTTTTCCTCACTGAAATAAAGTTCATCTGAACTATTTCTTACACACACACACACACACACACACACACACACACACACACAAGTATATGTGTGTGTGTACAAAGGAATGTATGAAGAAAAACATTTTTATATCTTCATTGAAAGGCATTTAGAGACATCATCTTCCTTTGTATAACATGTGATTCTCATTACTCATCTTCTGAAAACACACCGATGTTGAAGCACTTAGTTCTCTGTGCATTATAGAAACAGTTTATCTGAGAAAAACATAGCATTCAGTTTTCTTTTATATGTAAACATAATGTTATCAAAAGAGTATTTAAATGCATCTTAAAGGTTATTCTCAGGTTGCAGGGACCACCCAAAAGACCACCAAAGAGCCAATTCTGATGCAAACACATACAGGTCTTTATTAAGAGCTTGTGACCAAGGTCCCTCACCATCCCTGTCTTCATCAGCAGAGGGTCAGAGTGAGAGCCCCAAGTCCCGGGGTGTAGGGTATTTATTATAGTTACAGCAAGTTTGGGGAATTTCTATACAGTCAGCAAGTTAATACTTTAAAATCTGCATTTCTGGCGTAATCTACAGGAACCAAACACAGAGGCAGATCCACCTGACAAAGCAGGATGGCCAAGTTACCTATTTTCTACAGGATGTCTTCATTATCTATATGTATGTACCTTGACATTGCTATTGTAGTCTGACTGGCTATTGCTAAGAGGGGTGGGGTCGTCATAGGATGCTAGCTCAGGAGGACTCTACGATTTTCTCCCTGGAATTAGAGTTTAGCATCTTGTCTTGCACAAAATGGCGTTTCTTCAAAGTGGAGGTGGGTTTTACATTAAACATATGACTGACACATAAATACTCAGTTATTTACTATGTTGATGAAAATACTCAAGATGGGAAAAGACTTTGAAAAAAACACCGATTGGAGCAGGAATTTATATAATTAGCTGGCAATAATGTAAAACGGTGTTTGTTATGAGAAAGGGAATCCTGGTTAATGTCCAAGAGGGTAAAGATAGCAGAAGTTTGAGCACACTTTGCCCATCACAGAGAAATCATTTAAATCTCTACCAGACAAAGCTTAGAAGTTAAAGAGATTTGGAGTAAATCTGAGTACTGATGAGTTGTGAATAACAAACCAAACAATGGGCCTTTGTCTCCATCACGGATTCTCAAGAATGCACCTACTTTACCACATTGTAGGGTATTTGGAGTGGGAACAGTTTTATTCATGGTGACCTAGAAGAACTACTGATAGTCATTGTGTCACAATACTGCCAATCCTCCCAACATTCATAGACCTTCCCTCTCTGACTCTTATTGCCAAAAGTCAGCAGTACTTAAATTGGAAATTTCCACCCTAGAGAACTGAATAAACTTTGTGTTAGTCTGTTAGTTCACCACTATGAAAGACTTTAACTTCGTGCTTTATTTCCAAGCTTTGGATGCATTTTCTCAGCAAGGCAAAATGACTTAGCAAGCAAGATAATGGTATTACATATTCTGAATGCACCTTGAAGAAACAGGCATATGGAGGTAGCCAGACTCTGTTTTGTGTGCACATTTCTTATTCAACTCTTTCCTTCTGTCACTGGTTTCTTGCATTTGACTTTAAAAAAAATTTCTGAGAATAAATGGTAAAGAAATGTTAAAACATGCATTATCTGTCACTGTGACCATTTTAATGAAGGCTTCATCTTGTTTTCCACAGACAACCTTTTCTTCTGCTGACTGCATCCTTGCATGATTGACACTTATGGTTCCTGACAGAGAAATAGAGGCTGATGCCCAGTAACTCAAGATAGGAATGAACTGATCAGTAAAGCAAGCCCATCCCCCACTCCCAATTCTTCCTCTATAGCTAGAAAGTCAGAGGGAACCTGCGTAGCCTTTGAAAGGGGACTCACAGCTGCTAACAAACATCACCCCCAGTCTTTCAACCCTTTGTTGTCATGAACTAACAGAACCAAAGAAAGAAAGGTCATTGTCTCTTCTTTCCCTGATTTGGAGAAACTAAGAGCAGGAGGAAAATGTGTTGCTGCTCTAAGTCCTATAACCACCCAGCCTGAACCACTGTCAGCTCTCTGTACTGTTTTATTCTTTCTGTGGAGTATGGTCCCATAGCTTCTGTCTCTTTAGCTCGGCAGAACATAATTGAACACATGCTTCCTGGACGAGGTGCTAGTATACTGAACTAAGTATGAAGACTTGCTTCTACACACAAGAAACCCATAGTCCTTTATACAAAATTACAGTTACAGAGAAAACACAGGTCGGTATGCCTCATTTTACTTAGTATTGTACACTTGTTTTTCATCTTACCACATTATCTTGTTGATTATCCTCCTAATAGTATGCTTACATGAGTTTAAAGACTGCATAACTCTCCTGTAGGGAACATGCATTATTGCATTTGTATAGGAATCCTTTTTCAGCCACAGAGTCAAACTGGTATATGCAAGGTCATATTTATCTTTGGGAATACCTGGTTCATTACCTAATACATTTAAGGTGCTTACAAAATACCACCATTTTTCTGACCAAGTTAATATAAATACTTCCCTTTCCTTTTTCTTATTTTTTTTCCAATGGTAAAGGACATCAGATCCAGTGAATCTAACTGAGGCAATGTAGATCTCTTACTGGAAGTTTTGTAGGTATTCGTGTGTAAAAGAATGTATATATGTTCATGTATTTGCCCCCGCCAGTGGGGACCCAGTTATTTGTGGGGGTCAAGGGGAACCCATACCTGCGGGAGAACGGGCGAGAAGGAGGAGCAAGACCAAGCAGTGTCCTTGTCAAGGTCTGTTTATTGAGAGGAATGCACAGCATTTAAAGCTCTGAAGCAGGAATTGAAGCAGGAACTGAAGCTTAGGGCGGGGGAGTATTGGGAAGTGCCCAAGGACATAAGGTGAATCTCTAAACTGCAAGATATCCTCCTTAGACAAAAAGGCAACAGTCTTCCGGGGACATGTTCTTTCTTTGAAAAGGTCAAGCCCTTCTCAGGAATCTACTCAGGGCAGGGTGCCTAGGCCGGCAGTCCGGTCGTGGTCCCCAACATGTACTCAGGATGTAAATAAATGTGGGCTCAGACTCACATGGAAACCAGAGAACAGCCTCGAATGTTCTTCAGGCACAGTATTCATCTTGTTCTTTGAGATAGGACCTTCCACTGCCTGAAAGTCACCAAAGAAGCTAGGCTGGGTAGCCAGGAAGCCCGAGGGTTTCTTTTCTATCCACTTCCCCAGTGAGGTAGACTTTGAAAGCACATTTACCATGCTTAACTTTTGATCTGTGGATTGAATTCAAGTTCCTTGTTTGGAAGACAAACACCTTTCTTACTGATCTACCTTCCATCCCTTCTTTACTAAAATTTGGAAGATTGGGTTCAAGGCCTGATTTGAACACTGCTGTATCACTAATAATAAGTCATTTTTTTCTATATATTGGAAGGTCAAGTTACAGATAACAATGGAACATTCGAGAGATAACTTTTGTATTTGTTTCTATCTATGATCACATGCTAACCTAATTGAGATATATATGTAGGGCATCCAATATGGTAAGATATGGTCATGGTGCAGTAGTGGCATGAAGGTTACAAGGATAACCAACAACTTTTAAAAATTATATTGGAAGTCTGCTCCACATGAGGGAACAGATATGTAATACTGTAAATCTGGTTAAGAAACCATGGTTGTTTATCTCATAGGCTCCAGAAATGAACTTAATAGTCTCATTCTGCCAAATAGATGTACTATCGAACTGTCTTCCAAATTCATCTCTCAACCCATAAATTCATGCAGCACTGAGTAATTATCAGAAAAGCTTCCCTGTGCAATGGATGATGGTTAATTCAGAAACTTATAACTGTGAAGATATCAGGGCATATGTGACAGTGGAATGTTCAGCCCCAAGTGAGACATCTATATTCTATCTCTCCTTAAAATACGAAGATCCTTGAACTCCTGAATTCACAGAAGTTCTGGCTGCCTGCACAGTGTGAAGGCAGTCAACATTCAAGCATGGAGCTGAAAGGTGTTCATGAGTCCTTACCTCTAACTGAGGAACTATGGACAGTTGAGGCTTCTGAATGAGGGAGAGTAGGGTTCCTTAAGGGTACAGGTTCCAGAATGTCTGCCATGCTGGATGAACCCACACCAGGGAATAGATGAACAGCAGAGATTGGAGCCAATGTGTAATAAAAAAAATTTTTTTTAGGACATGAGTTTGGGGAAGGGGACTAGGTAGGAAGCTATCTAAGACGACTGGGGTGAGTGTATCTGCTCAAAATCCATTGATATAACTGAAAGAATTAATAAAGATATTTTAAATTCATACTCTCTTTAAGAAAAAAACAAAACACAATGAGTTTTAATCTGATAAATGCAGTGAGACGATACAATGTATTCACCATGAAATGGTTTTCAAGGTATAGAACAGTAATGCAATATACATTCATTTACATACGCAAATTGGTATAGCAACACACTGTTTTGAGGATGGCCTTAACTTTTGGTATCTATTTTCACTGTTTAACCTCCACAATGCTTTCAGTAGCATATTTCTCAGTTTATTTAAGGAAACTGCAATTTTGAGTGGGAACTACACTGTCCTAAATAACCCATCTAGGACACTTCCCAGTATGTCATGCCAGTATCTAAAAATAGATATGTTTGTTTAGCAGCATCACCAAAAGCCGTAAGTATCATCATTTCCCCCATTTTTAAGGTGTAGAAGCAGCACTTGGAGAATGGCTTTGTGAAACCTTAATTAAAGAATATAATAAAAGTTTTTCAGGGATGTAGAAGCCCATCTTTCTTATCTGGCATGAACTCTATCCATACAAAGGGGACTATGAAATTATCTTTTGTTGTTCAGCAGGGACACAGGCATGGAGTGCAAGGAGGCCCCTTGAAACCCAGGACAAGAAAGGGAGCAGCTCCAAGTAGGATAAGTGTGTTACATTCCTGGTGTTTGAGTTAGATGACTTCTTACAAGATCATTTAAAACATAAGAGAGATGCTGGGGAGATGGGATGATGGCACCTACTACTCTTGGAGAGGACCCAGATTTGAGTCCTAGCTTCCATATCAGGCAACTAACAAAGTCTTATAACTCCAGCTCCAGAAGCAACTGTCATCTCTGGCCTTTGCAGGCACAAGCCTTCATGGTCACATACACAAAAAAGACACATATTTAAAATAGAACCAAAATATCAAGTGAGAAGATGCCCCAAATGATTGTGAACCATTATATTTTATTCTTTTTCCTTTTCCTATACTTTTAGAAGAGATTCTTTTTCTTTATGTGTCTGCTGGCTAGTTTTATGTCAACTTGACACAAGCTAGAGTGATTTAAGAAGAGGGAACTTCAGTTGAAAAATGCCCCCACTAGGCTGGCCTGTGGGAAAACCTGTGTACATATTACTGATTGACAGCTGATGTGGGAGGATCGAACTCACTGTAGGCGGTGCTAGGCAGTGCCAGTTCTTGATGCTATTAGAAAGAGGGGGGGTGGG